>NC_081292.1:74750131-75061842 GCF_030435805.1 Mustela lutreola
GGTCAGCTGCTCCTGCAGCTCAGATATGTCCTCCCCTTTCTACTCCTTAGATTCTCTTTAGATTCTCTGAGATGCCCTGAGGCTTTGGCAACCAAGGGTCTTCACTAATATAATCCTAGAATGAAACCAACCATCGAGGTATTCCAACCAATGTCATAGACACTCAAGTTCTTTGGCCTGGACTAGAGTTCTAATAATTTTTGTCCCGTTTTTATTAGATAACACCCATTAACATTATCAAGGCAAGAGCAAAACAAACAAAAAAGCACCCTCTCAGAAAAACCCCCAATATTGTGGCTGACTTTTGAGCAGATGTATTTACTTAAGAGGGATAATAAATGACAGTAACTCATAATGAAATGGCTCTAGATACCCTGATCTTGCTCCAGAAGGTCAGGTAAATTTGTATCAATAATAAAAACATGCATAAAACATAGGTAGGTTAAACAAATGTGGTAGACACATACGATGGAATACCACTCAATTTTTAAAAGGAAGGAAATTCTGACACATGCTACAACACATATGAATCTTGAGGACATTATGCTAAATGAAATGAGCCAGTCACGAGAAACAGATACTGTTCAATCCCACTCACTTGAGGTACTTCGAGAAGTCGAATTCAAATAGTGGCAGAAAAGAGAATTGTGGTTTCTAGGGACTGGAGGAGGGGGTCATAGGGAGTTGTTGTCTAAGGGATACAGAATTTTAGTTTTGTGACATGAAAAGAGTTCTGGAAATTGGTTGCCCAACAATATAAATGTACGTAACACTACTAACTGTGCACTTAAAAATGGTTAAGATGGTAAATTTTATTGTGTATTTTACCAAAATTGCAAAAAAAAAAATCAACTGGTGAGACAAGTGTTCTAGAACCTTGCTGTTGTTAGAAAACAAATACATTTGTTGATAAATTAGTCTAGATATTAGACTAGGTGACCTTCTAACCTGGATGCTTAAAAATGTGATGATAGCTATTAGCCAGGCTGGTCATTCTTAATTTTTTCCCTTAACTTGATACACATAGAAAAATTATCCTATTTTAGACACATGGGGGTAACTGGAAGGGCCTGCTTGAAGCTGGAGGTCATTGGTCGGGGAGTTGGGCTGAGGGCTCTAACTATTCCAGCACTCAGCCAGCTTGCCCAGTCCTGTCTGTCTCTGCACTCTAGTTACCTATTCATGGTACACTTGCTGGAAAGCTCCCATTTGCGGGGCCTGGTCACAGAACAATTACCTCTATCAATGGCTAGATTCCAAAGGTGACGAATCAAGTTTGTGTAACCTGTAGCTCTGAAAAGATGGAGCAGTTCTGCACTGGTTGTTGTTGTTTTGTAGCCTGCTGATTTTATCTGCAAAGCCTTGAACATCAAGGCAATGTCCTCAGATGCTACTCTAGACTGAAAATAAGAAGGCACCTTAGTTGCTTATTAAACTCAATAAAGCACAACTACCAGACTCTGAGACATGGTTTTTCACATTCAGTGTGACTATTGGATACAAACATAAACATTAGTTCTTTTTGGAAGAATTTTTATTTCTTCTCCCTATCCAACCACCCACAATATTGATGAAATAACTTATCCTAACCTGGAGTGGGAATTTTCTGAAGCCACATTAACAAGGAAGATGGATCCTTAAAATAGGGCATTCACATTGTGCTATGTTATTCCACATTATATTACATTAGGGTATGCTTAACTCCAAAACAAAGATACAATTTCTCTGTATCAAATCCTGCCTATGTTACTCTTCCAATCCATATGGCTTTCTGAAATGTCATTTGAGGTAAAAAGGTTTGAGAGTGATGTTTCTGGAAAATGAACTTGTGGCCAACTAAAGATGATAACTCTTCTCTTTGAGAGGTGGAGTCAGTTCCCCTCCCCTTGAGTCTGGGTGGGCCATGATTTGTTTGGCCAGAAGTAAAACTGGGTTATAAAATGCTGGGCTAGAAGCAGCGTTGCCCTCACAGAAAGCCTGCTTTCTGCATACAACAGGTTACGTCCATCTACGAGCTTGGATATGCCCAAACAGTTCTAAGATAACCCATTCAAAGAAAAATTCAACTAATTCTTTTTTTAAAAAAGATTTTATTTATTTATTTGACAGACAGAGATCACAAGTAGGCAGAGATCGAGTGGGGAAAGCAGATTCCCTGCTGAGCAGAGAGCTCAATGTGGGGCTCGATCCCAGGACCCTGAGATCATGACCTGAGCCGAAGGCAGAGGCTTAACCCACTGAGCCACCCAGGCACCCCTCAAATAATTCTTAATTAAGGATAGAAAGGACTAACATGTTGTCTCTATATTTTTTTCTCTCTTGCCATTCTGATCACAATCCTCAAGAAATCATCAAAAGATTTCAGAGTTGGAAGAATCTTCAGGGGGACTGATCTACATTGTTTTCCTATTTTGGAAGAAATCAGTAGGCTTCTAAGTCAGCATGTTATTATGGTCGAATGTCGACAGGAGCTTTGGAGATGACTCGAAGATCATGACAGTTATCAACAGAATAGTTTTATTTTTCATCGAATTCCACTTATTTAAAAAGTACTAGACCCCTTAAGATGTAAACAAATTTTAGAAAAACTGAAAAGAATGATCCTTATTTCACAGAGAGTGGTCAGGAAAGCAAGAAAGGTCTCAAATCAATAGACAGCAGAGGCATAATCATTTCTTATGTTGTTTAACTCTTTAGAGGGATGAAGTGATTTGCCCAGTGTCCCACTGATGGTAAGTGGTGGAAAAAAGACGAGGCTGCGGGTTATAGTCATTTCCTTCCTCTAAGCCATGCTGTGTCTATATACCACATTGCTTCTACAGAAACCCATATGAGACGTGAACATTTGAGAAATAGATAACTTTTTAACAGTTTTTTAAAAATTTAATTTTCTTTATTTGACAGACAGAGATCACAAGCAGGCAGAGACACAGGCAAAGAGAGAGGAGGAAATAGGCTCCCTGCTGAGCAGGGAGCCTGAGGTGGGGCTTGATCCCAGGACCTTGGGATCATGACCTGAGCTGAAGGTAGAGGCTTAACCTACTGAGCCACCCAGGCGCCCCCGAGAAATAGATAACTTTAAATTTTAAACACGTAACCCAACAATGTGGATCGAGCCCCACATTGAGCTCTCTGCTCATCAGGGAATCTGCTTCCCCCACTCACTCTCTGCCTACTTGTGATCTCTGTCTGTCAAATAAATAAATAAAATCTTTTTTAAAAAAAGAATTAGTTGAATTTTTCTTTGAATGAGTTATCTTAGAACTGTTTGGGCATATCCAAGCTGGTGGATGGACGTAACCTCTTTCATTGCCATGGTGTTAATCTCCCAAAACTTAATTGAAAAACTGGTTCAAGCATCTGAAGTCACAGGACATGCTATTTTTGTTGGTTGCTTAATTGAAGTTCAAAGAAAGATAGCAAGAACTTTCTCCACACCCCAGCCTCCAGTTCACCTTGGGTTCACCTGATACTGGCCACACATTAGGTACTATGTGTTTAAAAAAATATGTCTCAAAGGAGGGCCTAAAGGTGGTTCTATTGAGATGATATTATTTGAATTGATATTATTTCCCTCTCCTTGTTTTGTTCACCTTGAAATGGCATACTTTTCAAAGCTTATAAATAATAGGCTTAAACAAAGGGGTAGTTAAACTCAATTCTCTCTTGAGACAAAGAATCAATAGAAGTAAAGCATGCATTGTATGTATATTAGAAAATTTGGAAATGGCAAGCATTTTGTCACTGAAGAGGTATAAAGCTTCCAAAGTCAACATAAGCCAGGGGTTATATACATAGCCTGTTCAACTCTGGACCCAATAGCCAAGATCAAGGCCATTTACTGATAAGAGTAGACCTTGAACAGTATTTATCAAGGTCTCTCTCTCTCTCTCCCTCTTTTTAAATCACTACAGCTATTTGGGAACATTGAAACCAAACTGCACTTGCACATAACCTTGATCCTGTGTGTTCTACTTCTTGTGTTTATTTTGAGGTAGTTCTCTATTCTTCGGTCTATAAACTCTAGGTAAATGGCATTTAAAAAAAAAAAAAAAACTGATTCTGTAGCCACACTTGCATTAAGAACTCAAACCATTATGTAATGTATGGGGAAAATGTTATCTACAACTTCCAAGGAAAATAAATCCTATGGAATGAACTCCTCATCCTTTTCTACTAAGGACCTCAGTTGCCTTGGTTAAGGGGCTAAATATGTAATTAGACAAAGAAAAGAGGGAACTTGCTCTACCTGGAGAGAAAATTTGGAGTCATAGAGAGCGCTAACTTCCTACCCAGGAGAAGAAAGCTGGCACGATGGCATAAGCCTGGAGGTGTAGCGCGGGACAAGAGGGCCAAAGAACCTAGGGATGGATGGTGTAGGACTTGCTGAGTGCTCCACTGAAGTTGTTGCATTGTTGTGATATTTCTCTCCTCTCCCTCTGCAATCCTCTTTTATTCAAGTTGGCTGCCGAAGGAAAGGCTTGCATGCAGGGTTTTGTTTTTCCTGGGCTTTGGTTTTGGGTGAGGGTAGGGCGATGAAACCCTGGGAAGTATCCATGTTCGGCATCTGTGTCAATGTTGTGTAGAATAGGAACCACTTATGAGGACCAGTGGGATGGCTGTTCATAAATCGAACTGATTAATTAGAAGTAAGGAGCTTCAAGTAAGTATGCTCAAGAAGATAAAACCAATGTGGAGAAATGTTTGGCTTCCATAGGACATGAAATAGAAGTTAGAAACAATCTCATGCAGAAGTTAGAAGGATGGGAAATCACAGTTACTCCTGGCAGAAGGACTTTACGTGTGTCTCTTGCTTGCGCTCTCTTTCTCTCTCTGAGAGAGATACAGAAGTATCTTTACATAACTTTTAATTATCTTTCCCTTCGGAGGTACTATTCGCTTCTTTTTGATTTTATAGATGAAGATATTAGAGCTCTGAGTCTCTTTTCTGGGGCCACTTAGGAAAAGCAGGAGTGCAAGGGATGAAGCTGAGACCTGACCCCTTGCGGATGATGAGGACACAGGAAACCAGAAGCACCATAACGTGCCCCCACCCCCCAATCAATAAACAGCTGACTTTCTTACACTGGAGGTAGGGAGGATCTCTGGTGGCTTGTGATCTAAACAGCTCAGTTTGCCATGTATTAGTGACTCTAACTATATACTGATCTATATATTCAGATCCCTAAAGAAACAAGTAGGAGCTTTTAAAGGAATGAACTTCCTTTACCATATCATCATTTTCATTTACTCTCTCAAAGTGGGTTCTTCATCAGAATTGGTTTTCTTGGGTGAATGTGCTCCAGAAAATAGAATGTTTCTGTTCTTTGCACAGAAATTGCAGGAACAGAAAAAATAAGTGTGATGAAAGAACGGGAAGGAATTCCTCCTCTGCAAATGCGGGACAGGTGGGAGAGGAGGGCAAGTAGCTGCCATCAAAGGAGATAGTTAAATTCCTCACTGGAAGAGCAAGCAAGCCGGTTATATGCAAATTAAGATCCACTCATCACAACCTCCAGAGACTGAAAAGTCTGAAAATTAGAGATCACAACAAGTATTTTGGATTTAGTTAAGAAAGGAGAGGTTGGGGCTCCTGGGTGGCTCAATCGGTTAAGTATCTGCCTTCAGCTCAGATCAAGGTCCCAGGGTCCTGGACTGGAGCCCCTTCGTGGGCTCCTTGCTTGGAGCGGGGTCTGCTTCTCTCCCTCTGCTGCTCCCCCTGCTGGCGCTCTGTTTCTCTGTCAAATGAATACATAAAATCTAAAGAAAGAGAAAAAGAAAAGGAATAAAGAGAAAGGAAGGAAGGAAGGAAGAAAAAAGAAAGAAGAGGTTAAGGAAGACCTTATCATGGCTGCTTCTGATCCTTAAGGGTAATAAAAGTCAGGGCCCACGCTTGGGAGAGAATTGGAGAGTGGACAGCAAGGTAGTTCAAGGTTTACACAAAGCACACTTGATTCAGTTTCCCCTGAAGAGCAAGGTAAAGGAGTCAGGAAGACAAGAGAAGTAGAGGAATGTTCAACATTCCTTAACATCTCTTTCATGGACATAAAGAAACAGAATGAGAAACAGTGGGAGGGGGAGGAAGGGAGAGATTGAACAAATGGATGGGAATAAATCAGGCAGGACTATGTGAGGAAATAAACAGCTGAAGGACATTATGAAGAGTCAGTAAGAAAAAAGATATTGTCCTAAATGAACAGTCACCAAGTGACACAGTGGCAGGGACTGTTGAATTCTTCAGTGACAAAAAGTCCTAAGAGAAGTGAGTGATTATGTAATCAGAATACTCAGTGGTGCAGAGATAACAAAAGATGATTTCAGAGTCCTCACAGTGCAGAGGGAACAAAAGAATCTTGAGTGGAAATCAGAATGAAGTCAAGTGAAAGCTTACAACAAAGGAACAAAGAAGAGATTTTTGAAAATTTAGGATAGAAAATAGATGAACCATCAGGAAGTTAATGGGGAAATTGCAGTAGATAGTTGTTAAACTATGCATCATCTCATCTCATATAATTGCCATTATAACATAACGAGGTAACTCAGGCATAGAGTTTGCATGCCTCGACCAGCTGGTAAATGGTGAAGCCAGGGATCAAACCAAAGCCTATACTCCACTACCATTACCATTTTTGTAATTAACAAGCATTAACATTTTGAATACCTTAGTATGGATTAAAAAGTTTTTTCTTCATAGCTAAAAATATTAATCATATTTCACAAAACTAATAATTTTCAATATGCCCAGTCCATATTTCACAAGTTGCCCTCAAAATACCATTTAGAGTGGGTTTATTCAAATCAGAATCTACTCCAGTGCACATTACCATAGCTGTATACTTTACCCCTTCTTTACTCTAGAAGAATCTCTTCTTTTCATGATACGGATCTGTCATGTAATACTTTTCATCTCTAGATTTGTCTGATTCCTTTTTTTTTTCTTTGGACAACTTTTAACTTATTCTTTTATATATTTCTTGTTAAGTGAAAGTTACATATAAAGACTTGACAGATTCAAGTCAAATATTTTAGTTGAGAGTACACCATATGTACACATATATTTACGCCACAGCCAACCCATTAGAAGATGTGTAGTTCCTAGTTGTTCCACCACTGGGAGTGCTAAGTTTGGTCAATGAATTAGGGTGATGATGGCCTTATTCTCCATTGTGCAATCATGGTTTCCCCCTTGTGATGAGAGCATATTTTTTGATGTGCCCTGGGCAAACAACATAGATCAATCATTTGATAATTTTAATACCAGCTGATAATCCTTGTCTGAGATAGTAATTTCATTGGGGACTTCAAATGTTGAAAAATTTTATATTTCTATCATTATCAACATTTATTAGCTGGCATTCTTCTGTAAAGCACAGCTTTCACTTATTGCTAGGACTACTGGTTATTAGAAATAAAGGTCTATGTGAAAGGCAGAGTAAAAGTGTAATGCTTTCCTTTACTTACCAGTTTTCAAACTGAGGAGTTGGTTTAATGGCTTCCTCAAATGGTGACAAAGAAGTTTTAATGGCTCACGTGGTAGTCATGAAGGACTTAGAAAATCTTTGTAGACCCAATGTCTTTTGGTTAACTAAAATCCACCCCCCCCTTTTTTTTTTTTTAAGAGATTTTGTTTGTTTATTTGACACAGAGAGAGAGCACAAGCAAGGAGAGCTGCAGAGGGAGAGGGAGAAACAGACACAGGACTCAATCCCAGGACCCCGGGATCATGACCCAGCCCAAAGGCAGATGCTTAACTGACTGAGCCACCCAGGTGTCCTCAGTTAACTAAAATCTTGATGCCGATATGGTGTCACATGGAATCACATCAGCCCGGCTCTTAAATCCATTGGTCACTGAAAACTTCTTTATTTTTAGTAACAAGATACCCTGGACTCACCATGTACTTCCCTTTCCTGACTTTTTAGTGAGGAATAATATTAGAAACTGAAATGTGGATAAGAGATGATAAGAAGTTTGTTGTGTTTGTTTAGTATTTCCTAAGTAAATTCTATGGTATTTCCTGTCATCCTATGGTAAATCTTTTCTAATTTGACGTTGTTCTTATCATGAATTGTTCCACATCATTAAATATTCTACATTTAAAAAATGACATTTAAAAAATGTTTTATGAAGACACCATCATTCTTGTTGACTAGATCTGTACAGATAGACACTAACATAATTTCTTTTTAAAAAGCTATTAAACTAGGAACATTGTATTGACATATAAAATTATCTTTAACCTATTTGTTAACACTATACTTTACCAGCTGGTCTATAAATATTACTAGACTAAAAAATGCTTTTAGTTATAATTCTCAAATTCTTTTACCAGTAGGGTAGTGCCATAAAACCATTCCAAAAGGCAAAGGATAAACAACACAAGTTATATTTGCTATGGATTTACCACTGGTTTCCACTGAGTTGTATCATTTGACCATCTTTACCTCCATGATACCATCTTTGTTGGTCAACATGTTATGTTGGTCAGCACTTACTTCCATGGAAAGAATCAGAATTAAGAACTGGAGGACCACGTTCTAATCTCTGTTCTGGAGATAAGAAAATTGGGACTTAGAGAGTTGGTGGTGGAGGCATGATGAGAACTCTTACACAAATCCTCTCCATTTTAATTTTATAATTCTGCCACTTCTGTTTCTATTTGTGGGCTTGGTGATCATAAAGTTGCACACACAATTCTGGAAGAACTGGTGACTGTAAGAATTGAAATTTAAGTAATCAGTATTTAGTCAAGGAAAACAGGAAGGAATATGATGTGGGTAAAAGAAAAAAAAAAAGGACAAACCTCGTAGGGCAATGCATTAAAATGGAAAATGCATTATCAAGGGAGCTAAGACACTTGGGCATTTTAAATATTTTCCAGGGAGGATGGCCTATGGACATATGACAAACATATGTTATAAATCTGGGCACTATCACACTGAAAAAACCCCAAGACCTATTATATGACATTATCAATATCAGTATTTTTCATTTCATATCATTACATTTCTGAAAATGTGAATTATATTTAGCCCTGTATTCCTTATGTATACTACAGGTCAGAAAAAGCAGTGCTACATAATATTGATGTTTGGGTAATTCCCAGTTCTTATTTTAGTAAGTAAATTTTATATTCTTCTTTCACTTTATTTGAACAGCTAAGGGAGAAAGAATGTTGTAAATTTCTTCCCAGGGCCTATACACCCTCTGGTGGAGACAATAAGTAACCAAATTCCCACATACTGATGTAGTATCAACTTGTCAAGGGTACTATAAGATACTGTTTTATCAGCAGCACTATGATCACTGTGAAGATCAATGGGGACTGTGGCCTTAGAAGTTTCTTTGTCAAACAATGACATGGAAAAAAAAAATTCTTCACTCACTTTTCTACTTCACATGGCTCCTCCTCCAGACATATGTTTTGGTGGGTGAAAATGCATTTTCTTCCATCTTCCAAGCTGAGTTGTTTTGTAAGATTGGAGTCATTTTGTGTAAGTTAAACTGTAATCAAAAATAGCATTTTTGATATTGTTAGTTGCTGCCAGGCAATGATAGGTGCCATAGTAATCACAATTTTTTTCTTATATAGACGGTAACCATCTACCGGCACCCAAGCCCCATCTTCCTGCCATGTTTTTTGTTTTTGTTTTTTTAGTACCTATGATTTTTAAAAGACTGTATGAAGAACTTTTCATTTCTAGGTTTATCAACTTTCTGGCTTTCAAGATATTCTGGCTTAAAGCTGAGTAAGAATACCAGTATTCATTCACTAGATCAGAATAAAAAAGAATTTAATATTCTTATCTTCAGTTAAAAAAAAACCAACATATTCTTATAGTAATAGAGTCAGAGCCCTTCAAATACTCTGCTTTTATGCCTTATGATTCTTTTTTAAAAGATTTTATTTATTTATTTGTTTATTTATTTGTCAGAGAGAGAGAGAGCACAAGCACAAGGGGGAGTGTCAGGCAGAGGGAGAGGGAGAAGCAGGCTTTCTGCTGAGCAAGGAGCCTGATGCAGGACTCGATCCCAAGACCCTGGGATCAGGATCTGAGACAAAGGCAGATGCTTAACTGAGCCACCCAGGCATCTCTATGCCTCATTGAGTCTTGATGAATAAAATTGCTAGGGAGACAGCAAGCACTGAAAAAAGAATAACAAAACTTTGAACTTTATTTGAATATTCCACACAAAAACTTACATAGCACAAAAATTACCAAATCATCATAGATTAACATTTTATCTGAGGATGGTTTTGGTGGTGAAGTTAAGAGTTACATTATTTGCAGAGTATCTTTTAGAGTCTTACTTAACATGCTGAAAATTCCTTCAAGTGCTGAATAGTTGCCACATTTGCTAAATATCCTTTAGAAAATGACTTAATCTTTTATCAGTTATCTATAAAATGAGTGTCCTGCTATCTCTGTCTCTACACTGTAGATAATTAGTAAGAAATGGCGACAACGTGTGTTGCCGACACTGCTGGACATTGGAAACAGAAGCACACCAAGAGGAAGGAGACACTCACTGGCTTCATCTGTGCTCACAGGGTGATCCCAAGTCATTTCGCTTCTTTGCCCATGACGATGGTGGGGATAACATTGATTCTGCTTGTCTCCCACAGCGCTCATGAAGGCTTGCCCCAACTCATCTTCCTGCACTTGACTCTTCTCCCATTTGAGGATGGAGAACTTCTTGCTCCAAGGAAAGCTCCCAGTAAGACAGAAAATTTAGGAAGTATTATTTCAAAGTATGTGGAGAAAAAAGAGAAAAACTGACAAGAGAATGGCAAGAGAAATAAGAATGGAAGTGAAAGTCTGTGTGTTGGTTGGAAAACACACACCACCATTATTCCCCACCTCCCCATATGTTTAATATGAGAATTTTTTAGATGTTTTGGTAGATCCTCTGAGTCAAAGTAAGCATTGACTATTGTTTATAAAGGAAGAACAATGAGGAAAAAAACCAAACATGCTTTTGCAATTAAATGCAGTTATTTGGGGATGCCTGGGGGGCTCAGTGGGTTAAAGCCTCTGTCTTCGGCTCAGGTCATGATCCCAGGGTCCTGGGATTTAGCCCTGCGTCTGGCGCTCTGCTTGGCAGGGAGGCTGCTTCCTCCTCTCTCTCTCTGCCTGCCTCTCTGCCTCCTTGTGATCTCTGTCAAATAAATAAATAAATAAAATCTTAAAAACAATGCAGTTATTTGAATAAAAATCTTAGCCTTGATTGGAGAACCATCCAGAAGTGGAATTAGGGGACATATCTGCAGGTATAAAATGAAATCTTTAAGTCATAAACTTTACAACTTCTAAAAATGCAAACATCTTTCATAACTTTTTTCATTAATAGACTAAGGTAGATCATCTTATTTAAAATAATCATTTAGAGAAAGAAAAAAATAAATACAGTTTGTGAATCATCTAGTGGTCCTTCATGTTTGAGGAGATAAGATCAAATGAATATATGCCACACACCCACTGAGTCTGTGTGTGACTTGGAATCAAATCTAGCCTCTTTGCTATTTTTATTACATCTAAAACAAAATGATTAAGATTCCTAGGGTACAATTCTATGTTACAAGTCATTTATTTCAAGGGCTGCACATAGAGAACCCTTGATCACTTAGAACTATGAGCTCTAGTGCCATTTTAAATGTCAAGCATATTAAGATTTGTATTTATATTATGTTAAAAAAAATCTATGCCAATTAAATTACTAGGTACTTTAATATACATAAAATGGTGCAATTAAAGAATATCAAAATTAGAATTTTTAACATCATTTTCTCTCTGAAAAATAAATTCAAGAACATTGAAACTCATACATGTTTATTGATATACCTGTCTGTTTATAAAGGTTATTTGGAAATCTGTAACTCCAGGTCATTTCTGCTTTCTTTGCTTGCGTGGAAGATTGGGTAATGGGAGTTAATTTAGAGAACAAGAACAATATAAAGTGACTAGTGAGAATTATCTTTGCAAGTTCAGCCAAATTGAGAGTCAAGCCAAAGTCAACAGTTCCTCAAACTAGTTTCATTTCAAAGGCATGAGGGATGTTTAAGTGAAGTCTCTAGTATCATCTGACTTTCTGCAACTTTTCAGTTAACTAGCTTACATGTATTTAAGCATATTCCCAGTTGATTGATTAAATTTCATTTAAGTCAACTTCCATCTTTGAGCTACCAGTATTAAAGTGATAAATGACGAGGTGTCACATTCTAAAATAAAACATTAATGGCTAAAATGTTTAAATAAATGATTTGAAAGTCATATGATTAAATAATAGCTACTATGAGGCTGGTCGTGTTTTCTCTGATAGAAAGATAAAATCCATAAAGGAAATCATATTATAAACATCAGATCATGTGACAAGTAAGCAGCATACCTTTCTGAGTAATAGAACAGAACATAATGGGTCGACGGGTCTCTACCATGTCTCTAGAACAAAGTTCTTCCTTGTCCTTAAATTTGTAGAATCACAACACCTAGTAGTGGGATTCAGACAATCTTGGGTGTTTTTCATAGTTGGGAGGGCATTCTTTCCCTCTCTTTACCCCAGTTCTACCATGGGAACTATCAGGACCTTTCACTTACAGGGATAGGTGTTACCACTCCTGGAAATGAATCAACTCTGCCTCCTATAGAACACTTTTTCTTCTCCCTCCTTTAAAACCCAAACAAGGATAAAAATGTTTTCTATCACCAGTATCAACCCTGTTAGCATTTTGGTATCTCTCAATTTTAAAACATTCATGCATATATTCTTCCAACATTCATAGGGTCCCATTCTTAATTCACTGATTTATTAATGATTTATTCACCAACCAAGGACCCAGCAGTGGATAAGAAAAATCTCTGCTCTCACAAATGCACATTCTGAGGATCTGGGGAGTTAAAGTTAACTGATGGCTTGGGAGCCACAAAATGTAGGATGGCCCAGTGGCCTGGCCTGGCACACTCTGAAACCTTTATGGGAAATACCTGTCAAGGAAACAACACATACCAATCCCAATGCTCCAGCTCAGCTTTAGCTTGGTTACCTCACCCTGGGAAGTAGGCCCTGCTAGCCTTATAAGGAAACCCTCGTACCTCCTGGCAATCATGCACTTCCAAAGTTGCCTCTTCTATTAGCTATAAAGCTTGCTCTTGCCCCAGATCCCTTGGCATCAGTGCTCCAGTGCTCGTGAGGCACTGTTCTCCTCCAATCCCTGGATTGTTTTCCTTGGATAAAGGATGTCAAGCTGTTACTAAATAGTTTTACTTTCATCATTTGACAGGGGGAACAGGAAAGACAGTCTCCATGTTAGATGTTGACAAAAGTCGAACAAATTCACAAGAAAGTATCAGGCATTGCTAACGTCGTAATAAGCAGAGTAATGTGACAAAGAGACAAGGTCATGATTTTAGATTGAAGCCTCATGAACGTCCTCTCTGAAGTCACACTTACACTGAGGTCAGGGTGACAAACTAACAAAGGGACGTTGACCGTGAGTAACATGCTGCCTATCAAGATAGGATCTTGCTCTTGATAAGCCCTCAATAAATGTTCAACCCAAGTAGTTATTATCTAAGATACATAGTCCTAATTACAAATGAATCACACACATGCTTAATTAAAGAATATAAAGTCAGATTCATTTGAGTTGCCATAGAATACCTATGTACACAATGTTTCAAACAGTAACATCTACTTACATTATGGACATTTATGTTTTCAAGGGGAAAAAAAGACCTAGCCTTCATGTCATCGTGTATTTTATTATTATTATTTTTTAAAGATTTTATTTATTTGACAGACAGAGATCACAAGGAGGTAGAGAGGCAGGTGGGAGAGAGGAGGAAGTGGGCTCCCCAAAGAGCAGAGAGCCTGATGTGGGGCTCGATCCCAGGACCCTGGGATCATGACCTGAGCTGAAGGCAGAGGCTTTAACCCACTGAGCCACCCACATGCCCCCATCGTGTATTTTATAATAGGCATATATAAACCATTGATTTGCATATAACTTTGCTGTATTAATAAAACCAATTCCCTCACCTCAGGGAATGTTAAATCTGACTGCACAGGATGAACATTTCTTTCTTTCTTTCTTTCTTTCTTTCTTTTTTAAGATTTTATTTATTTGAGAGGGAGAACACAAGCAGAGGAGGGGCATAGGGAGGAGCAGACTCCCTACTGAGCAGGAAGCCCAATGTAGGGCTCGATCCTGAGACTCCAGGATCATGACCTGAGTCGAAGGCAGACGCTTAACCAACTGAGCTGCCCAGAAGCCCCGAATGTTTCTTTTTAAAAGGCGTTACTCCACCTTACTTCCTTATATGCTCAGAAGCTCAGAGCTGGCTAAAAATTCCAGGCTGCTGGGAACAAGACCTCTGCTTGTACTCAACTACATTCATGCTTTCACTATCAAGCCTATCAATGTTCTGACTATTTGTAGTGTTTATAGTTGCTACTTTTTAATCAACATAGATTCTGATAGAAAACTAAAAATCATATTTTTTACCATTCCTGATCCTAGGGTTAAAAATGATAAAAACTGTTAACATTAGAAGAAACAGGCCTTTCCCACAAAGACAAAAATGAAGAACAAAGAGGGGAAGCTGTTAAATGGGGGAACAACGTGGGACACTTCATAATTAACAATGTTCTAAAAAGTACACTAAAAGGTACACTACGTAGGTAAGGGAAATACGAACCAAAAAGCAAATACAAAGGACACATACTCATTTTAAATACTGCTCTATTCCCAATCTTAAGGCAAGAAAAGCCACTGTCTTAAATATGATTATGTTGCTACCCATACTAATTTTTGTGTGCTGTGTGGGGAGACACACACACACACACACACACACACACACAGAGTTATACATATGCACCGAGGCTCCTTTTATAAATCATTTCCTTGGAGTTAAAAGACAGTTTAACTTAAAATTGTACAGAAGATGACACAAAATATTTCTTAGCCTTTATGACAACGTTGGACACATACATGATATGTTAATTTGTATCACTGAACAGGGACAAAAAACTCCTTAAGGGGAAAATAATGACGTACTTTACCAACATATGTTGAGACAAGGTTTTCAGAAATCTACTGTGGCAAAAACTTAAGAAAAATCTGCACCTTTATTTTGGTGGAATTAAAAAGAGCAAGAGTAACAGGAAATAGAGATAACATTGCTACAATTCAGTTCTTTTCAAAAAGATGCATCACAAGAAATTAAACCACAGGTAATGTTATTCATGCTTTAAAATAATCCATTAAGTCCTTCAAATAAAACTGCAAATCAAGGAAATTTTGAAAAGGATTTTCAATGACTTTCAGTGAACATGTTCTTTATTGGTAAAGCAGACACTTAAGACTTTCTGATTACATAGGTCATGCAAAACAATTGACCTCACACATGGTTGTCTACCTGCTCATTGTAACATAATCTTTTTGGGATGATTATAAATTTCATAAGTTACAGTGACTGCAAGAGTAGAAAGAATTCAGGAAAATGACTCTAATGAAGCAAAACACTATGTAGTACATGTGAAAGTGTTATTCTGAATGTTTAATTCTCCCTCCTAATATAAATCTCTACATTTGGAAGACTATCATATACAAAAATGGCAGTCGTTTTTGTATGTGCGTCTATAGGCACTCCATCTAAATGATAAAAAGAAACTACAGGAGTAACATTTCAAATACTTTTAAAGGGTGTGGTTAATCCCTTCACCACATTTTGTTAATCCAAAATAGGGCACTGCCCTTTTATTTAAAATGTTCGTTTGTTTGAATAGTGTATTTCCTAAGGAAGATGATTTTGCTCCTATGAAAATGTAGTTTATACCTGGTAACATTTTAAACTGTTATTATTTATATAATCTCCAAGTTGTCAATTGGTGGAGAGGTGCATGGCTTCCTGTTATTAGGAATAATCTTCTCACTCTTCTCACTGAGAACAAGTTTCTCTGCGGTGGTGAGATCAACACTTCCATCCTGTGGGAGTTCTGAGAGCATTGCCAGTAGGAAAACCTCTACCATGGGCCAGTTCACCTCCTTGAAATAAGCAGAGCCCCCAGAGAAAGTGAACTCCAAATCTCCTATTGGCACATTCAAGTTAAGTGGCAGTGTATAGGCATAGTAGACTTTCCCAGATACCTGGATAGGGGCGCTGCTGGAACAAACACCTAAAAATGAGAGGATAGCTTTGGGATGAGACAGTGGGTAGAGGTTGGAAGAATTTTTAGGATGGCAGAGAGGCAGGACTGCCTTGAACACTGCTAGCATATCTATGGATGTTAATGCTAGTGAGGGCTGGAGAAAGAAAGGAGCATGGGAGAGAGCACCTAAATTGCCACGGAGATTATGCAAATTGTCGTAAACAGACTGTAAGAAGAAAATGGGACATTAAAGGTGCTGCCAACGAGGACTTGGTAGAAATGAGGACTTAGTCGGCAACGAGGAACGTGCTGTTGGAAAGTGAAGGAAAAGAGATTCTGGTTATATAGTGGCAAGAAGCTTAGCTGCAATGTGTCTGCAGTTGTGTGGAAAGCAAGTTGTAAGGGATAAACTTAAGACATTCGGTTGAAGAGACTTCTAAGCAAAGTGTGCAAGGTGCAGAATGGTTTCTTCTTGCTGGTTATAGTACAACGTGAGTAGAGATAGACAAATTGAGGAAAGAACTGTTAAATATAAAGAAAACAGGACTCAATGACTTGGAAATTCTTGGCCTATCCAAAGGACAAAAGACATTCCAATTAAGGGATTTGCTGTCAGGGACCCTCGGCCCTAGGGAGAGATGAGGGTGCTGCTATACAACCTTTGGTTAACACCAGAGGAAGGCCCGAGTTTTCTGTCACACCATAGATCCTTGAAGAGACACAGGGTGTGACTCAAAGATCCTCCCAGCCTTCGCAGAAGAAGCCAAAAAGAGAGATGAAATTACCTATGAATGCTTTGCTCCAGGGCCTCTGGTTTAAGAGCTGAATCCCCCTAATAGGCACACAAGATCCCCAAGTTTCTGGAGAATGTTAAACCAGCAGACCCTGCTATCTTAAGTTGACAAGGATGGAGATGGTTTGAAATGAAAGACAGCGGGACTTCCCACAAGTCCATAGTTAAGAAACAAGCTGATAAAACTACTCAGCGGCGAACCACTGCTGCCTTTCATGAAAGAGGAAGGAGGACTCTGAGAGGCCATCACAAGCCCAGGAGATAGTGCTCCAGACCACAGAGATGTGACACCTAATGGAGTGTGCGTAGCTCCTTTTCTCATTCCACTGTTTGAACAGGAATGTCTATAAACCCCATTCTATGCCAGTCCTACCATTATATTTGGGAGGAGATAACTGTTTTTCTAGGGTCACAGGTACAGAGATGAGGAATTGTGTCCCAGGAATCATATTCAGACCCTCACTCATACTTGATTTAGATGATTTACATGAAGTTTGGGACTTTTGAGCTGGTGAGATTCAGATAAGGTTTTGCACTTTGATGCTATAACGGGTTGACACTTTTGAGCACCTTTGGATGGGGTGACCTTATGTCAATCTTTAGGGCAGCAGTGGACTGCGGTAGTCAGAAAGGCCTCCAAAATACTCATGTTCTAATCCCCATACCTGTAAATTTGTGACCTTACACAGGAAAAGGATTTTGCCAATGTGATTAAGTTAAGCATTTTGAGATGAGATTTTTCTGTAATTATCACAAGGGTCCTTGTAAGAGGAAGGCAGGAGAAGTACAGTAGGTGGTAAAAGATGTAAGGACAGAAGCAGAGATTGGAGGGATGAGCTCGAGTGAAGAGATGAGGAGAGCCTTGGAAGAGGCCAGGAACGGAGTCACCCCTAGAGCCTCCAGAAACCTGTGGTATGTCACTTTGCATGGTAAAAGGGACATTAAAGAGGCAGCTAAGATTACTACAGACCTGATGACAGGCAGGTAATCTGGAACTAATGGTGGGCCCAATCCAATAACGAGTCCTTAAAAGCAGAGAACTTTTCCTGGCTGTTGTCAAAGAGATGTGATGACAGAGAAGAGTCAGAATGTAATATTACTGGCTTTGAAGATGGGAAGGGGGCCACAGGCCAAGGAACGCAGGTGGCCCCTAGGAGCTGGAAACACGAGGAAATGATTCTCCCCTAGGGCCTCTCAGAGGGAATACAGCCTTGTCAATGCCTTATCTTAGCCAGTGAGACCCACGTTGGACATCCAACTTACAGAATTATTAAAATAATAAATTTCTGCTATTTTAAGCCACTAAGTTTAGAGTAATTTGTTACAGCAGCTACAGAAACCCCACCAGGTGTGGTGACCAAAGGTGAAATGGTATCTGGGAGGGAGAAAAAAGCCTTTCTATCATTCCTGATATAGCCTACTTCATATAGGAAATACCTGGCTTTGGCAGAAATGCAAATATTTTTGCTGGTAATTCTTTAGATCCAGTCTGGCTGACAGAATTTACATTTCTGAATTTGTACACTCATTTTGCCCTGGAGTAGAGTACATTCTGGATTGAACACTTAGAACAGTGTTCAGTATAAATAGTGGGTCCCTTAGAAAAATGTGTTGCATAAATAAATGAAGGTGATCAAGGCAGGCTCTGGGATGGATTGTAATTACTCTATTTTAAAGTGCTCTTTAACGGATGTTCTCAAGAACTGCTGACCTTTCTGTCCTTGTTTCTGGCTTATGATGGTCATAGTTCTGTAAAATACAAGGCCAAACCGTATTTTTTGACACTAGTACAAGGCCAAACCGTATTTTTTGACACTAGTAATACAGCTAAATCAGTAAGTAAAAAGGACGCATACAATCTTAATAGGAGAAATAATTATATGATCAACATATTTCAGAATCAGAATATAGATACTTTTCGGTATATATCACAGAAAAAATTCCAATTTGATCAGAGGATTTCTTGATGACTGTTGATCGATGCACCATCAAGAAACTTCAGTGCAAATTTTACCAAACACATTTATCAAAATGGGGTTCTGTTCATTTCCTCTGCAAACAAATGTTGTTACATTAACCCAGACCACGTAACAAATTGGTTTGCCTGAATATTTACAAGCTATCAACATAAACCAGCCCTGCAACTAAAAATTCAAACATATTTATCTCAAAACCTATTCCTGGTTCAAATTCATCTAGGCTAAGGCTGGAAGACAGGATAAGAATAAAACTGAAATTTATCTGTATAAATAATAAAAATAGTTTGTTTTCTTAATGCTCTAAGTATTTTCCTTATTATTATGGCACATTATCTTTCCTACATGCTACTGCATGGATAGGAGCAGTATTATTTTAGTTGCTGGAGTATCACAGTGTTAAGAATATCTGCTTCTTGTAGTGTCAGGCTTTCATCTGTTAGCTCTTTATTTGGAAATGAAGTCACAAGAATAAAGTCAAGAGTCGCAAATTCAGGACGGGACTGTATAATAAAGTCCCGGACATCCAGGATCCTGAAGAAATAAGATAAAAATAATTTGTGATATGAAAGTTTTATTTTCATGAAGCCTTTAGCTAACATTAGATGATAGCAATATAAATCACAATTCTAATCCTTATTTAAATGTGTTGTAATTTTTAAAATTTACATTATTTCAATGGATGGATTTATATTAGATTACAGATAAAATGTGAGCTTTAACTCTGGAGTGTAGCTTATATTTACTTTTTCTGTAAACAGAGACAATCTTTAGGTGAGTTATGCATAAAATAAGTGTCAACAATGTTATTATACTAAAAGTGCAGGTTCTACTTCTTTCAGAGTATAAAATATCTTGGCAGCAGGTGACCCAAAAAAAGGTACCCCAGAATGGCCTGTGTCAAGTTCAGTCTATAACTATGAAAGGTTTAAGTCATAAAGACAATTTTTAAAAATTATCCTTTTTTAAAGACCTTCACATATGCCTAGCAATTCAACTCAGATTTTAAATACATCCCTTAAGGAAAAAATGAAATTGGTACATTATTAGTACAACAAATGTATAAATGAATGTTAAAATGACATTTTAAAAAGTTTAAGTACCTGACCAAAAAAAAAATAAAGTACTTGACAATAGTACAATTATACTTTATCTACATTACAAATTTATATTGTGAAGAGTAAGCTAAGGTAGAAAATTCCAATCAGAATTATCATAATTCTTAAATGATTAAAGTCCAAATAAGGTTTCATTATATTTACAGTATTAAGCCAAGTTTGATCCCACTTCACATGGTTTTAGCAACAGTGCAAAAGTGCAACTTTTAACAATCTAATTTTTGAATAACTGAATTTGCATTAGTATGTTCAAATGCTAAGTATTTCACACAGCTATTATGCTTTTGAAGTATTTTTTTTCTCTCAAAAACTTAAGAAGTGTATTCTTCATTACTCACTCACATAGTTTTATAAAGATAAGTGACCATGTGCTAAATCACAAATGAGCTTACCTGTGTGTACTATTGAATCTTTGTATCAAACGACTCCCATCTGCTAATCTGATTTGAATTTTTGTTGTTGGCACAGAATCATCAATAAGAACAACCGCATTAAGTATTGACTTATCCTCCTCTTCTGGGGATGAAGGCGTACTGACTATTTCAGGGGTAAGGCTAAGAAAGAAGAACACGAATCTGAATACATCAGATGCATACACATCTGAATACATAAGATTCAACAAACTGAAGATGATGGAGTAACCACTGAAATCCATCGCTGATTCTTAAGTGTTCCTACCTATGACTTCTGGACCAGGAAAAACATGGCCTCCTTTGAGTCTCCCATACTTCTTCTAACTTCTTTTGTTATATTAAAATTCTTTTGTAGCCTATGATTCTATTTAGCTTATCCAATCTCTTTCAAAAGCTTAACTTTGTGTTCTTTCCTCCCTTATCCCTTTGAAATTCCATGAAGCTGTTTAACACAACAATCTTTACTCAGAAATCTGTGCAACTCTGAGTTAATGTCAAAGAATGACTATGAGGACAGGCAGGCTTGGTTTCAAATCCCAGCTATGTCAACTGCATAAACTTTTAGTAAATTAATCTCTCTGAGTTCCAATTTTATCATGTATAAAATGGGGAGGGGAAATAATATGATGTTATGTAGGTTTGTTATTATCAGTAAGTCCCACAGTGCCTACAATAATATTTCAACAGGTGCCAGCTATTTTTGTACATATCAACACTAAACTACTGGCTTAAACTTACCTAATATTACTTAAAAACATCTGATGTATGTAGTTACTGCTTTATAAAAGAGAAGTAATTTCTATGTGCTAGTGAGGAATGAAGTTTTATATATGGTGATAGATTTATTTATTTTTTAAAAGGTTTTATCTTAGAGAGTGCACACAAGTTGGGGAGTAAGGGAGGGACAAGCAAACTCTACAGTGAGCACAGAGTCCAACACAGGGCTTGATCCCAGGACCCTGAGATCACGACTTGAGCCAAAATCAAGAGTTGGACGCTTAACCAACTGAGCCAACCAGATGCCCCTACGGTAACTAGTTTATCATGAAACTTATTTGATAGGGCATCTTACCATTGGAACTTGATTACTAATGACCTTAGCACCACTTTATCTTAGTGACTTCTAATACTAGCAGAATGAACTGTAATTGTAAACTGAAAGTCACTGTCAAAAAAAAAATCCTTTTGGATTAAGAAACGAGAACAAATTAAAAACAAATTTAGCCAAATTCTTTATAGACATTTGTAAAATCTTAATCTTCTCTAAGTTACCTAAAAGGATTATTTAATAGTCTTAATGTCTATTTTTTCAAATACTGAGTTTCAGATGGCATCCTACAGATTATTTTCTTTCGAAAAAAGTAAGAACATATTTATTAGCATATAAGTTCTAGGAGCATTCTTTGCTCATCTTGACTCTTATTCCCACCAATATATTCTCAAAATATACAGTAAGGTAGAAAAATTAACTTGTACTTATTGCTAACACTCCCCCTTTCTTCAGTTTTTTCTTAATACATATTTTAGAATCAACTTCAGAATATATATGATAAAAACATAAAAAAGAAAATGATGATTTGCAATCATTGATCAGGTAGTCTTAAGGAATTTTCTTTCGAGTTTGGAACTGAGGACTTAAACCCTTGACCAGCAAGATGATTCACTATGCCAAGGGTCCGTGTCCCTTACACAGGGAGAGGTACAAAAACCAAAGGGAAGGTAACACTAAATGCAAAGAACTTCAATCTTCCTCTGCCTCACTGAAACTAGGTGTATACATCATCATCACCATCATTATCATCCTCATCACTACCACCATCACAGCCACCACCATGTTTATCAGTTCATTTAAATCATGGTATGAATGAGGGAATCGTGACTTAATAATTAACAGCAAGGATCCAGAAGCCTGATTCCAGGATTCTGACTCAGCCACTTGTTAGATATGTGACCCTGGGCAAGTCACTTAACACCGAGTTTCTTCATCTGCAAAACAGACAACTTGGCAGCACAGTTGCAAAGATTAAGTTAGGGCAAGTCACTTAACACCGAGTTTCTTCATCTGCAAAACAGACAACTTGGCAGCACAGTTGCAAAGATTAAGTTAATGAGGACATAGAAGCATTTCAAACAATGCTTTTATATAGTTGAAACTTCCTAAAAGGCAGCTATTAGCATTGTAATTCCTATCCTAACAACAACTAGGGAGGGAAAAGTTATCTCTATTAGATGAGATGAGTCAGATGCGGTTTCTGTACTTTGATGCTTTCTATTTAAAACAGATTCTGACAAAAAGAAAGTACCAAGTAAGGATACTAAGTAAGGAAAGCTCTTTTATGTGTTTCTTTATAAGATGTGTGTATGTCAAAATGAAATTATATGGAATAATAACATTTGAGGACAGGAATATATTTTCAAGATAGGTTAGGCCAACCATATCATTTTAAAGGAAAAGAACAGAGTCAGAGAGACTGAAAGACAGGCTCAGAGCCACAGAGATAGGCGGCTGAGCAAGTTGGTTAGTGAGCAATGTATAAAAACACATTTTAAAAAGTTACAATAACTTTACTATTTAGCCTTCAAAGTTATACCTGCTTACTACTTAAAACTTTCTCCTTATTCTCCTTAACTGATCAAAATACAATGACATTTTCAAAATACTGTTTGTATGTTTCAAGTATCATATTAAAAGAATTTTTAAAAAGAGGGAATTGATAAAACAAACTTTCTAGGCAGACTGGAGGACAGGACATAGGGTGGTTGTAAGAAGAGTGAGTCCCGTGGTCAGGAAGATAAACATCTTCTAATTTAAGAGAGGGCAGTAAAGATGGATTTAATAAACTTTGAGGCTAAGAGGAATATATTGGAAAAGTAATTCTTGTCAGGCTCCATTTTCTCAGGAAAGCTGGAAGCAAAAAGAAATCTGCTGAGATGAGGGCAGGGAACATTTGGGATCAGCCCTTCGAGAGTGGGAGAGGCACAGTTCGCATTCTTAGCATGGGGTACGAACATCCCCAACAGCACTGAACAGCACAGGGGCAGACAAATCCAATGGCTGAACAGTAATGCAAGGAGCTGCAGAACTGTTGGGATAAGAAAATGAAGCAAATGCAAGAAGGAAGGGGTTAGGCTTTAGAGAAGAGGACCCTTAAGGGTCCAGGGATCAAGATGGAAGTCAAAACTCAGGCTTAGTGGCCAGAATGGGTGAGTGGCAAACGGAATCTTTTGGACTGCACAGTGTGAGAAACAGGAAGCGACTGTTCTTAAACAGAGACATTTGCTTCCTCTCGCGATCTGTATCATCATATGCACAAGCTCAAAGCCTACAGCAACAGTCTACTCGTTAGCCCTGCTTATCAAAAATGATTCTGTAATTTTCTAAGTATGTAGGGCTCTATTCCAGCTCCCTGAGCTCATTTTTATGCAGTTGTACCATTTATTGTGCCACTGTACATCTGCAGTTTTGTCCCTATGATTTGCTTGTTCCTATGATACTACATGAAAGATCTGGGTAGAATTTTTATTGCATTTAGGTTTACCCCACAATTATTTGTAATATTGCTTCTATCTGTGTAATGTTCTGTTTGCAATAAGATTGCCAGCTATGGAAGACAATGGAATTATTTCCATTTCTGTTCTGTTTGCTTCTTTTTAATTACTTTTCTGTTCAGTAGTTGCCTGGAAATCTTGGTAAATGAGCCATTTCAGTAAGTTACTTTCTGAACACATGAAGGTTTTGTTAAGTGTTTTATGTGCTGGTTTTCTCTAACTTGATATTCTGATATTCTGATTTCCCTAACTTAAGTATTCTGAAAACAACCAACTTCAGCACATTGCTCTTGCTGCAATTACTTATGACAGACAGGTATGCTTATAGCTGTGATCAAAGATGCCTATTGTTCAGTCTCATCAAGAACCTTTAACAATTTTCCCTTTTGAACCCATGTAATCAGAAAGAGCCAGGATGGCACAATGGTAAAAAGCAGTGTGTGAATCTGAATCCCACAAAATAACTGCTCGCTAGTTCAATCACCTAGGGCACAGTACTGCATTAGCGAATGAAGTAATCACAGGATCTACATCCAAGAATTGTGAAGATTAAGTGAGTTAGTATATGTTTAAAGTACCTACAGGGCCAGGAATGTGATAACTGCTACTGAAGTATTCGGTACTAACATTATCACTAGATTTGCATATCTAATTCCATCAGCAAGGTCTTCAGGGTTCCTGTTTTAATTTTTACTTTCTAGGTTATTTTGCTTTTTTGATTCTCAAAGAAAAGTCACACTGAGTAAAGACAAGTATTTTTCTCACTTTAGGGTTTTACCTTCCAAGTTTTTGTCCTTCTCCACTAAAAGCCTTGAACCTCAATCTAGGTTTTATGTACTCTTGATCCTGATGGTCCTCCATATCCAAATTCACGTGGCCACCATGAACAAGCCGCTGAAGCTCCAAGGGAATCTCTCTTTTAAAAAGGGGAAAAGGTTTTAGTTAATATAAAAAAAAATTAATCTACACTACTGACATTACTATAATCAAGTTGTGAGCTATACTGGAAAACAGCACCTTTTGCTTAAATTATAATTTGAAAATTTCCATGATGATTGATTAGTCCCTATAGATATTTTCTTCTTCAAGTTGTATCAAATTATGATACCTCTAACTTTGCTTTCCTTTTCCAAAATTGCTTTGGCTATTTAAGGTCTTTTGTCATTCCATACAATTCTAGGATTATCTGTTGTAGTTCTGTGAAAAATGCTGTTGGTATTTTGATAGGGACTGCATGGTAGTACAGATATTTTCACAAAATTTGTTCTTCCAACCCATGAGCATGGAATGTCTTTCCATTTCTTTGTGTCATCTGAGGTATCACCTCATACCTGTCAGAATGGCTAAAATCAAAAACACAGGAGGTAAGTGTTGATGAGGATGAGGAGAAAAAGGAACCCTCTTGCATTGTTGGTGGGAATGCAGACAGGTACAGTCAACTGTAGAAAATAGTACAGAGGTTCCTCAAAAAGTTAAAGTCACTACCTTATGATCCAGCAATTACACTCCTGGGTATTTACACAAAAAATACAAGAACACTAATGCAAAGGGATGACATGCATCCCTGTATTTATAGCAACATTATTTACAACAGCCAAAATATGAAAGCAGTCCGTGTCTGTTTGATGAATGGAAAAGATTTGCCACACACACACACACGCACACACACACAAGAATATTATTCAGCCATAAAAAAGAATGAAATCTTGCCATTTGCAATGACATGGATGGAACCAGTGTATAATACTAAGCAAAATAAATCAGTCAGTCAAAGAAAGACAAATACCATATGATTTCACTCATATGTGGAATTTAAGAAACAAATGAGCAAAGGAAAAAAAAGAGAGAGACAGATCAAGAAACAGACTCTTAACTACAGAGAACAAACTCATGGTTATCTTAGGGATGGGTGTGGGGGAATGGGTTAAATAGGTGAGGGGATTAAGGACTGCCCTTGTCCTGATGAGCACTCAGTGATGCACAGAATCATTAAATCACTATATTGTATATCTAAAATGAATATAACACTGTATGTTAACTATACTGGAATTATAATTTTTAAAAAAGTTGCATCACCTCATTCCTAGTAATTCTCACTATAGGGACGTTTTGCTGTCACAATGATCTTAGGAGGGCTTTTAGCATTTAGAAAGCCAAACTGCAAGATAGCAATTTATACCTAAATAAGCACTAGATAATTCCTATAAGGACATAATAGTTAATACTGATATTTATTTCTAAACTCTGTGGAAGAAATTTTGAAAATGGATAGGTGGTCTTTGATCGTTGTGAGATTCATGAGAGCCGCTGTCATTCAGGGTTGTGATCCAGATACAGGAAGTGCTGCCACTGGGATTCATCTTGCCTAATTAAGTCTTGTCTTGGGTTCCATAGAACCACCGAATGCCCTGCCAGAGTTGTGCCTGGATGACACCAGTGTCTGTAATGTCTGATCCTAAAACTTAAAGCTTAGAGTCTGTTTTCCAAAGAAGCAAAATACCTTTTTTTGGTGTGTGGGGGGGGCATTTTATTAATACACTATAAAATTTTCAGGAATACGTGTATCATATAAACTGAGAGAAGACTGCACTTTGTTTTGTTTGGAACATTATCAACATTATCAAGTCCCTGACTGCAACACCACTGACAGTAATTACGTTGCCAACCTCACATACCTCATTTTTTATGTTTTTATGTTTGTCACATTTTCTTGAGAAAGGCTGGACTGCACATAGGTGCAAACTATCTTATTACTTTTATTATGCTCTGGTGTGGCCAGACCAAAGCATTTATAAACTGAAATACATAAAATTTTATGATAAATTATTTTATTTCAATATATTTAAGATGCAATTTTTATCTTTTTTTGGGAAGATACTACTCATGGACAGATTATATTATCTATGAGTTCTTCGAGGACAGTGAAGATGGTGTTACTCAATATTTGTCATAAGTACAGGGCAGTGATTCTACAGTTGACAACCACTGTCTGACTTCAATCATTTTTTCAAGGAATCTTTTCAAAAATTGTTCTTGATCATAATTTATACTTCAGGATATAGTAAAAAAACAAAACAAAAACAAATCCTCTTTTAGGACACCAGGACTGCTTGGACACTGCCCACAAAGATTATGGTTTATTTTCATTTAAGAATAAATGAGTTTTGATCTACATTATAATACAACCATCATCAATACGCTCTTGTCTACTAACATCTTGAAATAAGCATCAATTCCAACAGCAGTGCTGATCTTCCCTTAGCAGATGAACAAACACCTCCCTTAACCAGTCTCTCCCAGCTCTTCCCAGTGACTGCAGGTTTCCAAGTCCACGACACCGACTTAAACTATTATTTCCTTATATTTACCACCACAGCATACTGCCTCCTAGGACAGCTTCCCACCTTTCTCAAATGACTTCAGCATATTGCTTATAGCATTTCTTGCCATTTTTTGGTATCTTGACCTTATCTTTGTAGAATTCAAATCCAGATTTTATGCTACTGTTTCACCTCCACTGCACTTCAGCTACTCTCCTTGGATATATTTGCATTACATGGAAATGTCCCAGCATCAGTTCCTGAATGGAGTATAACCTTCTACTCCAGTCCCTTCACTGCTTCTTAAAATCTCCAGTTCATCATCAACCTTCTGTTTGGTTGTATTTCTACTTAGGAATGATTGCATTGTCAGCCAGTGAAAGCATGATGCAGAAAAGCTTTTATAATCCTAACAAAATCACTGGATTTTTCATCATCTAGCAAGAAGAGCTGAGCTATGATGTTCTTTCCATCGGTCAGAGCACTGTAAATCTAGTTGACTTTCACAAATCATAACTTCAAAATAACCTGAAATCTTCAGCCAGCAGTCATGCCACTTTAAAAAATTTCTAATATAATGTGCTGAATTTCAGGCACACACACAATGAAAGGCATCCTGTTAACAGTGAGCGGGACAGTGGCTCAGTGGGGAGGCAGCTACAGGCTAATCAACTGTATTGGTTTATTACATGAAGATGTTTCTTCTCAGAATGGACCATTGCTTGATCATATTTTGAAAGTAACCAGTGTCTACTGCCCCCTCCATCAAATTAAGAACCAAAGACTTATGAATAGCAACATGTCCTTTAGATACTTAAAAATACTCTTCCCCCCCAGCAATCACTTATAAAATACATTCCAGTATCTTAAGAAAAAAAGTCCCCCCGTAAGTAACAAATAGAATACAAGTAAAATATCTTACCCTCTTTTAACAGACTCCAGAAATTGAGCATTTGGTGGGTCATTATAAGGTCTCAGTTCTCCATCATCTAAACTGAAACCATTGCTCCATAGTTTAAGCAAAATCTGAACCTTTTGAAGATAGGAAAAAAGATAAAGAAATAAAAGAATCCACCTGCATCAAGTAATTTTAAGCTTCAAATCTTGTGTGGTATTTCACAACATATTCACAACATAAACCACTTACTTTATTTACAATGCAGTGTTATTCATATTACTTTAGTTACTGTTAAAATAAGGATCCAAATGAAAGCAAGTGTATTTGTTCAGCAGATTTGTATGTGGCTTAACAAATCGACAATGGCTGAAATGCCAAAGCTAGATCCTGGCCTTGATGTACAATTATTCTGGTTCATTGAGAAAAATGAAAGCAATGAGAGCATCCAGGTGCTACTCCACATCCATTTTTCTCTTTCAACTGTACCTATATTCTTTTCTGCTACACAGGGCTTAAATATTTATGTCAAGGGGTAAGCCAGAATTTCAGTGACCCCCTAAGGCGAAAGTAAACATGTTTAAATGAAATTATAATTCCAAATTTTAAAACACAAAAACAAAGAATGATCTTAGGAGTTTCCCTGTTTACAACTCAGCTAATTCTCTGACAGTACACTACTTACATACTACTGTATGTAAATAAAGCTCATTCTGACAGTGAATCATATATTCTTTCAACATATAGAAGATATTTACAATTTAAGTGCAAGGCACAACTGAGGTGCAAAATATAAAACCTGAGACTAAAGCTTACACATTAGTCATTTTAAAATCCATATTTCAAAAAATAACAGAAAAATATATACAGATTATATTTATATCACTAATTTCTAAATTTAAAAACAGTAATAACTAGAGGCAAATATCTAAAGCTTTTCATTTTGGTTACTGTACCTACATCTTGCAATTGATTTTCTCCATAGATGTATTCAGATCGCTTACAAAAGGAATTACCCAATCTGTATCCTCCACCTGTAAATGACTGAAATACACAGCAAATGAGTTAAAAATTCACTATGGTTTATAGGGCAAAATGTTATGATAATGTGTGATATATTTGAAAACCAGATCAACTACAATTAGCCAAACTAGCTTATACTTTCCAGGAAAATTTTATATTAAAATGAAGGTTTTATGTTACAGAGGGGTATACTCAAGGAAGAAACTATGTTTCTCCCCACAAAAACATTAGGGACTCCAAAGTTGAAATAATTTAGGCCATTCTTAAATTTAAAGATATAATCATATACCAAAATATATATTTTAAAGTATAAAGAGATTTTAAAAAGCTACCACTAATATTTTATGTTTTATAATAAATTTTATAATATTTTATGATGTTTTATCATAAAAATTATGTTTAAAACATATTTCACAAAGTAAGTAACAGTTAAACAGTATAAAGGAAGAATTTTGTAAATAGGTATAAAGTACCCTGAAGTTATCTTTGGATGTGAGAAAATGACAGAACTGTAAACATACATGGTATCAATGTCAAACCCTGGTAAGAGGATGAAAAGACAAGCTACAATCTAGAAGAAAATATCTGTAATCCATATATTTGATAAAGGACTCAAAACTATTAAAATATATAAAGAATTCTCAAAATTCAACAGAACAATCCAATCTGAAAATAGGCCGAAGTCATTTTACTGAAAGGGATATGAAAGATAATGGAAAATAAACACAAGAAAAGATGTTCAATATCACTAGACATTAGGAACATGCAAATTAACATCACTGGCCATTAGGAAAATGCAAATTAAAACCGCAATGATTTATAACTACACACTTATCACAATAGCTAAAATTTAAAATACTGACAATACCAAATGCTGGCAAGAATGGAGAAATTGGATCTGTCACTCGCTACGGAAAAGAGATTGGCACTTTCTAAGAAACCAACATATACTTAGCAAATGACCCAGCAACTGGACTCTTGGGCATTTATCCCAGAGGAATGAAAACTAATATCCATACAAGAACCTGTATACGGTTGCTCACAGTGGCTTTATTTGTAAAAGTTCCAAACCGGAAACACCTCTAATATCCCTCAATAAGCAAATGGTTAAACCAATTGTGTGGTTCATCCATACCATGGAGGGCTATCAGGAATACAAAGAATGAACTACTGAGACACTTGTAATTCTGATGACCTCCAGGGCATTAAGCTGAGTGGAAAAAGCCAATCCCTAAGGTCACATACTATATGATTCTATTTGTATAACATTCTTAATATTAAAAAAATCACAGAGATAGAGAACAGATTAAGGTAGCAAGAGGTTAAAGATGATGGGGAGAGGGCTGAGGGTATGACTAAAATGGGGTACACCATGAAGGAGATCTTTGTGATGACAGAACTGCATCTTGATTGAGTTGACAATTATACAAATCTTTGGATGTGAGAAAATGACAGAACTGTAAACATACACGGTATCAATGTCAAATCTTGGCTTTGATACTGGACTACAATTATGTTAGCTATAACTGTTAGAGGAAACTGGGTGAAAAATACACAGGACCTGTGTTCTTTCTGTAATTTCACATGAATCTATAATTATTAAAAAAAAAAAAGTAAATAGAAAGGTTTCACAGAGATGTAAAAACTGCTGCAACTTTCAATCATTAATAGAAATGCTGTAATCTTATAAAAACAGAGTAAATGCTTAAAATAGACATATATAGTTAGAAAAACAATGTCTACAAATAATATAAAAATCTATAGAGAATACATCTATATATCTATATCTATATATATAAAATTTAGTTTTTAAATTTAGCACTTACCTTAGATTTGTTATCACCAGAGGCTCTTGTGGCTTCATTCAGAGGGACAGCCCCATGTTCTCTTGCCTCTTTGAAAAGTTCATTCACAATTTTTCCAGTTGAAGGTCGAACTATATGTAATCCACTGTATTCATGTTCACTTGAATAGAACCTTTAAACATTAAAGTTCATGAACAGAAACTTAGAAAACAAACATAACTCCTTTAAATTAAAAGGCTACAGAGTCTTAGGGAGTAACTTTATTTAAAAAGAGCCATGTGAATCATGAGAGATTATGGACTCTGAAAAACAATCTGAGGGGTTTGAAGTGGCAGGGGGGGGTGGGAGGTTGGGGTACCAGGTGGTGGGTATTATAGAGGGCATGGATTACATGGAGCACTGGGTGTGGTGAAAAAATAATGAATACTGTTTTTCTGAAAATAAATAAATAAATTAAAAAAAAAAAGCCAATGTGGTAGGCAGTAGATGATCTGACATTTGATGAGAAGCTGCTAAGGTGGCACATGGATTTTGGAAAGTTCTGAGGATATGATTAGGTGAAAGTGGAGAAAAAAATAAGTGCCTTTTAACATAGACACAAAATTTAAGTAGTAATAAACTATTGTTTCTTACATTGTTTCTTTAGTGAGACTAAAATTGAATGCTCAAGTTCTTCTTAATAAAAAAATTCTTTATTCTTTTTTGTACATGACATAAAAGTGAATTAATAAAGTTAAAAGTTTGATGCAAAAAAAAAAAAAAAAGCCATATGGGGGCGGCGCCTGGGTGGCTCAGTGGGTTAACACCTCTTCCGTAGGCTCAGGTCGTGGTCCCACTGTCCTAGGGTCGAGCCCCTGCATCGGGCTCCCTGCTCGGTGGGAAGCCTGCTTCTCCTTCCCCTACTCCCCTTGCTTGTGCTCCCTCTCTCCCTGTGTCTCTCTCTGTCACATAAATAAATAAAATCTTAAAAAAAAAAAAAAAAGAACAGAGATATATCTATGTCTAGAATCAAAGCTGTATCACTATATAGTTTTTATCACAAAATTTACATTTAAAAAACACATAGTGGTGTTCCAGTGCCTTCTACACAAATACAACTCCCCTTGGCTTTCAAGGTTGTCCATAATGTGGCTGCATCTAGGACTGGCTACATAATTTGTGGGGCCCACTGCCAAATGAAAATGAATGTCAATTAATAAATTTTATTTATTTTAAAAAATTATTTATGTATTTTAGAGAGAGACAAAGAGCAGGGGGAGCAACAGTGGGGGAGAGAGAGAAAGAGAGAGAATTTCAAGCAGATTCTGCACTTAGCCCAGACTCCGACAGGGGCTCAATCCCACAACCTTGATATCATGACTTGTGATGAATTCAAGAGCCTGTGGCTCAACTGACTGAGCCATCCAGGTACCTCTCAATTTAATAAATTTTAGATTATATAAGAAGCTAAGAGCAAACAACAAAAAGGTGGTAAGAATGCTCTGGATTGAGATTTAAAACAGGCATAATCAAGAGGAATGCATGGCCCTTGGTTAGATACCAAATCCAAAAAAGGCTTGAAGACATATCTGACTATGGACTACATATTAAATGATTTTATGAAATTACTGTTCATTTTCTAAGGTGTAATATGTTATCAGGGTTAAAAAGGGTATGTGCTTCTTCTTAGGAGATGCAAGCTGAAGTATTTAAGGATGAAGTATTATGATGGCTGCAATTTGCATTCAAATAATTGAGTAAAAGAGCACTTGCATGAATGTAATGTTGTAACATGCTAACAACTGGTGAATACAGGTGAAGCATATATTGCATATATTTATTGTACTAATCTTTTGATTACCTATGGGTCTGAAAACAAAAAGTTTGGGAAAAATTAATATTCTTTCTTCTCATTCAGGTCCAAAGAGGTATGTCATTTTTATCTCCCCTACAGAAAAAAGGAAGTGGAAAGTGACACACAAAAAAGAAGGATGATTTCTAGTGAATTTTTAAATTTCTGGTAAAAATGATAGACTTTCTGCGAATACGACGTAATGGAAAAATTCGAAATTTCTCCCCAGTAAGGAGATTTGCAGTATTAAAAAGACATTAATAGGGTGCCTGGGTGGCTCAGTTGGTTAAGCTACTGCCTTTGGCTCAGGTCATGATCCTAGAGTCCTGGGATCGAGTCCCGCATCAGGGTCCCAGCTCCGTGGGGAGTCTACTTCTCCCTCTGACCTTCCCTCTCACACTCTCTCTCACTTTCTCTCTCTCAAATAAATAAAATCTTAAAAAAAAAGACATTAATGAAAATATTCCTAAAAACAAGAAAATTCATTTTAATAAAGTATACCTGGCTCTTGAATCCTCATTGCTGGTTCTTTTACTAGTTTGGGTATTTTAACAATAACAAATACTATACAGAGATCACTTATTAGATGTGTCATCATTTAGTGAAAACATAGACAGGTTCTTGAAGTTCTAGATTCTTCTTCTTTTTTTTTTTTTTTTCCAGATTATATTTATTTATTTGAGAGAGTGAGAGAGAGAGCCTGAGTCAGGGTGGGGGTTGGGGGATGGGCAGAAGAAGAGGGAGAAACAGGCTCCCCACTAAGGAGGGAGATGGATGTGGGGCTCAACCCCAGGACCCTGAGATCATGAATTTAGCAAAGATAGAGGCTTAACCAACTAAATCACCCAGGTGCCCCAGGTTCTAGATTCTTAAATGGAGGGCAAAAGGCACATAGGGGCTCCATGAGTGGGTTTTCAGAAACACAAATCCTTAAAAACAATTGACAAAATTGTGCATAAATGCTGTTTTGTGGGGAGAGGGGCTATAACTTTTGTCAGATCCTCAATGCATGCTATGATGCAAAAAGAACCACTGTGTCTAAGAAAAGTACTATTCAGTGTATGTGTCTTTATGATGTCCACCGAAGTATTAGGTATTTAAGATAACTTTTCTGTTTTTTTCTTTTTTTTTTTTTTTTTAAGATACTACTTATTTGTCAGAGAAAGAGAGCACAAGCAGGGTGAGAGGCAGGGCAGAGGGAGAAGGAGGCTCCCCACTGAGCAAGGAGTCTGTTGTGAAACTCAAACCCAAGACCCTGAATCAAAGTCAGATGCTTAACTAAGCCACCCAGGCATCCCAACTTTTCTGTTTCTTTTAGCTTTCTGACTACTACCATTTTAGGAGTACTATCTAAATAATATTTATTTTAGAAATCATAGTTTTAAAGAAAATTCCCAAGACCATTTAAAATAATTTAGAATTGGTGAACTAAAAAGAAATACAGTGTTTACAACCAAAACAAAACTTACCTTTGAGGTGGTGTTCGTGGGCTTTTAAAGACTGTAGCTTTAGGTCTATCAGATTTGGAAGATTTGCATTTCACTTCATCTTCATATAATTCTGCCAAGGCCAACTACAAAACAACAAATTTGTTATAAAGTGTAATAGTAGGACTAAGCTATTCTACAAAAGTAGATATTATGACTAGAACATTTGATTGTGTAGTATAAATTTCTAATGAGAAATAAAGGGTGCTGTTTCAGATGACCCTCTTCCAAAATAAAACCAATGTATCTCTCACTTGATAAAATTAACCAAAATACTGGAATATATTGAAGTTACAATAACTGCTTAATTATTTTCAATTAATTATTTAACTATTTCAAAAACTGTATTTGGTAACAGATCATTTTGAAATTGAGCCTACAATTTTCCTAGAATTAAAAAAAAAACAGTTGAAGATGTTTCACACTAATGTCAGCCTGCTCTCATCAAATCTCATAAAATTTTTTTCATTTAGCTGTTCAAGTTTTCAAAACCAAGCACATAAAATAATTTCAAAATTATTCTATTTAAAAGTCTACATGACACATAAATTTCATCAAGTATGGGAACATGAACTTTTAAAAATATAAGACAATGTGTTACATATATGGTTTACATAAGTTTTAGAAAGTAATATTACCAAATTATGCATTCTAAATATATGGCTGGGTACCTTTAAAATGAAATAAATACAATACAGTTCTTGAAATTGGACTCTTGAAAAGTCATCCAAATATTTCAGCACTAAATTATTTTGTTCCATCTTGGACAATTCAAAAACTTCTCTCAATACTCCCGTAATTGGCATGATCATAATTTCCAGAAAATCTTTTGGGAAAAAAAAATAACAAAAAACAAAATCCCCCCTAATAAACAGATAAAGTGCTCCTTCTAGAAATTCAAGAGATATGAAAACTATATCCAGGGCTTCTTTGCTTAGAAGGAAAAGAATTGGGACAAAGTCAATTCTTTGAAGATTCTATTAGGCAACTTTTAAAACATCCACACATGAAAAACAAAAACAAAAGAATTAATTTTCCTCCCTAATTTTTACTCTCTATCCCGTTCCTATACACCTCCATCAACTTTTCATATTTCTCACATGGCAATTTTGTTAGAAATCCCAATTATGAAAGTGCTTTGTAATCTAAAAGAACTGAATTAAAATCCTAACTTGGGCTCCTATGGTGTGTCTTGGACATGTGATTTAACTTCTCTGAGCCATGATTCCCTCATCTTTAAATGTCTGTTTAAAAAAATTATCCTAAAGTATCACTTTAAGTATCACAGAATGCATGTAAAGCACAAGGCAAGTGCTCTATTACTGGAAGATATTAAAAAATGTTTAACAATGACTATTATCAGTGTTTCATTTGCCTCAAGATTTCCTTCTTCAGTGTTATCTACATATTATAGTCTCTTCCCCACCCTAACCCCTTGAAAATGAAACAAAACAAAACAAATGAGACGGAGACGGACATTCTGCTTGACTACCTGAGTTCAACGTTTTCAGAAATTTTACCTCCTTGAAATCTGTTACAAACAGTATTCCTTTATGAAAGTTCCTCCTGAGCTGATTACTTCAGCTCTATGACTTACTTTTACGTGATTTCTAATCCCATCAATGGAAATGGTACCTATATTGCAAAGGCACTTCAGCCATCCTTCACAAAGCCTTTTCTAGTTTTCTTAACTAGATGATATTTCTTTCCTAACTCCTCATAGTATATGCTAGTCTATTATTAACATTTATATTAAACATTATATTATCATTGCTTACGTACTTTTCTCACTATTTTATCCCTCCTATTATAATTTAGGTTTCCTAGATTGTTTCTAATATAATATTTCATGGATACCCAACAAATTCATGATGAATTATGTAGATAATAAATAAACCTGCAGATTTTTAAAAATTTATTTGACAGCATGAGAGAGCATAAACACAGGGAAGGGGAGGGGCAGAGGGAGAAGCAGAGTCTCAGATGAACAGGGAACTGGACTGACGTGAGGTTTGTTTGATCTGAAAGCAGACACTTAACCAGCTGAGCCACTCAGGCGCCCCAAGCTGTAGATTTTAAAGCTGAGATTACATCTTCTATATAGTTTATACCTTGTTTGTTTTTTGTTCAAGACTTGTACAAATCCTATCAATCAAGTAATTTTCTTCTGTAAAATAAATTAATAAAGCAAATAATGTGTTTTGATTGTATGAAATATAGATTAACAAAATATTATATATATTCACAAATTAGGAATATGGAGAAAGCTGTAATTGAGCAGGGAGTCCACCTAGTTGAAAAGGTCTTAGTTTTTAATGGTGCATTACTAAGATGAAAATGAATGATATTTAGAGGGAAGGAATGCTGGGATTCATGATGTCCCTGCAGCATCATATGGTATAAATTCATCAGTAACTATTACAAAGAAATTCAATTTATATTAGTTGACACAGCAAAGATACCACAGAAGAGGAAACGATTATTTAAACTGATCAAAATAAACTAAAGTACTAGTTAAAATGTACAGAACAACAACTAAATATTAGTCAAATAAAGAGACAAGAATATGAGCACCGTGAAGTAATGAATCACTGTGAATTATCAGGACAGTGTGTCCTTTAGGTTAAACAGTTAGATTATGAAGCTATTTTGATTATGCAGGAGGAATAAAATACATAAGTACTGATGACCTTTGCTCTAGAATTCGAAATGTGAAGAACATGAAAAGAAACCTGAAAGCAAAGTAACTGAGAAGGAGAAAATCAAGTATATAGCAAAAGATATAAAACTACGGAATTCTCATTCCTAGAGTGACACCTGCCCAGAAGGTATTATACGGATTTTTTAAAAAATATAGAATAGCAACATCCGCGTCATCTGGGAACCTCTGAAAATGCAAATGCGCCAGCCTCACCCCAGACCAAATGAATGAAAACTCGGGTAGGGCCCTGCAATCTGTGCTGCATCAAGCCTTTCAGATGATTCTGATGCACGCTAAAATTGAGAACCAAGACTGTGGACTACTGATGTCCAACAGGATTAGGATACTCGTGGCAATTGTAACACAGTATCAGACATTCTTATTCTTTTCTCACTTACAAAATGCCACTGTTTATCTCACCCCATCCTAACCCTAATAAGTACTGAAGTCTATCACTAATTACCTACCAATGCCAACTTGTATGGAAATATAGAATTAAAAACAGAAATCTTTTCCTTTTGATATTATTCTGGAGGAAAACTGGGACAGAAGCATATACTAAATATGTTAACCAATTACGAAACCCTTGAGTATAGATGGACTGAGGACAACCAGGAGAGAGAAAGGTCTCCGAAAACATTCAGAAAGACTAAAGAACACTTAGGTTTTTAGGGCGATCACTGTCACTAACAATACCACCCTAAGCCTTCCCATTGAATATTTACCAATTTGGGGGGATGAAGCGAGCTATGATCTGCTCTTGGTTTGATACCCACAGGAGATTTGTGCAGTTTGTAAGTCAGAGGCTCACAGTGCTGGGAGGCTTTCTGGGAGATAACCATCCATGTTCCTCCTGTGCTAAATGAGGACATGTCTCCTGATTTAGATGCTGAAAAACCCTACACTGCCTAGCAGCAAAGATATACATACTCAGGGGGTACCTTTTGCTTGTTCCAATTAGTAAAATATCGCCCTTTTCCTCTATAATACTGTGAATGACTGACTCTTAGAGCAAGCTGTCCAGATAGAAGTACTTACTGAAAAGTATACTTACACATGGTAGATAAAACAGTAACAAGATAATCAAAGAGTAATCACTATTAAAAAAAACTAGTCAGGGAGAAGAATATTATTCATTTCCTTTAAACCTACTCTATTTCTTTTAAACATACTTTATTTCTTCACACATCATCACTTTGGTTGTTTCCAGGTTTCTTAGCAAGTTCTTCAGATTCTTTTTAAATTCCAAAGGAAACATTACCAACACTTAAAGTATCTGATATCCAAATCACATCTATAAGAAATTAGTTGTCTATCTACCAACCTAACTACCAGAAGTAGATAAGTAATTAAAAACAAAAAAAAAAAATCCCCAGGGCACCTGGGTGGCTCAGTCAGTTAAACGTCTGCCTTTAGCTCAGCTCATGATCCTGGGGTCCTGGGATCGAACCCCACAATGGGGTCCCTGGTCAGCAGGGAGCCTGCTTCTCCCTCTTCCATTAAATCTGCCTGTGCTTTCTCTCTCTCTGTCAAATAAATAAATAATATGAAAAAAAAAATCTGCATCCTCTAACTGATAGTGAAGAGGAAGGCATTCTTTCAAGGGACATTTACCAAAATATCTCCAACCATTAATCATATATTAATTTGCTGGATTAAGTCTGTAAATTTGCCAAGCATTAGGCAATCACTAGCTAAGCTGTTCTCATTTCTCACTTGAAAAGAATAGAATGAAATTAGACAAAGAATATGAAGTTATATAGTTTTAACAGATGAATTAGAATGGGCTAACCAGTTTAAAGTTACAGTATTTTTCTCCTTTAAAGAAAAGGAACCAAATATTTACCAAGCAACTATAGAGCCAGGATAATATGGGAGTGCATGGGTACTTTATGGACTTCATCCTTGACACTACCAAGATCACCCCTAGTTTATAAATAAAGACACTGAGGATCAGAGAGGTTAAGACACTTCTCTTACATTCACAAGCCTACTAAGTGACAGGACCAAGATGCAAACAGAAGTTGAGTCTAACCAGAAACTCCATTTCTTCCCAACCTGCCATGTTCCCTCTTAGTGATGGTAGTCTTTCCATAGAAAAGATAAGGCAGATGGTAGCTTCCTATTTCTTGAATCTGTTTACTACTACTGAATTTACTTAAAAGCACTGGAATTATTCTGCATTCAATTCATCTTTTAACTGCCACTGAGCTCTCTATTCTTGACTTCTTCATTTTATGTACTGCTTAATTTGGCATTCAATCATACTCCACCTTAAGATGTTATGGTCAATATCATCATATATTATTTCTGCAAAAACCAGAAATGCCTTTACACTTCAATCCCCTTCCACAGTGTCCAGCACCAACTATACACTTGATGTCCTATTCATCTCTGCATTCCTGGAGTTTAGCAGTATGTTGCATGGCAGGTGGTCAAATCTTGTTCAGAGAAGTAGAATTAAAGGTGTAACTGTAACAGAACTTTTCTATCAGGACAGATTCGGTGTCATTTACTTTTAATTAATTACCCAGTTCCTTATGATTGTTTACTTGTTGATTTTATCAATGGTCTTATGAGACAGGGGAAAAAAGCCTCAGTGAGCAAAGCAGCGTTAAGCATCTGAAAAAGCGAGATTTGCTGCATCCGTATCTAGCTCACTAATGTCACCATGAAATTTTATTTCGCTGTTTCTTTTGTGCAATGTTTCATAGACGGTAGCTTTGACAACTAGGCATGCAGCTGTAGGATGGAATACTTTAGCTCACACTTTTAAAAGGGAAAAGCTATCTGATAAAAAGGAACCATTTTTATATAAAAGCAATCCAGACAGAAACAGCATCCAAGACAAGAAAGAGCAAACCAGCCCACATTACTGCTTATAAAGTGATCCTCATTTCTCACGGGCACGGTAAAGCTTTCTTCTACAGTAAGTCTCCTAAGGAAGTACCAACCAGTGAACCATTCAACTGACCCCAACACAATGCCATTCTAAACGAACAGATGCTTCTTAAAATGCAAATCGGGTGGAGGGGGAATGAGACCGCGGCAAAAGAGAGTTGGGCTTTGGCACTTGTCTCCTCGAGAAGCACTGTTCCATGCACCGCCCTGAAGAGACCTGCGATGCCGGAGTCACAATTCAGTCCCCAGGTGGGGTCTGGCAAACGCTCAGCCGAGGCCAGCAGCGGACTCCGACACGCACCCCTCCGCGCAGTCACCCGCCGCCGCGCCCCGCCCTCGGCCGGTCGTCCCACCTGCAGATCCCGCGCGCTCGGGGGCCGCGGCCCAGAAGACCTCTCCTGCTCCCCCGGTTCCGGGCCGCCACCTTCCGCCATCTTTCACCGGCTCGCCGGCGCCTGCGCCGACGCATCCTCCGCGCCTTCCGGGGTCGGTTGCCTAGCAACCGCGGGAGGGGTGGTGCCTACGTTCCCCCACTTCCCCACTTAAGGGGCGCGCGTCCCCGTCTTCCGGCGCCAGCCGTCCAGTTCTGTATCTCTCTTTTCCTTAAAGGAAACTGGCTCAGAGAATTTCACCTCAGGGACCGTCTACGTAAACCTTGTGCTCTCTTTTCAGCACGCCTGAAGGCACTGTAGGCCGCTCTAGAGGGCAGCGCAGACTTACAGGTTCTTAAAACTCAACAATGAAAGCATCTTCCGGATGCATCGTCTGATACAAATTGCAAACTTATTTTTCTAGTCTTGGCCAAATTCTCTCATCTTCCCTTCCAAAGACTGGGTGGGTGGTACGTCGCCGTCAATGCGTGAACTGGTGTTGAGGATGGAAAACATCGTTAAAGCTCTTTGTAATCAGAGCTGGAGATTGGTTAAGCCCTCTCCATTAATCTGAGATTTGTTTAAACTCCTGCCTTATTCTAGGCATTTTTATGTCTCTGCGATGTAAAGGTTGAAAGAGGAGCCCTGGTCACTACAAAGCTCACAATCTAGTGGGGAAAAGAGAGATGTAAAAGATAATAAAATTCAATTTGCAAGAGAGCTTTGCATTAAATGTTATGAATGAGATGTGGGGTGTGAAAGAGGATATTCTTTTGGTGCCTGCTGGGTGCAGGATGCTAGGTGCATTCCTTGTGTGATCTCATCTATCTCCCTGTTAGTTAAGCATTGCTATTACCGTGTTATACCCAAGGAAATCAGATGATAAGTAACAGCTAGATTCACCTGTTGTGAATGGCAGTACCAGATACCAAGCCTGGCATTTGTTGTCCCAGGCTTCTTCTTCTTCTTCTTCTTTTTTTTTTTTTAAGATTTTATTTATTTATTTGACAGAGAGAGATCACAAGTAGGCAGAGAAGCAGGCAGAGAGAGAGGAGGAAGCAGGCTACCTGCTGAGCAGAGAGCCCGATGCGGGACTCGATCCCAAGACCCTGAGATCATCATGACCTGAGCTGAAGGCAGAGGCTTAACCCACTGAGCCACCCAGGCGCCGCCAGGATTCTTTTTAATACAACTATCTGCCCTAGAAATCCCTGGTTCTTTAAGTCCCGTAGAGCCAAGACATTTTGACTGACCTTAAAGGAAAAGTGTTTTCTTTTTTCCTTTCTTTTCTTCCTTCCTTTCTTCCTTTCTTTTTTTTTTTTTTTAAATGGTTTTATTTATTTGTCAGCGAGAGAGAACACAAGCAGGGGAAGCAGGAGGCAGAGGGAGAAGCAAGTCCCTGCTGAGCAAGGAGCCTGTTGTGGGACTCCAGCCCAGGACCTGGGAATCATGACCTGAGCTTCATGAAGCAGACGCTTGACCTACTGAGCCACCCAGGTGCCCCAGATAAGTGTTTTCAGCAGACTTTGAACCAAAAGGGACCATAGGGAATGGCATTGGGTTGAGATACCATGTCCTTGTTGATGAAGTACTACGTGGTTGAAGCTTAGAAGAAATGACAAAAGATAACAATGGGTTGTAGGGTACAGACCTAGATAGGAGATGTAGGCTTAGGATAGATTCTGAAAGATCCTGCCTTAGTGAAGAGATTGAACATTACCTCTGAGTCAGTAATTCTCAAATGCTGCTGCACATCAGAGCCCACATTAGAACTCCCTCCTCACCCTCCCCACCTAACCCCAGAAATTCAGATTTAATTTGTATGGGGTAGGACTCAAGTTCGTAATTTTTATTTTAATTTTCTGTCTTTTTTTTTAAGATTATTTATTTATTTATGTGACAGATTGAGAGCACGTGCACACAGGCAGGGAAGAAGCAGAGGGAGAGGAAGGATTGATATGGGGCTTGATCCCAGGACTCTGGGATCATGACCTGAGCTACAGGCAGATGTTTAACTTACTGAACCACTCATGTGCCCCAAGCTCATATTTCTTAAGATGCTCCGCAAGTAGACTTTGCTTCTAGCCATGACAGTGTATCTGGTACTAGACTTATCTTCCCTCTCCGAACAATGAAAAAATTAGACAAAGTACATGAAACTATTGTTTTTGGATATTGAGTAACAGGAAGTACAGGTCTGTGATATCCCAAAGAAGGGAAATAAGCAAGGTAAGCTGTGTTTGCTCTGGCTTTCTGCCTAAAACACTCACACAGTGCTGGTAGGAATGGAGAATAGCACTGCCCCTTGGGGAGATAGTTTCTTCTAAAGTTGAAGATTTGATTATAAGACTTAGCATTTCCACTCCTAAGATTTACGCTAAAGGAATGAAAACATGCTTACAAAAATATTTGCACCCAAATGATCATAGAAGCTTCATTCATAATAGCCCCAAACAGGAGACAGTCCAAATGTTTGTCAAAATGGATAGCATTTTGATAAATGCACACAATGGAATACTACTCAACAGAAAAAAGGAAGATATTATGGATTCACATACCATGGTTAAATCCCAAAGAATCTTGGGTAAAAGAAGCCAGATGCAGAAGAGTAAATATTGTCTGATTCAATGTATATGAAATTCCAGCACAGACAAAACTAATCTTTATGGGTAGAAAGCTGGTAGTTGCTTAAAGCTGTCTCTTCAGGGAAGGATAAGCTTGGGGAATTTGTCGGGAAAAGGTCATATGGGAGCTCTCTGAGGTGATGGAAATGTTTTATATTTTGTGCTGATTACACAGGTATACACATTGTTAAAAACACACTGAATTATATATATATTATATATTAACAATAGGTATCTTTTTTTATGTGTAAATTATACACTTATAAAGTTGATTGGAAAAAAAAAATCATCCCAGATAATTTTTTTGTGCAGCTATGGTTGAGAACTACTGATCTAAGCCACCTGGAAGCCATTAAAGGATCTGTGATTTAGAAAGATCACAGAGGCATCAGTGTATAGGATGGATCATTGTTAGAAAATTAGAAGGTTATTACAACATGGAGACGTGATTAGACTAAAATTTCATCAGTAGCAGTGGATACAAAGGGAAGCAATAGTTGGTAGCGATATTAGGGTCAGACCTAATAACTGGAATATGCTGGAATCTACTGGAAAGGAGGAATAAAGAATGACATTCAGGGTTTTAGTTAGGTGGTTTGGTAAATGGCACTACCCTCAAGTCACTGAGTTAAAAGGGAGAAACAGACTTCAAAAGAAAGAAACAAATCTGTTATGGACATTTTGAATTTGAAATTTATGTGAAACTCTAGGGCAAAAAAGGCATCATGGATCAATCGCAAACGTGGGTGTGGACTTTAAGAGATTAGGAGAGAATTGTGGTGTGGAAATAGATTTGGTGTTGACTCTCAGAGATAGGAGAGTAGATGAGACTTCCAGCAGCAGTGTGAAATATGAGAAGGTATGAGGACTGACAGTACACAGAAAAGCCAACATTGAAGGATTTGATGGAGAAAGGAGAGCATTCAAAATAGACCTAAGGAATCCTCAGACAGGATGAAGGATGAAGACAAAGAGATTGGAAAAACTAGTGATGAGGAGGTTTCAAGGTTTCAAGGAGAAGACCAATTCTATCTATCTATCTATCTATCTATCAATAAGATAACCAAGTAAGATTAGGACCAGTAGGTATCCACTGGATTGAAGGAAGAGGAGATTGGTGTACCAAAGGTCACTACTAATTTCATACAGAGGAAAATCCATATTTTCGTAGCTTGAGAGTGGCAGCTAGGAGAGTGAAACCCTTGTTTTCAATGTACTTAAAGTCAATGGTGTGCAAGAGGTGGCTTATACTGGCTTGTGAGAGCCCATTGTTACTTTTTCAGGAATTTTATAAGGAGTTATTAATCATAGCCATTATTGAAAAGGAAATTACATAAACCTACAATGAAATCATATGAGGAACCAATGTAATAAATACTGAAAAATCATCATTGCCTTATTATTTAAATACATTTTATTATTACCCAGGCTGTTGAGGTTATTTACATGTCTTACATCCATATGGTAGAGATACTATGTAATGACATGCTACTGCATACCTCTTCTGAACTCCAGTTGCATTTATCCACAGCATGTGGTAGCTTGAAATTTTCCATGATGGCAGTATTTACACCTCAGAAATTGGCAATGCCACAAATAAAAATTTGATTTATTGCTTTATTCAGTGTCTACTCTAGGTTTAAAAATGTGATGGAAAAAGTGTTTACAATTTGGTTAAGATTTAAAAGTTTCCTGTGTCCATAGCAGTTTTATTATGAAAAGAAAAAAAAAAAGAAAGTAGAAAGAAAAGACATATTCTTGCAGTATTTGAAAACTATTAGCTGACTCAGAAAAGAAGTCGCTCATGTCCTGTCATTGAGTTACTCCAGGTGTTTGTGTTGTTTCCTATCTTGTTAATGTGAATAGAAGTAACAACTGACATTCACATGGTCACTTTGAAGTTTCTTCTCTTTTAGCTTGTGATGAAAATATAGTATCTCTTACCATTATTCTCCAAATATGCTTATAAATACCTCACTACCCCTCCATTCTCTATTCTCTATTTTCTATTCTCTCTCTCTCTCTCTTTTTAAAGATTTTATTTATTTACTTGAGAAAGAGACAGCAGTGTGACGCAGAGCACAAGCAGGAGGAGAGGGAGAAGCAGACTCCTTAGGGGCTCAATCCCAGGACCCTGGGATCATGACCTGGGGGGAAGGCAGATGCTTAATGGACTGAGCCATCCAGGTGCCCCTATTTTATATTCTCGAAGTGGTTGAGGGGGGTCAAGAATCACAGCATTTATTCTAGAGGATATAAAAATCCAGGAACTTCTCTCTCACACTTGCTTCCGCATATAATATGTATTGTTTTTTGGGGTGCTTAAACTGGAAACTTATTTTTTAATACCTTCTTACACTTAGTTTTTCTTTCCATTAGACTGTACGATCATGGCGGCTACAGGCCTCTTTATCTCTAGTGCCCTAATGTAAAACTTGGAACATAATATGAATCTTCATTTTATTTTTTTTAATTTTTAAAAAGGTTTTATTTATTTGCAAGAGCGTATGAGCAGGAGGGAAGTGTAGAGGCAGAGGGAGAAGCAGACTGCCCACTGAGCAGGGAGCTGGATGCAGGACTCGATCCCAGGACCCTGGCAAAGGCAGACACTAAAATGACTGAGCCACCCAGGAACCCAATATGTATCTTTAAAAAGTGTGTAACTGAGTGAGTGAATGAAGGAAGGACATAGGGATCCATAACTCAGACTGAGGTTTGACTATCTCCAAAGGCCATTTTCCATTCATGAAAAGTCAAGAAATAACAAGATATATCAACAAAGATCATCATGTATGGATAGGAGAGACAGAATAAAATGCAGTTCTCTCTATCTTGGACTAATAAACTGTATCCAACTGCAACTCAGCAACCTAAATGAAACATATACTTGTGTAATTTTACTCATCCTGGAACATAACTGAGGCCAAGATCTGAGGTCACTATAGTATACAGCCCCTTAAAACATTTAATCTTGGCTTTTTAAAGTTTACAAGGGGCGCCTGGGTGGCTCAGTTGGTTAAGCGGCTGCCTTTGGCTCAGGTCATGATCCCAGGGTACTGGGATCTAGCTCTGCATTGGGCTCTCCACTCAGTGGAGAGTCTGTTTCTCCCTCTCTCTCGGCCTGCCGCTCTGCCTACTGTGCTCTTTCTCTCTGCCACATAAACAAATAAAATCTTTAAAAAAAGCTAAAGTTTACAAAATGCGCAACATTCACAGTTGCTCTTTAAGCAATGGACACTGACCTTCTGTGTTAGTATTTGTCTTTATTCAACAGAATTAATTAACGACCAGAGAAATAAGAATTTCTTTGTATCACCTAGCTATTAGGTAGCAGATCTAGGTTTTAAATTCAGGTCTTTAGACTCAAAAGTATATGCATATACTTTCCTTTATACCATCTGTGTGTCTCCTGGGAGGTTGTTTTGTTTGTTTGTTTGTTTTTGCAGATTGTTCTCTTATGGAAATAACCCCAGAGTACTTCTTGGCACTCTCTGCTTTCCGACCATTCCTTTTGAGCTTCCCCTAACATTTTACCTTCTGTTCACCATCTAAATACTGGTGTTCCCTCAAGTTCTATCATCAGCTCTCTTACTTTCTTGGTGTTTATGCTTTCACTATTCAATGTCACAGTATCATACATATGATTATACACAGAAAATCCTCATTATTTGCAATAGTTATGTTCTATAACATTGCCAAGAACATGGGATTGTTTCATTGCTCCTAGAGGAAACTCAAGATCAGGGTCCTGTAAGCTTCTGATTACATATTCTTCAACCAATTGATATGTAACCTTGTTTTCTGTTACTGTTAAAAGACACCTTATTTATTTATTTTTAAAGATTTTATTTATTTATTTGACAGAGGGAGATCACAAGCAGGCAGAGAAGCAGGCAGAGAGAGAGGAGGAAGCAGGCTCCCTGCTGAGCAGGGAGCCCGATGCGGGGCTTGATCCCAGGACCCTGGGATCATGACCTGAGCTGAAGGCAGAGGCTTTAACCCACTGAGCCACCCAGGCGCCCCAAAAGACACCTTATTTAATATATATTGTTGACTCTTTTACATTGAACTCACAGACAGCAACACCATATCTCATGCCTGAATGAAGCTCTTCTAACTCATGTTATTTCTTCCATAAGGCAGATTATATAACCTTATTGTACTTCTGAACTTGGACTTAGGAATAGCAGTTCTGCATTATGGCTGCATTTTCAACAGCAAAATCACCAATAAAATGCATAAAAATGCAAAAAATGTGGCACTGAAGAGGCCATGCAAAAGACATTTGTTTACAGTGTAAGAGCTGAAACAAGAAGGCAGAGCATTGCCTTGTTTGTCCTCAGCTGGGAACATGCTCATTGGGCAGTTCAAATATTTTGCTTCTGTGTGCATGTCTGCCAATGACCACAAAAGCCCCATGTGTATTGATTTTTACCAAGTAGGTAAATTTATAAGTATGGAAATATGAATAGAGGATTGCTTATATTTAAACTTTTTAAGCCTACTTTTCCAATATCTAATTCTTTCCATTACCCGAGACCTGCATTTCCAATTATCAACTGTAATTTTCAATTGGAAGTCTCAAAAACATTGCATCTCAGACCAAAACCTCTCTTATTTCCCTCTTTTAAAGATTCCTTACTATTTTAGCATTTACTATATTACCATTTAGCAAAAGCTACAAATGGGAGTCATTTTAATTCTTCTTTGTTTTACTCACACCATTTATTGTTTACCAAATCTTTTGATTTCACCTCCAGAATATCTTTTGAGCATGTCTTCTCCTTTTCACCCTTACTTCCATTGAAATGATTCAAATTTTTCCTTTTTATTGAGGGATAACTGACAAATAAAATTGTAAGATATTTAAAGTGTACAATGTAATGACTTGATGTATGTATACATTGTGAACAGATTACCCACATTGGGTTAATTAACACACCCATTACCTCAGATATTTACATATATACATATATATATTTTATATATATGGCAAGAATGTTTAAGTTCTACTTTCTTAGCAAATTTTAATTATACAAATTTATCAACAATAGTCAGTACGTTATGCATTCAAGCCTCAGACCTTATTTATCTTATGGCTCTAAGTTTGTACCTTTTACCAATCTCTGTATGACAACCACTTTTCTACTTCCTATTTCTATAAGTTTAACTTTTGTTTTTAGAGTCCACATATAAGTGATAACATGCAATATTGTCTTTCTCTATTTTATTTGGCATAATGCCCTCAAGGTCCATCCATGTTGTGAATGGCAGAATTTCCTTTTCTTTTAAGAGTGAAGAAAGGTCCATGAACACCAAGACAGGACAGTAGAACTCATCCAATGAAAAGAATAAAAAGAAAAAAGAATGAAAAAGGGTGAAGATAGCATAAGGGAATTTTGGGACACCATCCTACTGACCAATGTATGTAATTATACAGGCCCCTCGAAGAATCATTATTTCTTTGAATAGGCCTATTTCCTTGGCCAAAGCAAATCATCTGTCCATGCCCAACTCAAAGAATTGGGGAAGCACAATCCTACAGTGTACTTTGAAAGACGAGAGCTAGAATCTCAGTGAGTAGCACTGACTAATTCAATGTGATTTACAAATTAAGAACAGGGGAGTATTAAGGATGTTTCCTGCACTGGTCCTAGCACTGAATAGTCTCTTTCATCTAACTCTAACATTGTGACAAAGATACTATAGAGCTGTTGGTTCTTCACCCTCCCAGAAGCTTCCTAAATGAAATTTGAAACTAGCTACCATATGTAGAGGACAGGCAGAGACCAAAGAGAAGGGTCCCTCCAGGCACTTTTAATAAACAAAGGGAACTTACATAAAAGGCTTGTGCTAGGCGGTAGCAAGAGGAGTGGATTCCAGCACCCACCATCCAAATCTTGGAAGTTTGTAAAAAGGCCTTAACTGGTTTCATGCAGGTGTTATCAATACCATCATTATCTCAAGCAGCCTATGGGATCAGGAGGGGCAAGCAGAACTATTTCCTAGTACAGGGAATGGGTGAGGAGGAGCTGAGTGCAAGGGAGACCTGCTCTCAGGTCAATTGGTGGTCACATCTTTTTTTTTTTTTTAAACTCCAGTGCAATTAACACACAGTGTGATATTCATTTTAGGTGTACAATATAGTGATTCAACAATTCCATATATTACTCAGTGCTTTTTAAGATAAGCATATTCTTCTTAATTCCCTTCACCTATTTCATTCATCCTTCCATCCATCTCCCCTCTGACAAACATCAGGTTGTTCTCTATAGCTCAGTTTATTTTTTTCTTTGTGTCTCTCTCTCCCTTTTTTCCCTTTGTTCATTTTGTTTTGTTTCTTGAATTCCACAGATGAATGATATCATATGCTATTTGTCTTTCTCTGACTTATTTCACTTAGCCTTATACTCTCTAGCTCCATCCATGTTGTTGCAAATGACAAGATTTTATTCTTTTAAAGTCTGAATAATATTCCATTGTGTATATATGTATATGTATATATATACACAATGGAATATTATATGTATATATATACATATATACATATACATATACATATATATATACATATACATATATATATATATATCAATGGACACAGGTTGCTTCCATAATTTGGCTATCGTAAATGAGGCTGCAATAAATAAAGGAGTGCATATATCCCTTTGGATTAATGTTCTTGTATTCTTTGGGTAAATACCAGGAGTGTGATTGCTGAATCATAGTATAGTTCCATTTTAAATTTTTTGATGAGACTCCATACTCTTTTCCAGAGTTGGCTGTGCCAGTTTGCATTCCCACCAACAGAGGAAGAGCGTTATTTTTTCTCCACATCCTAGCCGATGCTTATTGTTTCTTATGTTTTTCATTTTTGCCATTTTGGTAGGTGTGAGGTGATATCTCATTGTGGTTTTGATCTGGATTTCGCTCATGATGAATGATGTTGAGCATCATGTCCATTGGCCATCTGGTTGTCTTCTATGGAGAAATGTCTGTTCATGTCTTCTGCCCATTTTAAAATTGGATTGTGTGTGTGTGTGTGTATGTGTGTGTGAGTGTGTGTGTGTGTTGAGCTGTATAAGTTCTTCATATATTTTGGATACTAACCCTTTATTGGATGTATCACTTGCAAATATCTGCCAGTTGTTATGTTTTTTGGATGACCTCTCCTAAAAATAATCAACTAGGAAATGTAACTAAGAAAAAGATACTTAGTAAATTGGGGTAACCATCACTGCAAGTTTCCCAGAAAACTGTTCTCTTTTACTTCTAAAAGCCCTGAGGTTTTCCCTTCATCACAGCAGTGAAAGATGTTAGAACTGTTCTCAGTTAGTGGTTTCAGGATTATGCAAACATTACATCAGTCTTACATATGGACTTTGCAGTATCTATTTTGTCTGTTCAGAGGTATTTTCTCCATTTTTTGCTTACCTCCCTGTTCTCACTTGCGTAATATGTTACCATCTTTATTTGTTAGTGAAGTGTTCAGACAGAGAAAAGTGACCTTATAGAGGGAGCATAAGAATAAAGGAAGAGGAGCAGCCATCAAAATTGTAGCAGCATATTTCTATCCACCTATGACTAAAAACAGAGTTATTGAGTAAATGCACACAGGATTTAGATGCCTGGTTGAAACTAGGCAGGTAGCCTTCAATAAAGGAAGTCATTCTAATATGACAAGATGACACAGAAAAGGATGACCCAGAGAGATCAGTGTCAGAATTGTGTAAGACCAGGGGAGGTCTCAGACCTTAGCCTTGACTGGAGGTTTATTGTCAGTCCTATTGATCAAGCCCCTGACATTTTAGCATCCCATGTGCAGTCCACCTACTAAAGGGGGACCTTCAGAGTGTGGAGAGACTTTGGTGGCCCCTGAGTCATGGAAAGCAACACAAGGTCTGAAGTCACCCTGAACACCCGGAACCTCTGTCAGCAAGCTACACATATGTCTTCATTTCCTGTGCTGGGAAAACACTGACTTAACAGCATTGCTTTAGACTCTTTCAACCACTTCAGCAGTATTGACTCAGAGGCCTTTGAGCATTATGGATTTCTGTAGCTCTCTAGCAAAGGACCAGGGTGGTAATGTTGGGTTCCTCCATTCAGTCACCTCCAGAGCCTCCAATTACCCAGCAGATAGAATTCAGCATCTTCACCATTTTCTGCAATAGGACCTACAAATCTGCTCTCCAGGGAAGGGTTCTGCATTTCAGATTGCCCCAAATGAACACTTTACTTAACATGTATTTTCTGTGGTCCCTACTTTTTACCATCTTTCACCATCCTCAGGGGGAGGATGGAATTTCTTTCTTTCCAATTCCCAAATGCAAACTCCCCATCCTTCATCAATCAGAACAAATATTTGGAAAACAATTATTAATGAGCAGTCTCTTGGGGTTCAATCTGCCACTCCAAAGTCTTACAGAGATCTTTCTTTTAACAAGGGCCCTGCAAATTCTGGTGAATACAATCAGCTTCATCGTTTTGGATTATGCATTTTTGGTCATGCAAGGATCTTTTGAGATTATATTCTGATTATTCTTGGCTTTATGAGATGTTTCTTGGCCTATGAAGAAGTGCTCCTGGGGTACCTGGGTAGCTCAGTTGGTTAAGTGACTGCCTTTGGCGCAGGTCATGATGCTGGAGTCCCAGAATCTAGTCCCGAATCAGAGTCCCTGCTCTGTGGGGAGTCTGATTCTCCCTCTGACCTTCTCCCTCTCGTACTCTCTTTTTGTCATTCTCTCCCTCTCGAATAAATAAATAAAATCTTTAAAAAGAGAGAGAGAAAAAAAAGGTTCTGCTTTTAAAAAAAAAAACCCCAAACAAAACAAGCACATGCAATGCAAAAAATGTCCACTAGAGGGAGCACCAGCACACAAGCTTGCCTGTAATTTGAAACTCCCAATTGTGGCTTCATGTTCCTCCCTATCTGGACTGAACTGAGAAGGTGAAATTTTCAGGGATAAAGTGTTATATAAAATATACATAAGAGAAGATTAAACATATTGCTGTGATTGTTTTTCTATAGAAATATAAAGCTGAATTTGGTGGGGAGAGAGAGTTGAATTGGTGATGTTAAATTTGCAGTCATTGTTTCCATTCATTGAAAAATAACCTGGGGAAAAATGTTTAAAAACAATTATTTAGGAGGTTCCTTAAAAGATGAAGTGTAGAAATACCAAATGACTCAATAATTCCATTACTGATTGTTTATGCAAAGAAAATGAAAACACTAATTAAAAAAGACATATGTACTCCTGTGTCTATTACAGTGTTATTAACGATAGTCAAGATATGGGGAAAAGATTTCTATATGTAAGAAATATACATATATATGAATATTACTCAGCCATGAGAAAGGAATAGATCCTTTTTTTCTTCAAAAAGGATGAGATTTTGACATTTGCAACAACATGGATGGAAGTAGACGACATCGTAAGTGAATCAAGTCAGACAAAGACAAATACCATCTGATTTCACTCATATGTGGAATCTAAAAAAAAATAAAAAACCAAAAAATCACAAATGAATAAACAAATAAACAAAATGCAGAAGAAGACCCATAAATACAAAGAATAGACTAGTGATTGTCAGAGGGGGTGTGAAGGGGGGAAGGGCAAAATGGGTGAAGGGGAGAGGAAGATATGGGCTTCCATTATGGAATGAATAAATCAACAAATCATAGGAATAAAAGGCACAACATAGGGAATACAGTCAATGATATTGCAATAGTGTTATATGGTGGCAGATGGTAGCTACACTTGTGAGCATAGCATAACGCAGAGGAGTTGAATCACTATGTCATATACTTGAAACTAGTGTGTCTGTTATATTCAAAGAAATTGAAAAAACTATTTAAAGCATCTAGGGTAACCAAATTTTATTAATTGATTTTATTGCAAACTTTAGCCAAGCTATTCTTTAAACCTTCATCTTTTGTGGAAAGCACTCCCTCTAGAGACTTAACACCTATTCAATGGTTTTTCTTTCTCATTGCCTCAAGCTCTTCCCAGCTCCTGCCCTTCACCTCTCTTCCTTGGCCCCATGACAAATATGTCAACTCACCGCTATCAGCAATTAGGACCAGAATTAGGGCAGTAAGTGTGAAAAACAAGAATGCAATAAATAAAATTTCACCCTAAATTCCTACGACAACACCAAGGATCCTCCCAAACTAGAGAAGTAAATCTGATCTGAGTATGCATTTCGTAGAATCCCATAAATCATTCTTCATTCTTCATAACTGGGGAGCTCAGGGGTTAGTAATTACTTCATGCCATTATGCTAAGTGAAATAATCCAGAGAAAGACAAATACTGCATGGTATCATTTGTATAAGGAATCTTAAAAAAAAAAAAAAAAGTCAGACTCCTAGAAACAGAGAGTAGATGGTGGTTGCCAGGTGCTGGGGTAGGGGAAATGGATAGAAGGTATAAACAGTACAAACTGAGTTGCACGCTGAATAAAGTCTGAGGCTCTAATGCATTGCATGGTGACGTTAGTTGATAATACTACATTGCATAACTGAAATTTACTAGGAGAGTAGCTGTTAAGTGTCCTCTGTCTCCTTAAAGAGGAAAATATGGGAGGTGATGAATGTGTTAACTTAATTGTGGGGATCCTTTTACTATATATATCACATACACTTCAAATATCTCACTTTTTTTGTTAATTACATCTCAATGAAGATTTAGAATCAAACAAAAATTCATGTCAGAACACAAACTCTGAGAGTTCTGAACCTTAAAGATACCTGAGTACCTTATAAACTAAAGAGAAGCGTAAGGAAGTAACTATTTTTGTTTCAGGAGGTTCTTTCACTTTCCAAAAGGGTATTTTCTGTGCATCTTTTAAATAAAAATGTTTTCTAGAATGTTTATACATGTATAGAATGTTTATAAACTTTGTGCAACTTTTTACGAATTTAAATGCTAAAGTGGAGATACTGTGTAAATATTTTTGTATTGTAAATAATTATATTCCTTTTAAGGCACTTATCTAGCTTGTTCTAAGTCTGCATGAATACATCATGAATGTTAGATTGATGCGTCCTGAACCCCATCCATCAAAACACTGAAGACCTGGAGGATACACATCTGCCCATACCCTACGTCCAAGACAATTTGGATCCTTAACCAAATGTGCTTCAGTTTGTTTGTTTTCGAAGGAGACCAGAAGGAGACCAACTTTACCTGCAGATAGATTAGAGTGGCTTGTCATTCAAGGAAGGCATTTACTGACTCTGACCCCGGAACAGAGGTCACTGGATTGACAGCTGTTGCCCAAGCTTGGCCTCTCTGGTTCTCTTTCTTGGGATATGGAGTCGGATTCGGATCTGTAGGTTAGACTGCCCCAGGGCTGGAATTAAAACGAGCAAAGCATGGGGCAGCCATTTTCTGCCAGGGGGATAAGGAGTCAGGAGAAACGGCTGCGCAGAGAGAAACAAAAGAAAAAAACCAGACCTCCACAGAGAAGCAGAGGTGACGAGGACGCACCTTCTGGCTTTCTGATGTCTGTCACTGCCTGTCCTCTGACTGGCTAGTAACTTCCCAACTTCACGTCAGGACCTTTGCGTTTATCATGCTATCACATTCTCACAGCCTTGTGAGGTAGGGCACCCACTAACAAACGTGCTCAGAGAGGGTGAAATACGTGGCCACGTTTGCCCAGTTGAAGAGACAGATTTGACCGGAAGTCTCCTGGCGGCTGACACCCATGCTGTCTTCGGGCTCCTGTATTCACACGGCGCGGCCTGTACTCCTCAAGTTATAGTCACACAGCGCAGGGCCTGTATTCCTCAAGTTATAGTCACACAGCGCAGGGCCTGTATTCCTCTAGTTATAGTCACACAGCGCGGCCTGTATTTCTCAAGTTGCGCCGGCTTCCCTGCAGCACAGCCGGGGTCCTGAGCGGATCTGAGAGGAGCCAGAGCAGGAAATGGTGAGGGTGCAGGGACCAGCGAAGGAAGGCCAGAGCCGGGGCGGGGGGGGGGGGGGGGTTGGGGGGTGGGGGGTGGGGGTGGGGGGGGTGAGAACATGGAGGGAGGCCTGAGGAAAATGCTCTCCTATTTGATCCGTCTATTTTTTTCATTATGTATCAACCCTCCTTCTCCATAGGGGACATCCCAAGCATACATCCCTGAGATAATTTCTGGGACAGAAGAGGCACAGATGTCCCGCCAGGTTACTACTCCCTCAGCACGAGGGGACCTGGGGCTCCCAGATGGTCTCTTTTGCAAGGGTGCCTGACCAGGGTGGGGCCTGATACAGGCCCAGCAAAGAAGCAGCAGGCCAGATTGATGAAGGAGCAAGAAGGATGGCATGGTGGCATTATGCTGTCTGTCTGTCTGTCTGCTTCTGTAGGCTGACCACAAAATCTCCGGTGGGCGTGGAGGGGGAGCTTGGCCGGAGCTGGCGTTCCAGATGCCCAAAGCACCCGAGGCGTGATAAGCGGAGCAGATTGGGGGCTGGGATAGGCAAAGGCTTTTGGTTTGTGCAAGGATCCCCAATTTTTTTTTTTTTCTAAAGATTTTATTTATTTATTTGACAGCGAGAGATCACAAGTAGGCAGAGAGGTAGGCAGAGAGAGAGGAAGGAAAGGAAGCAGGCTCCCTGCCGAGCAGAGAGCCCGACGCGGGACTCGATCCCAGGACCCCGAGATCATGACCCCAGCCGAAGGCAGCAGCTTAACCCACTGAGCCACCCAGGCGCCCCAGGATCCCCAATTTTTATCTCCATAACGTTATTATGATTATTGTAAAATTTTGGACATAGGAGCTTCATTACCTGCTAGACCATCTAGACAGAAATATGTGGTAAATGAATGGAAACAAAAGTCACAAACTTAGGAGAGAGGCAGGCATTTTTAGACCAGTTTAGTGTAGACATTCACCAGACTGGACTGCTGCTGTTTTTGTTTGTTTGTTTGTTTGTTTGTTTTTTAAAGATTTTATTTATTTGACAGAGAGAGATCACAAGTAGGCAGAGAGGCAGGCAGAGAGAGAGGAGGAAGCAGGCTCCCTGCTGAGCAGAGAGCCCGATGTGGGACTCGATTCCAGGACCCCTGGTCCTGAGCCGAAGGCAGTGGCTTAACCCACTGAGCCACCCAGGCGCCCCTGCTGCTGTTTTTTTTAACAGTCAACATAAAACTTTTTGCCATGAGCAAAATAATATAATTGACTCTCAGAACTGTCCAAATTATTTTTTTAAACACGATTTTATTTTTTTTACATTACTTTAGGTATCAGATTTTCTTTGGCAAATTTACCCCGCATACCAGATTTTCATCTTAGAGCCTTGTTTATATTTACATAAGTGATGTTCACCTATACCTTTCTCTAATTCCTAATGGTTTATATCTTCTTTTTCAAATGTGTATCTTTTAAGTTGTCCTTCTCGAAGACATTTGGAGGAAAAATTATGAATGAAACACCTATACCTTCTTCTTCATTTCCGTCATAGGGTGGCATCTTAACTGTCTAACCCACAGCGCCCCATCAGCTGAGGGAAGCTGGATTTCTTGTTCTTCTCAGACACAGTTGGCTGCATGTCATAAAGCAACAGCTGGCTAAAGCTTCTCCACTTCCTTATTAGCAGCTGTAACCCGGTCACGGTCTGAGCCATATATTTTGACAAGTTTTAACCTCTGAAGAAGGTCTTTTTTTTTTAACAAGCTCACCAATTTTGCTTTTTCTTCATTTAATCTTTGTTTGAGAAGACTCTCTTTTGCAAAATCCTTTTGGGGGCCGCTGCATGACCTAGTATCAAGTGACTGATATACACATGCGTTAATATTCTTAAAGGTGTTTTTGAAATATGTCCTTTCATCAAATTCATCGTATGTTTAAAATTTTCTGGATATTCCAAAAGTTTTCTCTGGTTGGAGATGCTGCTTCCTCTGAAGAAGGCTGATCATTTTCTTCATCCTCTATTGATGACATTTTGCCACAGTGTAGCAGGAATTAGACCAAGATCTTATTTTCCTGAGTTGTTCTCGAAGTGTTGCCCTCACAGGTGGTTTCCTCGAACAGTTTGTGTGAGGGGGAGGTGGATTGGCACAGGCTGTGGAATGCTGGGGAAAGTGCTGAGTCTGATGGATTTTTCTATCTTGAAAATGAAATCTTGGTTTACCTCACGTAAAGAGAGCTCTACTGGATTCCACAGCCACTCCCTAGGTCCCTGCCCCATGCCAGGCATCCAGGGGCAGGACCTCAAGAAGGCGTCTATGAATATTAGTTTCCTGGCCTGCCATGACAAAGTACCACAAACTAAGTGACTTTAAAGTAACAGAAATACAGAAATTCAGAAACAGAAAAACAGAAATTCTTTCACAATTCTGGAGGCCAGCAGTCTGAAATCTAAGGTGTCCCAAGGGTTGGTTTCTTCTGCTGGCTGTGAGGGAGAACACATTTCCTGTTTCTCTCCCAGCTTCTGGTGATAGAATATTGTGGACCTTTGGCATTCCTTGGTCTGAGGATGCAACACTTCAACTCCTGCCTCTATATTCACATCACATTCTTCTCTGCATCCTTGGGCCTTTCTCTTTTCTGTCTCTTTTAAGGATACTATCATTGGATTTTGAGCCCACCCTGATTCAAGAGGATCTTATCTTAAACCTTGCCTTGATTACATGTGCATTATTTCAAATCAGGTCATATTCCGAGCTTCTGGATGGACATGAATTTGGCGGGGGCACTACTCAACCCAGTACACTGCATATTTTATACAGTTCTGTCTAATTGGGGCTGACATGCCTTTTTAGGACCATCCAAACCACTTTGAGGTTGACTGCTTTAGCAAGGCCCATGACTTTTTGCAAATGAAAGACTATTTAGGTTGTGAAATACTTGTTATGGAAGTGTTTGGTTAACTTGGAAATCCAGTCACATCACCAAAGAAGTTTTAACTTTACATTTATCGATGAAAGAAAAGAAGACGACGTTCCTCTGAAAACATAGACTCTCAACTATGTTAAAATTTTCACATGGTTATTAAGTAACTAAAATTTTTTGTATTGTATTCTAGTGAAAATAAAGTTTTTCATCAAACGTGCCCATCAAGAGTTAGACTAAATCATTTCTTAAAAGTCTTGATCAAAAACTACATGTAGCCATTTCAAGAATGAAAATCATATACTAGAAGTTATATTCATGATAACAAACTGAGAAACACATTAAATATTTGAAAGCAATTTTTGAAGCTTAAATTTAATATTTAATATTTTTCTAAATACTGGAAATCGTGTGTTTTTTTTTTTAAGATTTTATTTATTTATCTGAGCGAGAGAGAGAGAAAGAGAAAGAGAGAAAGTGCATGAATGAGAGGAGAGACAGAGGGGGAGGGAAAGGGACAAGCAGCCGCCCTGATGAGCGCAGAACCCAGCCCAGTGTGGGGCTCCATCTCAGGACCCTGAGATCTGGATCTGAGCCAAAATCAAAAGTCAGGCACTTAACTGACTGAGCCACCAGCTGCCCCTACAATTCTGTATTTTTACACAGATGGAATGATAATGCACATGTAATGCAAAAACTGGCTCTTTCTCTTTAAGTATAATATTTAGTCTTCTTTTAAGTATGCACAGAACCATGTTCTTTTAAAAAATGGCTGAACAGTACTTCATATTGTATGGCTGTGTCAATGTTCTCTAATTTATTGGTATCCTTTTAGAGCATTTAATTTTCAGATTTGTTTTGTTTTGCTCTGAGGAATAATATGACGATGAATATTTGGGCAAAAATATCTGTGAAATAAATTCCTAGAGGCAGAACTGTGGTGTCAAAAGTGATGTGATTTACCCTTTAGATAGATATTGTGAAATTGCTAACAAACTTTAACACCAGTTTATTCTCTCCTGGTTTGAGAGGGAGCCCGTTTTCCTATATAGTTTCCAACAGTCTTTTAATTTGTAGTCTGAGAGTTGGAAAGTGCTATTTTCTTCTTCTTCTTTTTTTTTTTTTTTAATTATGGGTGAGAAAATAAAAGGGAGATAATGAGAAACTAGATACTTATCCTAAATAATTTGATCAGCAGTCATCTGTTGGAGAAAACCTAAGAACTCAGTAAAAATTTATTCTGAGGCAGTAGAAGAAAAATGGGAAATTGTGATAAACAATTTTGGTAGAAAAACCAACTTTGTTTTCACTTTAAGAGTGTTTTTAGCCTTTATTATAACGGACACTGACAATGAACATGGGGACTGTTGCCCTAGAAGACAAGTTACAGAACACGGATCATGGGACTGAGGACTTGTAGAAATGGAGTAGAGTCTTATATATAATTCATCTTATATTATCCTCTTATATAGAACTAGTAATGATTTTAGGCAGGTCATTAGCCCTTATGTGTCTGTTTTCACATGTGTGTAAAGTAAGGGGTTAAGACCTCAGCATCTTAACAAACCTTATGAATCTAAGAAGGGTCTTAATTCAGTAAGTATTACCATTTGATGAGGATTTCCAAAATGAAAATGTTCCAGTTCTAATTCTCCAGTAGATGGTGATATCACAACACTCAAAACAGTTATTAATCTAACTGACTGCAATTCTCCTCTCAAAAGGAGAGATATTCTGAAATGTCAGAAATATTCTTTGCCATTGTAGTAGAATTTTAATTTTACACAAAAAGTACATTTATAAAATGTATCATGCTACATTTAATGTTATACAAAAAGTGCATTCGTAAATTTTTTTATGTTACATTTAATATATTCACTTAGGGTATCAATGGATTGTTAATTGGTTCCTTTAATGTGTAAAGAAATAGAATTCCAAACACAGTTACTTCAGATGATGTGATTTGCTATCTGTCACAATTTCCGTATTTCAGTTAATTTTATAAATATTTTGGATTCAGTTAGTAGATTTATTTAATTAGAAGACTGAGGGGATGCAGATTGAGCTTTGTATATCTTAATAAAACTTTATGGACATCCAGTTGGCTCAGTCAGTTCAGTGTTCGACTCTTGGTTTTGGCTCAGGTCATGATCTCAGGGTTGTGGGTTGAGCCCCATATTGGGTTCTGGGCTAAGCGTGGAGCCTGCTTGAGATTCTCTCTCTCTCTCTCTCTTTTACTGCCCTTTTCCCCACTCACTCTCTAAATAAGTATAAAATTAAAAAAAAAACTTAAAAATATTTCATAAGAAGATAGTTAAAGGAAAGCCTCAAATAAGGTCTCTGGATATCTAGTCAGAAAGAAAGTCAACTTCTGCTAATTGTATAATTATACAAGGATATCAACCAAAAACTTAGTTCACAGAATGGCAAGATTTTAATATAGTCTTCGAAAAATCAATTGCACACTTAACATTAATGACACTAGTTAGAAGATAAAATTTAAAAAGAAATAAATGTAATGACTTAGCAACAAAAGCCTTGCAAAAGTGGATAGTGATTTATCTTGGAACGTAAAATATATATTGAGGGAATATAAGAAAATATTAGTAGGAAAAATAAAGGAAGACACTCATAATTATGTAATTAAATACACTGCACATGAAAATACTATTCAAGGTAAACATAGATGAAATGTAAATAGATGTTAAGAGCCTATATGGAATATTTTACACAAATTGTCAAGTTAATAGTAAAAATATGCAAAAACCAGAAAGTAAGTACATAAAATTTTTTAAGATATTAGTATTCAACATACTCTATAAAATTTTCAAACAGTTTGCAAAACATTTGTCAAAATTAAAAGGTAACTGGAGAACAATGTTAAATGTACATTGAAATAGAAAAAAATTAAAAATGGGTAATTATACAAAGATGTACTCCCCAAATATAGCATGTTTACAGGTCTTTTTAGCATATAAAGAAAGGTATGTTAACAGGAGTTATTTCTACAAGAATTGATCCTGATGAATGTTATCAATGCATGACCATGTACTAGTTCTTAATATGCAGAGAAGAAAATTTTAGAAATTTTTCTTTATCTTAAAAAACAAAACAAAACAAAAATGTAGGTTAGGAACAAAGAACCACAGAAAAGATTTTTACATATTGTTTCCTTGGGAAGACATGTAATTTGATATATAATTTTTAAATAGGACAAAAAAATACTCTGGGTTAATTTAGGAGTATTTCCTGAAAAGAAGGCTAGTGGATGAATTCAGAGCCTGCAAATTTCATTTTTTTTTTTTTAAGGAAAGAATGAATACATCTTAGCTATCAAAACTCTCCCAGTCTGAACACAGGAACCAAATAGACTTGGATGAGTGGTGTAAGTGCTATCTAAACTCTCATAATCTGGACTCAAGAAAAAAGTAGATTAAGATAATAAGGGATTCTTCTATTATTATTACAGAGTTAAGCAAAATTGAAAAGAGAAAGGAATCTAAGAAAACTAGCTGTCAATTTTGTCAAGTGCAGGTTATGAAGGCACAAAAGTATTTTTCTGTCTCTAGGGCACACAGTTAGAGCACTTCTCCCAGCCTGCCTTCAAGGTAGATGTAGCCACGTGTGTGCAAATGAGTTCAGTCTTCTAAACCAGACCCATTAAAAACCTCCTGTGTGATCCCTCAAACTCTTCCTCTATTTCCCAGCCAAATGCAGAGGAAGGAATGGGCAATAGCTCCACAGCCCAGGTGATGGTAGAGCCACAGATGGAAGGAGTGTGGGTCCCTTAGCTGATGTTTACCTGAAATGTTTGTATTCAGCTTTGTATGAGCAAAAATTAAACTTCTACCATGAAAATTTGGAATTTGTATTACAGCAACTAGTGCCACTTATTCTAACTAATACATGATACTGGGTTTTAATTTCTATTTGAAATTTACTTTCAAATAGAAAAAAACTAGTTAGAAAGTTTTTCTTATACTTCTTATATTTCGTATAAGAAAAAAATCACATTTAATTAAGGTATACATAATATTTTATGTGCTACTTTCTTCACTTAACAGTTCCATGAACTTATATTTGTATGCAAGGAATGCTGACATTGCCAGCAATCTTTAACAGCATATTAGTATTTTAACTAATTAATGAATTTTGAAAGAGAGAGAGTGCGTGAACAAGAGGGTGGGGGTAGGCTGAGTGAGGCAGAGGGAGAGAGAGAAAATCGTAAGCAAACTCCATGCCCAACTCGGAGCTGGATGTGGGGCTGGATCCCACAACCCTGAGATCATGACGTAAGCTGAAATCAAGAAGTAGACACTTAACCAACTGAACCACCCAGGTGCCCCTAGTATTTTGCATTGTTAATATTCTCTATTATTAATTATTCATTCTCATCTGTTTGGCATTAAGTTTCCAATTTTTCACCTAAGTTGCGCTGTTCAATACCTCTGCACCAATTGTTTTGGGGACTTTATTCAAAATGGAATTATCTGGTCAAATAAATGAATGGCTGAAAAGGGTAAATGTGGTCAGTGCCTCCTATATACTCTACAAATTCCTAAAAATCACTGAGATATGCAAAATTCTGCAATAAAAAATCATGACCCACAAAAGAAAAAAATGGTAAGTTGGACTTCATGGAAATTAAAAACTTCTGTTCCATGAAAGACACTGTTTAGAAAATGAAAAGACAAGCCAGATTTTGAGAAAACCTTTGCAAAACACACATTTGATAAAAATCTGGTATCCAAAATATACAAGGAGTTCTTAACACTCAACGGTAAGGAAAGAACCCAATTAAAAAAAAAAAAATGGGAAAAATCTGAAGAGACACCTTACCAAACAAGATATACAGATGGAAAGTAAGGATGTGAACAGATGCTCTGCATCATATGTCATTAAGGAATTGCAATTTAAAAAATGAGGTACTATTATACACCTATTACAATGTCTATAATCCAAAACACTGACAACATACAATGTGGTGAGGATGTGGAGAAACTGGAGCTCTCATTTATTGCTGGGGGGAATGCAAACTGTTACAGCCACTTTGGAAGACAGTTGGGTAGTTTTTACAAAATTAAACATACTCTTAACACGACGAAGCAGAAACTATGCTCCTTGAGTTAAAAACTCAATTGCCCTTAAATGACTTGAAAACGTATGTTCACACAAAAACCAGCACACAAATAGTTATAGTAACTTTATTCATAATTGCCAAGCTTGGAAGCCACCAAGCTTTGGAAGTCTTGGAAGCCTTTCAGGAGATGAATGGATAAATAAATGATGGTACATCCAAACAGTGGGATATTATTCAGCATTAAAATGAAATAAGCTACCTAGTCAACAAAAACACATGCTAAAATCTTAAATATATTATTAAGGGACAGAAGTCAGTCTGGAGAAGCTCAGTACTATATGATTGCAATCTTACGATATTTAGTAAAAAGCAAACCTATGGACAGTAAAAAGATTAGCAGTTGCCAGGTGTTAGTGGCATGGAGGGAACAAGTAAGTGGAGTACAGGGGATTTTTAGAGCAGTGGAACTATTACACAAGATGCTGTAATGGTAGATACATGTTATTATACATTTGTCAGAACGCAAGGAACGTAGAACACAAAGACTGAAGTATGGATTTCAGTTAATCATGATGTATCAATATTGGCCCATCAATGGTAACAAATGTACCCCACTAGTATAAGATGTTAATAATAGAGGAAACTGTTTTGGGGAATTCTGTGCTTCCCAATCATTTTTTCTATACGCATAAAACTGCTCTAAAAAATAAACTCTATTAATTAAACAAACAAACAAACAAACCAGACCACAGGACAAAAATGGAGTTAAGGGCATGACACTCAAACACTTCATCAGTGACATAAATTGACCTGACACAGAGTGATCAAAGAAAATATCATATTTTAAAAATACTTTAGTTAAGGGGAGCCTGGGTGGCTCAGTTGGTTAAGCGGCTGCCTTTTGGCTCAGGTTATGATCTCAGCGGTCACAGAATCAAGCCCTGCATCGGGCTCCCTGCTCAGCAGGGAATCTGCTTCTCCCTTTCCCGATTTCCCCCACTTGTGTACTCTCTATCTCTGTCAAATAAATACATAGAATCTTTAAAAAAAATGATAAAAGAATAAAAATACTTCAGTTAAGGGCAAACTTTTTAAAAAACCCTCAAATTGTCAATGCTGGTGTGACTAAAAAGAAACCGTCATACTTACTTATTGACTTATAGCTGCTCATCTTTATGAGTGATACAAATGCATAATAGGGCCTGTGGATGGGTGTGGTTCCTCTGAGGGGTGCATGGAGGCAGCTGGTACATATCTGAGGGGTGTGTGTGTGTGTGTGTGTGTTTTGTGTATTCCAACCGGTTCAGCTGGGTGCAATATTGCTAGTGTTTCTTGCAGACAAATTTTCACATAAGGAAGCAAAATTTGCATTATGTTCAAATTGTTCTCAAATTAATGAATTAATTAATTGTGCCAGAAAAAAATTCAAAGCAAGCATTATCACAAAACTGAATGATACTTGAAGGCTTATTATAAACAGCAGTCTTCCACTTCACCATTTCTCTTTCACAAGTCTGTCCTCCAGAGCCACAGCTTTCAAATTTTTCTTAAAAGATTTTATTTATTTATTTGACAGAGAGAGGTCACAAGTAGGCAAGAGAGGCAGGTAGGGAGAGAGAGGAGGAAGCAGAGCAGAGAGCTGGGTGTGGAACTCGATCCCAGGACCCTGGGATCATCACCTGAGCCAAAACCAGAGGCTTTAACCCACTGAACCACCCAGGTGCCTCCATTTTTTTTTTTTTTTTTTTTTGTCTGTTTCTTTTTCCTCTTCTCCTCCTCCTTCCTCTTCTTTAAAATTTTTATTTATTTATTTGTTAGAGAGAGCACAAGCAGGAGGAGCAGCAGGCAGAGGGAGAAGCAGGCTCCCTGCTGAGCAAGGAGCTGATACCAGATTCAATCCCAGGATTTAGGATTGTGACTTCAGCCAAAGGCAGACGCTTAACTGACTGAGCCCCCCACGCATCCTGATTCACTCATTTTTTGATGTTTACAAGTGAACTACTGCGCCCACCAAGCTTTTTTTGACCTTCTTACACCAACTCCCATATTCTTCCATGGCTATATCAGTAGACACTCCATGTTGTTATGGTCTTTTTTTTTTTTTTTAGATTTTATTTATTTATTTGACAGAGAGATCACAAGTAGGCAGAGAGGCAGACAAAGAGAGTGGGGAAGCAGGCACCCTGCTGAGCAGAGAGCCTGATGCGGGGCTCGATCCCAGGACCCTGAGATCATGACCCAAGCGGAAGGCAGAGGTTTAACCCACTGAGCCACCCAGGCACCCCTTGTTATGGATTTGGTAAATATTATTTGACAGTGTCAGGTAGTTTACTGGGAATACCTTTCCTTTTCTGCATTTCTTTTTTAAGATTTATTTACTTTAGGGGCGCCTGGGTGGCTCAGTGGGTTAAAGCTTCTGTCTTCCGCTGGGGTCATGATCTCAGGGTCCTGGGATCGAGCCCCACATCGAGCTCTCTGCTCAGCGGGGAGCCTGCTTCCCTTCCTCTCTCTCTGCCTGCCTCTCTGCCTACTTGTGATCTCTGTCAAATAATAAATAAAATCTTAAAAAAAAGATTTATTTATTTTAGAGAGAGAAAAAGAGAGAAAGAAATGTGAGTGGGGGAGGGGAGAGAGGGGAAAGGGAGAGAAATTCTCAAACAGACTCCCCACTGAACATGGAGCCCCATGAGGGGCTTGATCTCATTACCCTGAGGATCACAACCTGAGCAGAAACCAAGAGTCAGACACTTAACCGACTGAGTCACCCAGGCGCCCTTGCTTTCCTACAGGATTTTGTCTTTCACATTGACTTGTATCATTTGTATTTATTATGATTGGTTTCATAGATGTGTAGTGGCAACTGAAATTTATTTTATATTTCTTTCCTAACTCCAGTGGAATGTGACTATTGATGTTTTTGTATCAGTTCTTTATATGATCAGAATATGAAACATTTTTTAGTGATGTTGTCAGTTTGGGAATTTCATTGGTTTCTTATTAAAATATTTTAGTCGTGTCATTTTACAAATGTGTTTTTAATTTTTTTTCTGACTTATAGGTAGTATAGTGTGTGTTTTACACTTTAACTCATTTAGAATTTATTGTGGTGTATGATGCTACATTTGCATCTTATTCTCCAGACATTTTGTTGCCAGTAATTTTGTTTTTTCCTTATTGGTCTTGCTTTATTTGTTTGTTTTTAGAATTATGTGCTGCTAGTTGTTGATATCATCTGTTTTCCTAAGGCCCGAACTATTCTTGTAGAAATGGGTGCTTCTATAGTTGCTACACTGGGATTCTCTTTCTATCCAGTTGCACTTTATTCTTTGAGTATTATTTTAGTATTGCTAGCTTCATCTCCTTGTATTTCTATTATTTTCCTCTCTCAGTCTCTCCCTCACATTGCCACCAAGATGTGGCATCACTGTCTTGTGTCATTTAGCTGAAAGTCGATTTGGTTGTGCTAGTATATCTTAAGCAATACTCTACTAACAAGAGTATCTTTACTCACTTCCTGGACGGCAAATATTTTAATGAGCCCTTGTTGTTGTTACTGTTTTATATTTGATTTTTTTCAACTCAAATTTTGTTACTTTTATTATAATTTTTGTTAGATCTAGCCCAGAATAGGCATGGTGATGATTATTTCAACATCTGTTCAGAAGTATCGACACTGTATGTTATTGAACGGGGTTTTCATGTGGCCCTTGCAAAGGTATGGGGGCGGACACTGAAGTCATGTGAAGAGAGTACTGTATTAATTGACTTTTAAAGAATATTCACAATCAAAGAAGTCATCCAAGGGTTAATACTAGAATGTGAAGTATTAGTTCTGACTGACAAGGCTTGGGTCATTTCTATCTGCCTTTTTGGGGGAAATATCTACTGAGCTGCCTGACCCCGAGTGATCCCTAAAAGCATAATATTGACTGTCTCTGTCACTTCTTGGTCATTACCTTCTACCTATTAGAGTTGTCATCTTTCTGTGTGTTGGTCTCTTTGGTCCAACTAAGTGATAAGCTCCATGAAGGTGGGTCCCTCATAATTGTCTTCTCCTACACGTCTTATGGGGCCTAGATCAATTCTTCATATGAAGTGGGTGCTCAAAAACATGGATTGTTTGAAACTTAGTCAATAGCTTTTGACAGTAAAATTTCTTAACATAAAAATTTATCAGTTTATTTTCTTTCTCTCTCTCTCACACACACACACACATGCACACACACACACACACACACACACAAGCCTTAAGCCTTCTTGTTTTCTTGTCAGATATCTTTGCTGACACGATCGATTTTGTGACTCCTTATTTTGGTAGGTCATATGTGACACAATATTGGTAACTGCCACCTAAAAGGAAATCTCAGAGGGTCGTGAATAGCAATGCGGGCAGCTCTCAGGTCTCTTGCCTATTTTCTGTTTTGCAGGATTATACTTTTAGGGATGCTTGTCTTCTCATAGCAAGACACACAGGAAGCTCAAAAATACATTTATACACATATTTCTCAGAAAACGTTTTGGCATATAGGATTACTGATTGGAAGCAGCCGACTCTACTGACTTCGAGAATATCCTGATTAGATGTCATTATTTCCTCTGTGGCTTAAGTAGCCTTATATTAATCTGAATTTGAAACCATCGGTTCCAACCTCTTTTTAAGTTGTTAGAAATTGCTAACCACTAGCTTAGTCACAAGAGTGAAGCTAAATTCGTCATTCATTTTTTGAGGTTGCAGAGTAAATGAAACTTCAGAAACAAAAGATCAATTTGGCTCATGTTGCACTGACTGACAGAAATTGCTCAGCCCAGTGATATCAGCAAAATACACAGGTAATAAAGATGGTTAACTGAGGCTATAACTGAATGCATAACTTCACAGCAGAGAAAAACTTCACAGGTCAGACCAAGGCCATAAGCATGCAGAGCAGGGTTATGTTTATGGGAGCCTCTATTTGTTGTTATTTAAAAAACAAAGATCTGTTTGCTTAAAAAAATCTAATTATTTAGTGAGGTCTTTGACATTATGAAAGCAAGATTTTATCACATTTTAAAGAAATAGATTTTTCCAAAACCACTCTTGTAAGGGAATTTTGTGACTTCTTTGAAATAAACAGCCTGCACTTAGTGTGAGGTGTGTATTCTAATGGATTAAATCATTCTAAGTTAGATTAATAATTTTTAAGGTCTAATGCTATGGCTTTAAAACAGCTGTCCCATTTGACAAAAAAAAAAAAAAAAGAAAGAAAAAGAAAAGACAGCAATACTATTGTGCAGTGCTTCATATGTTTTAAATGAAGCAGGATTGTCTATTGTTTAGTAATTTATTCTTTTGATGGTGATCAGAAAAGAGAAAGAGCTGCCTGCTTCACTGCTTGAGAAACCTCAGGAAGCACGGAGGAGCTTATTGGTTCTTGGGTTTGGGCTCTTGCCAATTTACAGGGTCGACTGTGTTAAGCTTGAAATGCGAGCACTAAAAATGTTTTAATGGGAAGCATTATAATGACCCCACTTTCATAATACGCTCCTTCCTCTCCATTCTCCAATAACAGACTGATCCCTTCAGGCTTTCTCTGGCCAAGCTCTCACTGGCACCAGTGTAAAGCTTGCACAAAAGAGGCAGAAGGACTGGGATTCATTTAAATGGAGTCGTTTTGTACATATGTAAAAATTACATCCATTAATTTTGTGACTAAGATGGCTGGTGAGTGAAACAGTAGAGATATAAGAAGTAGGAATCGTGTGAGGCTGAATTTTGGCATTTACAGAGGACTCAGCATCTGTTAAGACTATATGAGCAGCTTCATCTTGGTGGAGGGTTAGCCATGGAGCTGAGAGGGAAATGCTTTCATGTGGGTGAACAGAAACAAAGGAAAACTCTAGGAACTAAGAAGTACTTTAAATTTTTATATAATGAGAGTGGTCGTGGATAGCTGGAGTGAATAGAAATAGAGGCTTGTACACAATTAAACAAGTTGGTTCAACACACGTCTCTTGAGTGCCTATCAGGAGATAGCACAGTGCTCGGTGCTGGGGTCGAAGACCAATTAAACAGACTTCCTCTCCTAAGAGGCAGGGGACAAATATCATCAGGACACCATCTTCCAATTCTTACACAATCTTTCTTCAAATCTGGAATTCCAGATCACCCCTTGGACACACCTCTATGTATTTGTAGCAGTTTCTACACATTCATATTATGCATTTTTCCATTCAGAACTGAATGAGTAAATGGCCACTTGAAGACAAAGGAGCATCTGATAGAAGTTTTATATGTTTTAATTTTCGTGAGATGGTAATTTCACTCCAAAGATCTTTTCCTTAGTATCAACACTCTTATTTTCTCCACTGTCACCTATTTTTATACACTTTCATGCAAGATTCTAGCAATTGCATCCCAGACTGCTGACTGATCAAGGTGGTAATTGGGCAGAAGTGCATACTTTGCCTGAGACAGTCTGCACTGCACTGTAGATTATGTATGCATTTAGAAACTGACGTATGAGAACTCCCATGGGTGCCAAAAAAGCGTCCTAGACACCATGATGTTTGATCACAAAAATTCTAGTTGTAGGAAAGACTAGTAATTTGAAGTCAAAGGTGGCCTACAAACCAGATCATTTTAATTTGGTAGAACTTCCTAAGCTGGATGTTAGAAATGTACCTAACTCATGGGAATGGGGAAGGTTATTAGAAAAATAATAAGATCTCTAATCCCAAAGAATTTAACATTTGAGCAACTTAATGGGTTGACAGGATAAAAGCAGATATGTACATAAATCCTGTCAATAAGCTAAAATCACCTGATGGTGAGCTTTGTGAATTTCCCATTTGGCAGGAATTTGAAATTTTCAAATCTAGGGAAGCACTTGAAAATCCATCTTTCCTGGTACTTATCATTTAGTTTGGTAGCTCCCAGACTTTTGAGTATGAGAACTGCCCAGCTGCTAGGGATGGTACCATCAACCTTTCTGTTGGTGTAAGATGTAGTAGATTGGAGGGTTTTGTGGACTAGTCTTATGGCTCATCCATATGGATTGTGGCTCCGTGAGTAGGGTCTTGGTGGGGCAAGAAAGGCCTGACAGTCAGTATATTCTCCTACCCTATGTCTTGACTGTAAGTTTAAATTGGATTCACCACAAATCCAAGAGTATGTAGAGAAAACCATGATTCAGAGGGAGATAATTTAGGGTACAAGAATTAGCAGATATTATCTGGGGAGGGAATAAATGAAGAGTTCATTATAACGTACAGGATAAAACATCTCAAGGCAAGAATACTAAGTGTCCTTGGCTGTCGTGAAAGTTATCAATTCTTAAAGCTTCTAGATTTGACATAAATATGACAAGGGAATAAGGGATTTCCATTTTAGTAGGTTGTAAGTATGGTTAATAGTAACCTGTGCTGCCAGCTCTTCCTTTATCTCTCCCCCCTTTGGGTTTCTGAGAAGGACCACTTATAAAAATTAGTGCTAATTCCTCTCTTCCTCCCTTCCTTTCTTCCTTCTGTGAATACTTTTTGAGTGCCTACTGGCTCCAGAACTTCCAGCTAGGTACTCAGAATAAAGGGAAGGAAAAAGCAGAGTGAAAAGTATGCATGGTCTAAAACTACCAAAAAAAAAAAATACAGTTGTCTATCTTCCCATCTTTTGGATTTGGGAACTATTTCTTCAATAAACAACCATAAAAAAAGCCTACATCAAAACCAAGAACTTCCATAGAGCAATGTAATAACAACAATAGGAACTGTTAGTTACTGACATACCTATCTACATACACGTATTGGCACAATTGACAAGGTGGTTTCAATGACTGCTCATTTCATAGGTGAGAAATATGAGATACATAGATGTTAAGTCACTTTCTTAAGGTCACATAGCTAATATCCAACAAACACCATAAAAGGTAAGCATCAAATTGACAAAAAATATTTGTAAGTTGTTTAGCAGAAAAAGATGAATTTTCCAGAATATGTAAAGAACTCCTATAATTCAATAAGAAAAAAGATTGGCCAATTTAAAGATATGCAAAGCAATTTAAAGGCAAGGAAATGCACATATCTCCTATGCATATGAAAATATGCTCCATCTCATTGGTTAGTTGGAAACTGTAAATGCAGCCAGTAATGGGATGCCAGTTTCTATCTATCATGTAGGCATAAATTAATCTTGCAATATCAGGCTTTTGTAAAGATAAGTCAATGGCAGTACTTTCATACATGGTCTAGTGGGAGTGCAAGCTAGACAAGCAATTTTGGTTGCATCTGGAAAAAATGCAAATGAACTTACTCTAATATTTAGCAGTTCTGTTCCAGAGAGTGCACATCTAGTGCTGGGCTGGAAAATGTCAGTGGTTTTCTGGTAAATGTTTCACTGGATTTCTGTGGAGGGTTTGGTTTGTAGGTCTGCCATTTTTCATGGTATAAATGCTTTCACGATGGTCATATTCAGGCTATCAATGTCACATCACTTCAGGCAAAGCAGGAAAGGGATGTACTTCATCTCTCATGGGTCACCTGAGCAGGGTCCAGACACCCACTGTGAGACATTCTGACTGAGCACAAGAGATATGAGCAAGCGTGTTCTCTGAAGTTTAATGGTAGTGCTAAAAATGTAAAGCAAACTAAATATCAATCAATAGAGGAATGAGTTTATAAACCATCGTAAGTTACAGGAAGGTCATACGTCAGTTATAAGTGGACAACTGTTCCTGCATATATTCCTATAGAACTGTATATGTACTGATTCGTTCTCAAAACATAATGTGGAATGAGACATACAAATTGCCCGACAATGTTATATCATTCTGCAATATAAAACACATAAAATAAGAGTAGATAATTTATATTATATATGTAATGAGAGGCTACATACCAAAATAGAAAAATGGAATGGAAGCCTATATTTCAAAATTATACATGCCTTTCGGGTGTGGGGGGAAATAATGATATAGGAATAAGATGCAATGATGATTAAAGCTGTACTAGTAATATCTGTAATATTACTTCTTCTTTCATGGTCTTTACTCACCTCTTTCAATTTGTGTGGAAAAATCCTAAAAAGGTTCCTGTTTCTTTCATCTACAACTTTGTTAGTTGAAGATGTATAATTCTTAATAGCAGCTTTTCTAGAATCAAAGGAACATTATCAGGTTAAACACACCATTAATTGTAAGACTTATCTCAATTTAAAAAAGAGTAAAATGTTTATTCAGGCGTGCTCAACATGAAGGAATATGGTAATTCAGCTGACTGCTTTAGCAGCTGTCAGGCATAAAATTTCATTACTTTTTGATAAAGGATGATTTCAAAAAACAATACGGGAGTTGTTCATGTATCAGGAGGTATATTAACCATTCAACATTTGAGATGAAGATCAATGATTGTTAAATATATTTTGTGTACACAGGACCTAGGGGTGACACTAAGATATATAACAGAGTCCTCCAGAAACTGCCAATCTTAAACACTTGGACTATAGGCAGCTTTTGCTGCTAGGGACCTCTAAGGGGAAAATTCCACGTGCTTTGTTATAGGATGTGTGCTTCTTCCAATACAAATGCATGCAAAGTAAGGGAGGAGATGGGAAACAGTATGGAGAAATGATGGCTGGTGACAGCCATGAGAAATGACAGCAGCTGAGAGACAGCACAGTAAATCCCAGCAGCCGGGGCCGTTTAGCACAAGGATAAATGATCCTCCATGTTGCCATGCACAAAATCGACTCAAGTGTCTGTTTCTTGTTTACTTGCTTCACCTAGCATAGCACATTAGCCAATGTTTTTAATGCTGCCCTCGAATCATCAAGAAAATGCAATTCTTGTTGCAGGATGCTTACAGATGCAAGATTTAGACATATTTTTCTAAAATCTTAAATTACTATGGAACGCTGTTGAAAAAAGCCAGGGAAATGAGACATCATTTTATTTTAAAAGAGAGTTCATATTGAAACACAGTTTATCCCATTCTGAGACCTTCCGAGAAGTAGGCATTTTCTAAAACAAGTGATGTTAGGTTGTCCCACAAAATTTCACTTTTTTCAAAGAATTTTCATCTTTGTCTTGTTGTAGCACTCTTTTCAGGTAGGAGATGCTGGCAGGATCAGCCCCCAAATGATGAAATGCTGGGTGGCCATAAAAATCTTGAAATGACTTACCTGATGTCTACATGGAAAGTAACTGCAAGACATCCAGAATGTCTGCACGGAAAGTCACTGCAAGATCCAGAGATGAAGTCCACATTTCCTGAAGACCAGCCACTTTTCTTCTTTCTATACTCTACGTCAAAAAGCAACAAAGCTATGCAGACTTCTTTTAGGGGAAGGAGGTCTGTTTGATCAAGTCCCCCAAATTTGTCAACAGGGTTTCCCTTTATGTCAATATTTCGGAAGTTGATGCTGCTATAGAGAGCTCACAGGAAGAGGGTACTGGTTGGTGAATGGACTCCTCTTTTTCTCTGGAAAAACTGAGAAGTTATCATAATACAAATACAATATCTAGAGAAAAATTTTAAGAAATCTCCAATGTAATTAATCATTCAGCCCTTAGAGAGTCAAAATATGACAGGTATAGCATAAAAAGAAAGAAATGGAACTTTAGGAAGCCCAGAATTGGAAATTTCCTTCTTGGGAAGTATGGTAGATGTGGGGTAGGATTGCTAGATTCCTAAATGGAACAGCGCGGACATATATTTTAAAATTATTCCTTGTTTGTCTAAATCTCAAATTTGTCTGCTATTGGGGTATAAAATTCAAATTTATCCAGACATCTCCTACTGCTATTTGCCAAATCTGGCTATCTTAAGTTAGGGACTTAGCCCTCTTCCTGCATCAGCAATAACACTAGCATGCTTAATTGGCAAAATAAAGAGGTTTGCGAGAGAAAAACCTGTTGTTCCCTGATGAAGGATGGTAGGAAAGACAAAACCACCTGTGTCGTCTTCTTCATCCCATGATGCAGAAAGTTCTTGTGCCAACTGAATTCTGGAAAACACTGGCTTTAGCTTGCTCTATGTTCCTTCCCTGCTCTGGTATGTCCGAATTTCTCTTTGTTAATCATTCTACCTTTAATGAAACAATCTGTTCTTTTTGGATGTCTGAGAATCTTCCACAACCTTGTCAAACAGTGAAAGTTTTCAAAATGTGTGAGATTGTCATTTGCTTTTCTCAGCAGAACAATAACAACCATTCTGTCTTCCATAATACATGTGTAAATATGCAATTATATATATATAATATATATATATAAAGTAGTATATGTATTTATATTTGTGTCTTCATATACCCTTTACTCAGAATTATGCTTCAATATAAATTAAGAATATGTTCATCTTGAGACATAAATTTACTTGGCAGCTACTATATGGCCAGCATTGGAGAGGTTTGGGGCCTGGAGACAACATAGGCACATTGCCTGCCATCATAGAATTTATAGTCTCCTGGACTGGGGTCGGGCAATTTACAAACTTTAATGTGTGATTAATAAGATGATGGGGGAGTCCAAGATGTTTTTGGTTCAAAAGCCATTTGGACTTTCCATGTGATTAAAATACATTTTTCAAGGATTTATTTTGACTAGCAGTTAATGAGCTTTTAAACATTCATTCTTGGCACCTCTAGGAAGAATTATCTCACACAGGGCAGTGGGAATTCGAAGTACAAGATATCATACAGCCATATAGGAGTCCTATCTGGGTGCTTTTGTTTGAGCTGAAAATCTTCTATTAGATTATTAATAAAATTATTATTATTTTTAAAGATTTTATTTATTTATTTGCCAGAGAGAGAGAGATAGAGAGAGCATAAGCAGAGGGAGCAGTGGGCAGAGGAGAAGCAGGCTTTCCACTGAGCAGAGAGGCAGATGTGGGGCTCTATCTGAGGCTCCTGGGATCATGACACTTAAGTCACTGATCCACCCAGGTGTCCTTCTTAATATAATTATCTTAAGAATTAAGACAAATATAGTGCCAGGTTACTTTTTTTCTTTTCAATTTAGCAAAAGGAAAACAAAGCCAGAGATGAAAATCCAGTTAAAATTTTGAAGAAAGCAATTTTGCTAACAACGCTTAGTTAAGCTATAGGGCTCCAATGGTGAAGCGTATGTCTCCATGAATATCTTAATGGGATAAAGAGATGTTTGAAAATTATAGGATGCTCATGGTATTTACACTGCTTGGTAGGCTTGACCCCGCCTGGAGATGGTCCTCCCTCACAAGAGAGTGATCTCTTAGAGTGGAGAGGGAAGTAAGATTAAGGAATTTTTATATTGGCACTAGAGTTAAGTAAAATATATCTGTAACCAAAATTCTGAATAGCGTTTGGTATATTCGTGAACAATTCCTTGGGAGTCCAGCTCACATTAGCATGTATAACTTTGAATCATTCTATCCAAGAATCCCTTTTCTTTTAATCAATAGAATAAAAGTTTGTCTGTGATTGCTGAAAAACTGGGTCACATTACTGAATATACCTCCAATAGCTCCCTCTTTGTTGATCTGCTGGAGAGAAACTAGCGGTCTGCATGACTCACCATACTCAGAAATGTGTACTGAGAGGGCTGTAGCTTAGTTTTCATGTGACCTTGTTAGGCTGAAACTATTTTTAGCTCCTTTCCAATTATTATAAAGAATTATGTTGTCATTTCTGTACTAGAACCTTATAAAATGTGAAAATACCATTATAATAAAATGGATTTCTTTATTCCTTTTCCTAAACACACCATTCCAACAACAGAGCAATATTATCTTTGTGGCAGCTTTTAACTGCAAAAGTTGAGGAAGATCTGATTAACCGGAAAAATATTTTAGTATCTCGAACTGAAAACTAGTAAAATCCTTTGCTACAGACACGCACAAGGGCACGTGCACATGCACACACATACACATTGTTTAATTGAAAAAAAGCTCATTACAGGAGATCACATTCTGCTGCAATGAAAAAGATCCCATTTCCGAGTATGAATATTAGAAAATATTTCATGAGGGCAAACAGTTTTTGTCCATTTTGATCTCTGCTACATTCCCAGCATGTAGAACAGTGACTAGCCCATAAAAGGCTTTCAAGAAATATTTGTTGAATGAAGATGAAAAGATGTATTTGAGAAAAGGAAAGGGAGGGTTTGTGGTCTTTCCTTCCTTCCCTTCCTTTTTCTCTTTTTCATCTGTGTATTCAATAAGTATCAATTGAGTGACTATAGAAATTCAAATCCTAGCTCTAGGGATATAATGGTGAAGTAGACAAAGATCATCTCTGGCTTCTAGAACACCAAATAGTTTAAATTACTTTAAAAAAAAAGATTTTATGTATTTATTTATTTGAGGGGGAGGGAGAGCGAATCTGAAGCAGACTCCACACTGAGCATGGAGCCTGATGGGGGGCTCAATCCCATAACTCTGAGATCATGAACTTGAGGTCATGACTTGACCGGAGACCAAGAGTCAGATGCTTAACTGACTGAGCCGTCCAGGCAATCTATAAAGAACTTTGTTTATTAGACAGTTATGTGTCTACAAGATTTAGGTACCTGGCATTGATTAAGGGCACATAAATATGTCACAACACAGGGTAGAGTGTCCACATTAAGGACCACTCAGTGGGCACTGCCAGCAACCACTATGTGGACAAGAACCAGGGAAATATGTAAGATTATCTAGGATTATTAATTAAATAAAATTTGCTGCAATCAATGAACAAAGAAGTGTTTTCATGTTTGCAAAGGTATTATAATAACTTCATTACACGGAACTTTTAATGCTTCCCAATGGAATTCATTGTCCTTAACTATTAATTGTTTCCTGTTGTATTCAAGTCAGTTCTCATTTTGACCTTAATTCATCTGTCAGATCACCTTCTCTTCTCCTCAGATTGTAGGCCCTGGATGCCCAGAAGGTTCTATTAGTTGTTTCCTGAATACACTTCGCTAAATCTGCTCAAGTTTTATTGTGTAATGATTGTATGCAAAATAATATATGTAACATATGTATGTATGTTTTGAAGTATAACAATCAAATGAACACTATGATTCTCCTTCTCTCTCCCAATTTTGGGCCAGTGCATTATCACTGTGTCTACCTGTGTGATGCTTTTTCATCCTTGCTTCTCAAGCTTTCGCTTGTGCCCTTTGTCCCTGTCTGGAATGTCTCCTGTGCTCCTCCATGTCCTTTCAAAATTTTGGTCAGGTCCTAATTCTTGCATGAATCTTTTTTTCACTGCAACCCAAAATTTCCCTTTCCTTGAGTTCTCACTGACCCTGTGGGGTCATACTGCTCATTGGGCATTTCAGTAATGCTGCCTTTATCATATGGTGCCTCTTGTGTGCTTTGCCTGTCAACTGGATGGCAAGGGCACCATAGGTAAGGACATATCCTACCATGTCCTTGCATTGCATTTAGTAGATACTTAAGAGTTGCCACTACCCTAGAAAATTCTGTTGTCAAGATGACGATGAAGTGGATAGAACAATGAGTGGGATCTCAAAATCTGTGTTTAATTCTGGATCTCTGATTCCTACTAGATGTGACCTTGGGCAGTGTAATTAATTTCTTTGTTAACTTCTTAATAATACACAGACACACACATGCACACATCATTTCATAGGGTTGTTGTGAAAATTAAAAGAGATAAGGTGTCTGAAAGTCCTGCAGGTGAGTGTATATGCATATATGTGTGGATACATATGTGTGTGTGTGCGTGAGTCTGTGTGTGTGTGTGTTTTGTGGTTGTACCTATGGTTTTATTCAGAGAGAAAAAAAGATTCTGCTGCTAGAAAATTGGAAAGCATTGTTCTGTTTAGTGACTCATCTCAAGACGTGTGTGTGTGTTTTAATGCTTGTTTATCTTAGGTAATATATCCAAGGAAGTCAAATGTATTATTACTTAGCAGTATATTCAAGATTTTATTAACAACATAGAGAAATATTTGCTGTGATATATGGAATGGCCCTGAGCTCCTGGGCTCAATCATATCTTTATAATGTTTGAATTATGGATTAGATCTCATATTCTCTTAATCACCTTGGGGTGCTAGGGGTCTCCATTTCTGTTTAATTGAACCACATAATTTAAATAATTAATAAGTTGAGCAAATTGAATAGGAGGTCTGGTTCAGACAGTTGCAGTTTTCAATCAGGCAACCAAAAACAACAGGGACAGAATTTTAAGGAAGCATTGAGATTAAGCACCAATTATGAGAAACAGCCTCTAAAGATAGATGACTCCCACATTACATTTATTATACAGAATGTCATTGCATTAAAAAATAAAATTTCTTTCAAAACATCTGAAACAGACATTGTGTTTACCTACCCACAAGTGATCATTAATATTCTTCAACAATTTTCATTTGCATTTAAGAATCTTTGAGCTGAAACTATAGATTCTTCTTATTTGTTGCGTCAGTTTTCAGATGAGGAAAGCCAGATCCAGACAGTTTCTGTGGTTTGTCTAATTAGCATTGATCTGATTAGTGCTGGAACTCTGATCCTCTAAATCTGAGCCCTGGGTCCTTTTCATAAGATTCTGTTGCCTTAAATTATTATTGTTTTTTAGTAGAGTGATTTTCAGGTTTTTTGAAGTCATAGACTCTCTTTTGTAGATAGTCAATGTGTGAAGCACCTAAAAGTAACTTGCTGTACTGGGTGAGGTTTCACAGGTTAGAGCCTCTCACACTCTCTTCTCCCACAGCTAGTGGCAACCAAAGATACTTCCACGTAAGCTACATAACCACATCAAAGTTGTAGTCTTTCCTTTAATAGTAGCATATATATTTGCATATATTTAAGGATATATTGAAGTTTAAGGTTAATGGATAAAGATAATTTTTTTCAATATCTGGGTAATTTTGGTCACGTAGGAATGTGAAAATTATTGACTGAAAACTAGATACAGCGAATCAGCGTTGTATACGCTTTCTCCGTGCACTTATGTCAGTGCCTCTCTTTTGTAATTTAAACACTTCTAATGTTGGATTGGATTCTTGCAAGTTATGGCAAATTGGGTCCACAACAGAAATATTTTCAAACAGCAATTGAAACTTTGAAGAAATATCTACAGTAACGGAAGGGCTGGAAGGTTTATTTAATCTTCATTATACATTGCTACCATGCCCTTCCCACGAAATGAATTGTAACATTTTTATGCAGTTGAAAGTGCAGCCCTTCACTTGCTACTTGACAGAGCCATTTCTTAATGGGCTGCGCCTCTGTGTTATGTCAACTCCCTCTTATTTGTATCTGAAGCTATGGGGAGTTGGAAGTCAACAAAGTAAGTTACACACTTCAGGGGGGACTAGCTATGCATAAAGCTATAATCATTGCAGGTCTTTGATTTGATGCCTTGTACCCAGGTACCTGGTAAAATGACAGAAGAAAGCAGGCAGTGGCACAAGAAGACAATGTTGCTATGCCAGTCTGTCATTGTTATTTCTCCTTTTATGCCTCTTTCAAATCTTTCTTTTGTTAAATAATCTAATCCTTACTTGGGATTCTATATCATGTTAACTGACAGGTTTATACTGTAATGCAGGAAAAAATAAAAACAACACTACGCCATTTTACAGGACAGAAGGATGAAAATTACTCACAGAATATATGGTTTTCAATTTACTTTTTCAATTTTGGAAAGCAGTGAGGATTCATGTTTTTATTCCTTCATTAAAAAAACATTTACTGAGCACCAAGTATGTACCATCAACTGAACTAAGCCTTGGGGGTTTGAAGATATATTTAGTGTGAGCTGTGGTAGAAAGGAGGAAGCACACATAATTAAAATACTGGTAATCTATCACAACTGAGGCTGTTGCGGAGCAGAAAGGACTTCTGGAACCTCAGCATGGTCTTGGGAAGAGAGATAGTTTCAGACAGAAGCTAATCTTTGAATAGGGTCCTTTATTGTGAGAAGGGCTTTGCTGTAACCAAAGCTATGGGCAACATTCAAGGCTGGGAAGGAAGTAGTATGCTGAGGGCTTGCAAAGTCCTCTAAGAGTAGGACGGTGACTTGATAAAGGGGTTGAGGACACCTCCTTGGTGGATACAAGCCGCAGGCATACTGACATGTTTGGGATTACAGAGTCAGGATCTAGATGTGTGTCTCAGGGGTGGAATAAATGACCTGATTTAATAAAATTTATGGGAAACAGCCCAATTGTCCATCAATGGATGAATGGGTAAACAAAATGTGGCATATATATACAATGAACTATTATTCTGTCTTAAACAGAAAGGAAATTCTAAAACATGTTACAGCATGGATCAACCATGAGGACATTATGTTAACAGAAATAAGCTCATCACAAAAGGATAAATATTAAGTGATTCCACTTATATGAGGTAGTTAGAGTAGTCAAATCCATACACAGAAGGTAGAATGGTGGTTTTAAGGGGCTGGTGGGAGGATGTAATGAGTTGTTAAAGGGTGCAGAGTTTCAGTTGGGAAAGATGAACAGATTCTGGAGAAAGATGATGGTGATGGTAGTACAATATGAATGTGCTTAATACCACAAAAGAAAACATTTAAAAATAGCTAAGATGATAAAATTTATGTTATCTATATTTTACCATAATAAAAAATTCTTTTTTTTATAAAAAATTCTTTTGACCATTGAAAGAAACTAAATTTATCACAGAGCTTAACTAGACATCTGCACATGTGAGATTTACTCTGGGGGCTTAGGTAACTGCAGGTTCAATATGATGGTGATTAGATTGCCAGAAACAAGACAAATGAACATAAAGTTTCCTTTGTAGGCTAATTCTAGACAGCAATAGAAGGACAATTTCTGCTGTGTCCTGCATCATGAAATCATGTCTTGTGTATTGTGTTCAGTTCGGAATGTTATACTTTAAGAAGGATTTCAGGTAAGGTTTTTTTTTTTTTTTTAGTTTTTAGCTTTTAGTTTTAATTTTATTTTTAAAAGAAGAGCAACCAAGATTGGTTAAAGGCCTGAAAACTGACACATCAGGGAGAGTTGAAGAAAAAATACCATTTAGGCTACAAAATGGAAGCTTGGGAAGTTATGTGATTATTTTGGAAAATATACAGCATTTGTTCATTCACTTTACAAGCATTTCTCTTCTTCTTCTTTTTTTTTAAATTAATTTATTTATTTTAGAGAGAGAGGGAGCACAAGTGGGAGAAGGGACAGAAGGAGAGAGAGAGAGAGAATCTCAAGTCTACTCCATGCTGAGCACAGAGACTGATTCAGGGTTTGATCTCACTACCCTGAGATCATGACCTTGAGACCATGACCTCAGCTAAAATCAAGAGTCAGATGCTTAGCCGACTGAGCCACCCAGGCACCCCTCTATAAGGATTTCTTAAGCTTCTAATTTAAGCTGGGCACTGGGCTATGAGTTCAAGATCGAATGGTGAGTAAGATACCTATTTTACAATGAGGATGTCAAATTCTAAAGGGGAGGCAGTGACAGATACATAGGAATGAGTATAAGTTTGGTAACTGCTTCTGAGAGCTGACTTCAAAGAGGCCAGCACCAGAACAAGAAGGAGGGGGAGGGAGAAGCTGTTCTTCCTGGGCTTTAAGGATGAGTAGGAATTTGCAAAGCAGAAGAAGCCATTTCAGAACAAAGGACAGTGATCCTTGAGTGGCCTGGAGAAGGAAGAGAATTTAGGAAGAAGGAAGAAGAATGTAGGCCATGAGGCTAGAAAGCAAAGTGGGTTGAAGCCTGAGAGCTCCAAGGAACTGGACAGAAGAACCAAAGCAGACAATGGCCTGATGAACCTCATCACTGCAAAAATACCAGGGAAGGATAGAGACTTTGCAGAATCAGCAAAGCATGAATCTTTTCCTCATGTGGAGGAGAATACGAGTGTACAACAAAAGGTGGGTCTGGACCAACCAATGTGCACATAGGCAGGAAGATTGTGGTTAAGCAGAAGACAGTTCCCTAAGGATGAGTTGTCTGAAAAATAGGGTAGATGAAACATGTAAGTTTGCTGTTATTAGTGATATTCAAGCAGAGACAGAAGAATTTCTGTGTGTCCTAGATGGCAGAGAGCAGTGCTTCCCAGCCCTGATACCACAGCTGCTGAGCCCCACCCCAGAACCTAGACAGAATCTCTGGAAAGGAGCCATAGTATGTACAATTTTTAAAAGGATTCAATTGTTTTTGTAATGTATTTAATTACCAGTCACTATGTCGTATACCTGAAACTAATATAATATTGTGTGTCGACTATGCTTCAATAAAAAAACTGGTTCGATTTTAATTTGGGGGCAAGATTGAAACACAAATTGGTAAACTATGAGTTTCATTTCTCCATTTTAGCAATGATGTGGCCATAATAAAATAACCAAATAACTCTTTTGTAAGACAAATATCATGCTAGCTTGTGTCCAGTATACGTTTAGGAGCTTCTCATCCTAACGTGTAGATTTGGGAGGACAGATGTCAATGGATATGCAACATCTTGTGGAAAAGATCCACAAAAGTTGAACCTTGTTGGCCAGTGAGCTCTGCACAGTGACTGAGTTGTGTTTCCTTGTTGTGCCTAGAGCTCCCCTTTCTGCTTTAGAAAGCATGGAATGACTTAAGAAGTTTGGATATTTTACCTGTGGGATAAAGTTTCAAAATTTAGCCATTTTCTACAAGATGCAAGAAAATTTCAAACCTTTTGCTCTATCATATCACTTCAAACATCTCTTCTGACCCCGAACTTGTCTGTCAACTGTTGAGTCTTTTGTTCAAACATGAAGAAAACAGTGTAAAAGGTCCTACTAAAATAAATGAGTATTGATCATTTCCTGTTATGTCATCCTCTGACTCTGCTAGAATAGACTGCTTTTATTCTTGCTCTATTTGATCTTTTTCTTTTATTTGAAAAAATAACAAAACAAAGTCTTTTGAACTTTTGAAAGAAGGCATAGAAAAATAGAATCCTACTATGAGAAACCCAGCCAAACAGTGATAGAATTCATTCATCTGTCAGATATTTGTTGAGCACCAAGTAAATGCCAGGCTTTTACTGCATTTTCCAAGTAAACTCAGGGGTGAATAAGTCCTAAGGCCTCACCACTTCACTTTAAGTGGAGATCTCCCCAGATATAGCATCTGAAGTAAGGACTATGAGAAGATGCTGAATGTGTAGACGGTGAAGACATTTAAAAACAAATATCATCTAAAGGGACATAGTAATAAACCTACAAAACAAACCCATATTTTCAATTAGTCACACAGATCATTAAAAAGGGGGGATATGCTAGGGAATGGAGTGTGGACAACTTGAGTGGAGTTGGTCAGGATAGACTTCTATTCCAAATATGCTTCTCATGAATTTTCTCCAAGTAGGAAGAAGAAACTCCCCCTTGCTCTGATGGATGGTTTGGTCCTGGGTAGATGTGGAGTCATACAAGTGCACAGCTTCAGCTTTTTTGGGAGAGAATGAGGCTGTTCTAACATTCTTTCATTGCCTTGGGGGGGAAGTCTGCAGGAACTCTGGACCTTGTTCCCACGCTGTTCCTCCTGTGTCTGCTTCCCACAAGTGTACAGGACATTTCTCACTGAAGCCCTTTTCCTATGGTTGTTCAGAGATGCTTTGTGATTTTCCAGCCCTCATTTTTCGTTTTGAACATGCTCTAGCCAGATAGAAAGTTACTTTTATTTCCCCTGTGTTCCAAGAATTTTATATAGATGTAATTTTTGTTGGTGATAAAGTCATCCTAACTATAGACTGAAAATAATCATAGTATTTCTATCAAACATTTTGGGTGTGCTAGACCTCTGGCTTTCTTGCTTTAGCATACCAGGTTCTGATGTGTGGCACTGATTTAGTGTTTGATATGAGATACCTGTAAAACCTGATATATGATCACTTTTGGCCTCCAGGAATATGTCAGAATATTCAGTCTCTGTTTCAGCCCAGTGTGCTATAAACCACTCTGCTCCTAAAGTTGGTATATGACTTAAATACGCGCCATCTTTTTCACAATGGCCACTACCTATGCATGCGCATACAGACACACAGAGACACACACTCTCTTTCATGTAGCTATGTAGGTCATAGTACATATGTGGAATTGTTTGCTTGACACATCTGTGCTTTAATTCCCAAACATCTCAGGGCTCCTTCCATCCCAACCTTTTGCCTTTTTCCTCATTGTAGTTTGTACTTGTTCTTACCCCTGATGCCTGAAGTCCCTCCCTCCCATCTGACAGTGTCTCACACTTACCCCCTTATTTCAGCACCTCCTGGCTGCTGAGGAAGACTGCCCTCTTCTGGAAGAGATGGGGGGGGGGGCTAGTGCTAGATAAGGCTTCAGGAAATAAAATGACATAAGCAAAAATGTGTGTTCCCCTGTTTTTAAAGACAATATCCATACAATTTCCAAGTTTATAAAAGACAGATGAGGGGAGCTGCCTGGGTGGTTTAGTGGGTTAAGCCTCTGCTTTCAGCTCAGGTCATGATCTCAGGGTCCTGGGATCGAGTCCCGCATCCGGCTCTCTGCTAGTCAGGGAGCTGGCTTCCTCCTCCCTCTCTCTCTCTTTCTCTGCTTGCCTCTCTGCCGACTTGTGATCGCTCTCTGTCAAATAAATAAAATCTTTAAAAATAAAAAAAGAGATGAGGGAATTCTTCTTCAAAAACATTTTCCACTTAGAAAAGAATTTATCATAGAATTCTCATGCAATTTACACACAATCTGATTAATAAGAATTTAACTTACATGAAACTTTTCAGCAATACACTCTGTAAAATAGTACATTTCTGTTATTATATCCTTTAAAATTCTTCATCATCATCGCCATCATCATCATTTAGGTTGAGTGGTGAATGATGTCTGCTTTAACATATATAGTGTGGTTAAATCTATGTTACACTAACAAGAATGCTTGGCTATTTTTTATTGTAGACTAAAGGAATTTTCTGTTCTCTCATATGAAGTGGAAAATTCTGGGATGAAGTGGAAGATTATATCCAGTAGTTTGCAGATTTGGGGGATAATTAATAAGAATAAAGTATCTTTTGGGATGAAAAATAAAAGATTGCAGGGGCACCTGGGTGGCTCAGTAATTAAGTGTCTGCCTTTGGCTCAGGTCATGATCCCAGGGTCCTGGGATTGAGCCCCATACTGGGCTCCTTGCTCAGCAGGGAGTCTGCTTCTCCTTCTCCTACTCCCTCTGCTTGTGTTCCCCCTCTCATTGTCTCTCTTTGTCAAATAAATAAATAAAATCTTTAAAAAAAAGAAAAAAAGATCCCCAACCAAACTGGCATATTCTTTGAGTTTCAAAGAGTAGTGGTGGGGAAGTTTGTACTGATCTATCTACTTTTTTTATTCAACATGCTTCTTTTTATTAGACTCTTGCAAGACAGCTCACTATTGTTTGGTAGTGTTATGGGTATCTACTCCCCCATAATACCCTTAATTACTATATACCTAGAATGTAGTATTATCTGAGATGATCTGAGTGCTTCTGAGTGACATATTTAGATTCTACCTTACTGGGTTTTTTTTTTTTTTTTTTTTTTTTGAGTTGTTTCAGTTTTCAGGAACCCTTCTTGTTTCCTCAGAAGCTGAATCAACTGTGATTGGCTTCTCTTTTCATGAATAAATAAAATGATCTGATGCTAAAATATAGCCACACACATTCACAAAAAAATACATTAACTATGGATAACCCACGTGAACTGGTAACAAGTATGTAATCTCAAATTGCAGCCTATCTACCCTTGAGGCTACGTTGCCGACGTACTTCCACCCTAGACGTTAGGATTTTTTTCCCTCTGTCTTCTCCCAGGCCAAAGCACTCATGTGAAGTAGTTAGGCTTGGGTGGTACTCTAGGATCTAGAACTGCTGGCTGCTTTCAGATGAGCACTGAGGTTCCACATCTGCCCCAGCAACATCTGCAGCTCTGTCAGCAGGAATCTTCTGGCTGTTTTAACTCAGCATCCTGGAAGCTGGACTTGCTCAGCATTACTGTTCTTCTCAGTTTGCTCAGTCTTTCTGAAACACCACACTGCTCCTGCTCCCTGTGGGCACCACATCTTGGAGTAAATTTCAGCTCAGACCTATCATTAGGGAGCAGTCTTATCTGTCCTGCCTTCTGTTCACACTACAAGTGGCAAAATCCAGGACAAGTTCCCTTAGGTTTTCCTTTCAGTTAGAAAAGGAGATGTGGAGAATCTGACCTAGCTCCGTAACATCTTCCCGCTAATCCCTGCCAGAATTTGCCGTTTCCATGGCACTTAGCTATGCCATTGCTTTGAGCCAAATTACTGTTACTTCTGCCTTCTCTCAAGAGAAAGCAGAGATTAGAATATCTTGATCTTTGATTTGTGATTTTAAAATCTTTTGCTGATTGGACAATGTTTTTGTTTGCAAAATAGTGACCACTTAGACCATCAAAAAATATATATATAAACAGTTCAGAAGAGAGAGCAGCTTTTAAAAGGAATACAAGTGTATACATTTCTCTACAGTTGTACTATTGTGTTTTCCCCATGTCTTTCTCAATGCACGACCTTTTAGCTAACTGGAAAGAATTTGCCCATTAATGACCAACTTTGTTTTGTTCCTGTCCCTTAAACTATGTGTGTGCATCTTTTCATCCTTTCCTGTAGCATGAAAGTGAAAAATTCATTTTCCTGGGTACTGTTAACCCTTCTAACTATTAACTGGTCCCCATGCCTGTATCATCCTTGCATTAGTTATTTATGAAGAGCCTACAGCATGTTACATATTTGCAAGAGAGCTGGGGACCAATGTGAACAAGTCAGCTTGGTCCTACTCATGGAGATCCTAGCTTTGCTCAGCACATTACTCTCCAATATCACCTACCCTATACCTAGCATTTCCATTTCTACTTCCTTTTTAAGTCCTTCTCTTTTGCTTTAAATGTTTTAAGTTCAAGTTTTAAGTTAAAAGTTTTTTTTTTCAAACCTATTTCTAAAGCCACAGTTCCTCTTCTTTCCCTCCTCTCTGTTCACTCTATTCTCCACTGGTTTTCAGAGACCTGCCTAGTCCAGTGCTAGATATTTTTTGGTGAAGGTTGCCTGCTCCAAAGAATCAAAAATGAAACCTGTTGCTGTGTCAATTCCTGAGCCCATCTTTGGAGGTTTCTGGTAAAATATGTTTAGGCTGGGGCCAGGGAGATTCTAGTTTTAATAAACCACATAGATGACACTGAACATTGGCAAATTAGGTCACCTTGGCCTATGTGACTTGCAACCTTGATGATTCCCCACCTGTCTACTCTACCTAAGATGGATATTCCCTACATTACACTCTCCCAGCCTTGCTCTCTTCTTCTTTCCGATTCCCTTCCAGACAGACCACCTGGAAACCACCTAGATAGTAAGGCCCTGGCTTCATTTTCCAATCTCTGATCCATATCCAGAAACTGAATCTTTTTTTTTAAATTTTTTATTTTTTATAAACATATATTTTTATCCCCAGGGGTACAGGTCTGTGAATCGCCAGGTTTACACACTTCACAGCACTCACCAAAGCACATACCCTCCCCAATGTCCATAATCCCACCCCCTTCTCCCAAACCCCCTCCCCCCAGAAACCCTCAGTTTGTTTTCTGAGATTAAGACTCACTTATGGTTTGACTCATTTATGGTTTGTCTCTCTCCCAATCCCATCTTGTTTCATTGATTCTTCTCCTACCCACTTAAGGCCCCATGTTGCATCACCACTTCCTCATATCAGGGAGATCATATGATAGTTGTCTTTCTCCGGTTGACTTATTTCACTAAGCATGATATGCTCTAGTTCCATCCATGTTGTCACAAATGGCAAGATTTCATTTCTTTTGATGGCTGCATAGTGTTCCATTGTGTATATATACCACATCTTCTTGATCCATTCATCTGTTGATGGACATCTAGGTTCTTTCCATAGTTCGGCTATTGTGGAAATGGCTGCTATAAACATTCGGGTGCATGTGCCCCTTTGGATCACCACGTTTGTATCTTTAGGGTAATACATAGTAGTGCAATTGCTGGGTCATAGGGCAGTTCTATTTTCAACATTTTGAGGAACCTCCATGCTGTTTTCCAGAGTGGTTGCACCAGCTTGCATTCCCACCAACAGTGTAGGAAGGTTCCCCTTTCTCCACATCCTCACCAGCATCTGTCATTTCCTGACTTGTTGATTTTAGCCATTCTGACTGGTGTGAGGTGATACCTCATTGTGGTTTTGATTTGTATTTCCCTGATGCCCAGTGATATGGAGCACTTTTTCATGTGTCTGTTGGCCATCTGGATGTCTTCTTTGCAGAAATGTCTGTTCATGTCCTCTACCCATTTCTTGATTGGATTATTTGTTCTTTGGGTGTTGAGTTTGCTAAGTTCTTTATAGATTTTGGACACTAGTCCTTTATCTGACATGTCGTTTGCAAATATCTTCTCCCATTCTGTCATTTGTCTTTTGATTTTGTTAACTGTTTCCTTTGCTGTGCAAAAGCTTTTGATCTTGATGAAATCCCAATAGTTCATTTTTGCCCTTGCTTCCCTTGCTTTTGGCGATGTTCCTAAGAAGATGTTGCTGCAGCTGAGGTCAAAGAGGATGCTGCCTGTGTTCTCCTCAAGGATTTTGATGGATTCCTTTCTCACACTGAGGTCCTTCATCCATTTTGAGTCTATTTTTGTGTGTGGTGTAAGGAAATGGCCCAATTTCATTTTTCTGCATGTGGCTATCCAATTTTCCCAACACCATTTATTGAAGAGGCTCTCTTTTTTCCATTGGACATTCTTTCCTGCTTTGTGAAAGATTAGTTGACCATGTAGTTGAGGGTCTATTTCTGGGCTCTCTATTCTGTTCCATTGATCTATGTGTCTGTTTTTGTGCCAGTACCATGCTGTCTTGATGATGACAGCTTTGTAATAGAGCTTGAAGTCCAGAATTGTGATGCCACCAACGTTGGCTTTCTTTTTAAGTATCCCTTTGGCTATTCGAGGTCTTTTCTGGTTCCATATAAATTTTAGAATTATTTGTTCCCTTTCTTTGAAAAAGTTGGATGGTACTTTGATAGGAATTGCATTAAATGTGTAGATTGCTTTAGGTAGCATAGACATTTTCACAATATTTATTCTTCCAATCCAGGAGCATGGAACATTTTTCCATTTCTTTGTGTCTTCCTCAATTTCTTTCATGAGTACTTTATAGTTTTCTGAGTATAGATTCTGTGTCTCTTTGGTTAGGTTTATTCCTAGGTATCTTATAGTTTTGGGTGCAATTGTAAATGGGATTGACTCCTTAATTTCTCTTTCTTCTGTCTTGCTGTTGGTGTAGAGAAATGCAACTGATTTCTGTGCATTGATTTTATATCCTGACACTTTACTGAATTCCTGTATAAGTTCTAGCAGTTTTGGAGTGGAGTCTTTTGGGCTTTCCACATATAGTATCATATCATCTGCGAAGAGTGATAATTTGACTTCTTCTTTGCCGATTTGGATGCCTTTAATTTCCTTTTGTTGTCTGATTGCTGAGGCTAGGACCTCTAGTACTATGTTGAATAGCAGTGGTGATAATGGACATCCTTGCCGTGTTCCTGACCTTAGCGGAAAAGCTTTCAGTTTTTCTCCATTGAGAATGATATTTGTGGTGGGGTTTTCATAGATGGCTTTGATGATATTGAGGTATGTGCCCTCTATCCCTACACTTTGAAGAATTTTGATCAGGAAGGGATGCTGTACTTTGTCAAATGCTTTTTCAGCATCTATTGAGAGTATCATATGGTTCTTGTTCTTACTTTTATTGATGTGTTGTATCACATTGACTGATTTGCGGATGTTGAACCAACCTTGCAGCCCTGAAATAAATCCCACTTGGTCGTGGTGAATAATCCTTTTGATGTACAGTTGAATCCTATCGGCTAGTAGTTTGGTGAGAATTTTCGCATCTGTGTTCATCAAAGATATTGGTCTATAGATCTCTTTTTTGATGGGATCCTTGTCTGGTTTTGGGATCAAGGTGATGCTGGCCTCATAAAATGAGTCTGGAAGTTTTCCTTCCATTTCTATTGTTTGGAACAGTTTCAGGAGAATAGGAATTAGTTCTTCTTTAAATGTTTGGTAGAATTCCCCCGGGAAGCCGTCTGGCCCTGGGCTTTTGTTTATTTGGAGATTTTTAATGACTGTTTCAATCTCCTTACTGGTTATGGGTCTGTTCAGGCTTTTTATTTCTTCCTGGTTCAGTTGTGGTAGTTTATATGTTTCTAAGAATGCATCCATTTCTTCCAGATTGTTAAATTTGTTGGTGTAGAGTTGCTCATAGTATGTTCTTATAATAGTTTATATCTTTGGTGTTAGTTGTGATCTCTCCTCTTTCTTTCATGATTTTATTTATTTGGGTCCTTTCTCTTTTCTTTTTGATAAGTCTGGCCAGGGGTTTATCAATTTTATTAATTCTTTCAAAGAACCAGCTCCTAGTTTTGTTGATTTGTTCTATTCTTTTTTTGGTTTCTATTTCATTGATTTCTGCTCTGATCTTTATGATTTCTCTTCTCCTGCTGGGTTTAGGGTTTCTTTCTTGTTCTTTCTCCAGCTCCTTTAGGTGTAGGGTTAAATTGTGTACCTCAGACCTTTCTTGTTTCTTGAGAAAGGCTTGTACCACTATATATTTTCCTCTCAAGACTGCCTTTCTTGTGTCCCACAGATTTTGAAGCGTTGTATTTTTATTATCATTTGTTTCCGTGATTTTTTTCAATTCTTCTTTAATTTCCCGGTTGACCTATTCATTCTTTAGAAGGATGCTGTTTAGTCTCCATGTATTTGGGTTCTTTCCAAACTTCCTCTTGTGGTTGAGTTCTAGCTTCAGAGCATTGTGGTCTGAAAATATGCAGGTAATGATCCCAATCTTATGATACCGGCTGAGTCCTGATTTAGGACCGAGGATGTGATCTATTCTGGAGAATGTTCCATGTGCACTAGAGAAGAATGTGTATTCTGTTGATTTGAAATGAAATGTTCTGAATATATCTGTAATGTCCATCTGGTCCAGTGTGTCAGTGTGTCATTTAAGGCTTTTATTTCCTTGTTGATCTTTTGCTTGGATGATCTGTCCATTTCAGTGAGGGGAGTGTTAAAGTCCCCTACTATTATTGTATTATTGTTGATGTGTTTCTTTGATTTTGTTATTAATTGGTTTATCTAGTTGGCTGCTCCCACGTTGGGGGCATAGATATTTAAAACTGTTAAATCTTCTCTTGGACAGACCCTTTGAGTATGATATAGTGTCCTTCCTCATCTCTTATTATAGTCTTTGGCTTAAAATCTAATTGATCTGGTATAAGGATTGCCACTCCTGCTTTCTTCTGATGTCCATTAGCATGGTAACTTCTTTTCCACCCCCTCACTTTAAATCTGGAGGTGTCTTTGGGCTTAAAATGAGTTTCTTGGAGGCAACATATAGATGGGTTTTGTTTTTTTATCCATTCTGATACCCTGTGTCTTTTGACAGGGGCATTTAGCCCATTAACATTTTGGGTAACTATTGAGAGATATGAATTTAGTGCCATTGTATTGCCTGTAAGGTGACTGTTACTGTATATTGTCTCTGTTCCTTTCTGATCTACCACTTGTAGGCTCTCTCTTTGCTTAGAGGACCCCTTTCAATATTTCCTGTAGAGCTGGTTTGGTGTTTGCAAATTCTTTCAGTTTTTGTTTGTCCTAGAAGCTTTTAATCTCTCTTTCAATTTTCAGTGATAGCCTAGCTGGATGTAGTATTCTTGGCTGCATGTTTTTCTCGTTTAGTGCTCTGAAAATATCATGCCAGCTCTTTCTGGCCTGCCAGGTCTCTGTGGATAAGTCAGCTGCCAATCTAATATTTTTACCATTGTATGTTACAGACTTCTTTTCCCCGGCTGCTCTCAGGACTTTCTCTTCGTCACTAAGACTTGTAAATTTTACTATTAGGTGACGGGGTGTGGGCCTATTCTTATTGATTTTGAGGGGCGTTCTCTGCACCTCCTGGATTTTGATGCTTGTTCCCTTTGCCATATTGGGGAAATTCTCCCCAATAATTCTCTCCAGTATACCTTCTGCTCCCCTCTCTCTTTCTTCTTCTTCTGGAATCCCAATTATTCTAATGTTGTTTTGTCTTATCGTGTCACTTATCTCTTGAATTCTCCCCTTATGGTCCAGTAGCTGTTTGTCCTTCTTTTGCTCAGCTTCTTTATTCTCTGTCGTTTTCTCTTCTATATTGCTAATTCTGTCTTCTGCCTCATTTATCCTAGCAGTGAGAGCCTCCATTTTTTATTGCACCTCATTAATAGCTTTTTAAATTTCAACTTGGTTAGATTTTAGTTCTTTTATTTCTCTAGAAAGGGCTTTTATATCTCCCTAAGGGTTTCTCTAATATCTCCCATGCCTTTTTCGAGCCCGGCTAGAGCCTTGAGAATTGTCATTCTGAACTCTAGATCTGACATATTTTTTTTTTTTTTTTGTGGTGAATTTTTCTGCCTTGTCATTTTGTCCAGATAAGAGTATATGAAGGAGCAAGTAAAATACTAAAAGGGTGGCAACAACCCCAGGAAAATATGCTTTAACCAAATCTGAAGAGGTCCCAAATCGTGAGGGGGAGAAAGGGGATAAAAAGAAGTTCAAAAAGATTGAAAGAAAAAAGAAAAAAAATGAAAAGTATTTTAAAAAGAAAATGAATAAAGAAAAGTATAAAAAAGAAAAAATATATATATTAAACTAGTTAAAAAATGTTAAAAATAAAAGGGTAAAAGTTAAAAAAATTTTAGCAGAAGAAGAGAAAAAATGGACATTGGGGAGGGTATGTGCTTTGGTGAGTGCTGTGAAGTGTGTAAACCTGGTGATTCACAGACCTGTACCCCTGGGGATAAAAATATATGTTTATAAAAAAATAAAAAATTAATTAAAAAAAATGAAAAGAAAAAAATTAAATTAATTGTAAGACCAAAAAATCAGAGGGAGAAAGCCATGAGTTACGTGCTTTGCTTTCTCCTCTGGAATTCTGCTGCTCTCCTTGGTATTGAAACTGCACTCCTTGGTAGGTGAATTTGGTCTTGGCTGGATTTCTTGTTGATCTTCTGGGGGAGGGGCCTGGTGCAGTGATTCTCAAGTGTCTTTGCCCCAGGCGGAATTGCACCGCCCTTACCAGGGACCGGGCTGAGTAATCCGCTCGGGTTTGCTTTCAGGAGCTTTTGTTCTCTGAGCGCTTTCTGTAGAGTTCCGGAAGACGAGAAAACAAATGGCGGCCTGCTGGTCTCCGGCCCGGAGGAGCCAGAGCCCAGGGCCCCACTCCTCAGTGCGCCCTCAGAGAACAGGGACCAGTAACTCCCGTCTGCCTGACCTCCGGCCGCTCTCCGAGCTCACCGAACCTGTGACTGGTTCAAGGTAACCCCGAGCTGTGAGCTTACAGTTGGCTCTGTCTCTGTAGCTGGCTTTCCTGTTCCAGTACCCGCAAGATCTGCAACACTCAGACACCCCCGATCCTTCTGTCACCCTGTGGGACCTGAGGCCACGCTGACTCCGCGTGGGCTTCGCCTCGGTTTAGCCTCTGGAGCGATGTCCCTCACAGAACAGACTTTTAAAAGTCCTGATTTTGTGCTCCATTGCTCTGCCACTTGCCAGGAGCCGGCCCCTCCCCTGGGTCTATCTTCCCATCGCTTTGGATTCACTTCTCTGCCAGTCCTACCTTTCAGAAAGTGGTTGTTTTTCTGTTTCTAGAATTGCTGTTCTTCTTCTCTTCAATCTGCCGATGGATTTGCAGGTGTTTGCAATCTTTAGATAAGCTATCTAGCTGATCTCCTGCTAGCTGAAGTAGTCTCAGCCTGCTACTTCTCTACCATCTTGACTCCTCCCCAAATCTTTTTTTTTAATTGTGTTATGTTAGTCACCATAAAATACATCATTAGTTTTTTTTTTTTTTTTTTTTGATGCAGTGTTCTAAGATTCATTGTTTATGTACAACACCTGGTGCTCCATGCAATACATGGCCTCCAGAACTTGAATCTTTCTAATTATTGTGTTTCCCAGACTTCACTTCTGCTTTTTCATCAACCTAGTGGATATTTCCTCCATTTTCCCCATAGTTCAAATTCAACATGTCTGAATAAATTCATCAATTACTTCGTTGTCGGACTGGCTTCTCTACTTGAGTCTCTATTTCTATTCATGCCTATCATTTTCTCATTAACCTGGGCTTCAAACTCCAGAGTCACTCTTGAGTCCTACCTGTTTCTCTTCCCATGTCCCACCGGACTTTCTGCATAGTGTCTCTTGTATTTCTCTATTTGACAGCAATTGTCTCTGTTAAGGTCCCCTTTACTTCATATCACAATGGCTGCCATTTCTGTCTGCCTCATCTCCTTGATTTCAGACCTTCTCCAGAGAATCAAATTCATCCCACACTGTTCTAATGCTCCATTTCAGCAGGATGCTAATGTTCTAATTTAAAAGGAGAAAACTATCTGTCAAGGGGATACTCATGCTATGGCCAGCTAATTTGCTTCTTGAAGGCAAGCTAATGGGAAGCCAAATTGTAATCAGAAAGATGATTGTTGTATATGGCATCAGAGCAGGGGAATTAATTACAGAATTGAGCTGTCTACTGATATAAAGAGAAGTTAGCTGGATACATTGGCCTCCATAAGAAAGAGAAATGTATCATGCAGACTAGATAGATCATGTCCTTGCACCAGGACACCCTCTTGCAGGATAGTGCTTGGCCGATCCCTTATGAAATGCCCCTGGAGACATTAGCACATCTTATTAGTTACCATCAACATAGATGGCCTGGGAGCTATCCTCTCAGGAATAAACTTAATTCCTGAGTGGTGGCCCGATGTTCTTTATTCCCAGGTTCTTGAAGTAAAATAGTATCCCAGTAGCCACCATTTATAAAGAATAGTAATATGATAACAGCAATAAAATTAGGAAGAAATTATACACAGTCTCACACCTTTTAATGATCATTATTAACATTTTGTACATCCCTTTCTATTTCAGTATGCATTTTACATCATCACAATTCTGGTATAATATCCATAGATGATGCTATTCTCTCCATTCCAGGATTTCCAGTAAAAACAAACAAACAAACAAACAAACAAAAAAACAGAAAAAGAAAAACTGAGAGGCTAGAAAAGACTAAGAAAACAAAAACTGAAGAATAGGAAGGTTGATAAGGACAGGTATAATGAAATAATAAACTAGAGAATAAATAATACATTTTGTAAGAGAGATGTGATGGAAGAGGCTGGTAAACCCTTTCTACAAAAGTAATGATGAAACTGAACAGAATAGTCAAAAACATTTCTGGCTCTAAAACTTGACCACAAGCAAATAATAAGTTGAGACACATTTATTGACAGGTAAACTTCTGAATTTCAGGTATGAACAGTAAAATTCTGTGGTGTTCTTATCCAGGGAGGTTGCCTATCCCTCACCCTTATCCCCAACTCTTTAGGTGTGGCAGTTCTACAAAAATGAAAAATAACAGCTCTATTGTGGGGGCTGAGTTGATTTAGAGTAGAGGGGGATAAAAAACCACATTCAGAGGCATTGCCAGTAAGAGTAACAATCTTGTAAAGTATGAACAGAGAAGATCTAAGAGTACCCACCTGGTGGAGGGAACAGTGGACTGATAGACTATCCAGAAATTTAACAGGGATATCTTAAAACTTGAAGAGCCATAAAAGTGGAAGATAAGCTCTACTTACCTCCTGGATGATTGGGAAGCTGCATTCATGTGGAGGAGTGATCAGAGAGAGGACAAGCTTTCCATATATAGACTTGAAGGCTATGTGCATGCTTAGGGAAGATATGAGAGAGCCTGGAAGAAAGTAGAAATCATCAGACTTGAAAATGACTGAACTTCAAATGTGTTTCCAAACAACGCATAGATCTGTCTGCATGATGTTGTACCTAATTGGCATGAGATGTTTGAGCACAGTCTTTCACCAATCATTAGCTGACTATTAAGCCATGCAGACACATAGGCAAACCGTAGAAAGTCAGATTAGGAAGTAAAAATAAGATTATAAAAAGATTTATAAAAATTATAAAAAAATAACAGAGACATCATGGGGGATACAGATATGGCAGATTTAGTCCAGAGAAAATTACTAAGAATGAAGAAAACAAAACCAGGCAAAAAAATTCTACCACCAACAACTCTCCTACACACACACACAAAGTCAGAATCCAGGCCTATTACAATACATTATCTAAAAATTCTCAGTATTCTACAAAATATTATGCAGTCATGCAGAGAAGCAGGGAAATGTGATCCCCACTGAGAGAAGAAAGCTGGAATTATAACATATAATGTTTATAGTAGGCCTAGATATTGTACTTAGCAGACCAAGATGTCAAAGCAGCTATTGTAAATATATTCTAAAGGAAACCATGTTTAAAGAATTAAAAGGAAATCTGACAATGATGCAACAAATATCAATAAAAATAGAAACTTTTAAAAAGAAGCAAATAAAATTACTGAGGTTAAAAAATATTAATTGAAATGAAAAAATGCACTAAATAGATTCAACAGTAAAATTTATATGGCCAAAAGAAAGGATCACTGCTCTTGCAGACAGATCTATCAAATTTATCCAATTTAAAGAACAAAGAAAAGATAGAAGAAAAGTTAACAGACGCTCAGATATAAGTAGAACAATGTCAAATTTGCTAACATATGCATAATGGGAGTCAAAGAGGGAGAAAACAGAGAAGAAGAGAGAATATTTGAGGAAATATGGCCCAAACAACCCAAATTTCATGATAAATATCTAAGAGTTAAACAAATAATGAAGGTAGACATGAACTTGCTTAACCTGATAAATGGAATATATTAAAAACATGGCTAATGATATATTTCATCATAAAAGATTGAATGTTTTTGTCTTAAAATCAAGAACAAGACAGGGACCAAGTTCACCTACCAAGGAGTGCAGGTTCAATACCAAGGAGAGCGGCAGAATTCCAGAGGAGAAGGAAGCAAAGCGCGGAACTCATGGCGTTCTCCCCATGATTCTTTAGTCTTGCAGTTAATTTAATTTTTTTTTTCTTTTTCAATTTTTTTTTCTTCTGCTAAATTTTTTTAACTTTTACCCTTTTCTTTTTTAACGTTTTTTAACTAGTTTATCATATATATATATATATATATATATATATATATATTTCCTTTTTGTATCTTTTTTTTAATTGTTTATTTTTTTTCCAAACCTCTTTTTATCCCTCAATCTATTCTGATTTGGTTAAAGCATATTTTCTTGGGGTCTTTGCCACCCTTTTTTTTTTTTAAGATTTTATTTATTTATCAGAGAAGGGGGGTGGAGAGAGCAAGCACAGGCAGACAATATGGCAGGCAGACTTTGCCACCCTTTTAGTATTTTACCTGCTCCTTCATATACTCTTATCTGGACAAAATAACAAGGTGGGAAAATTCACGACAAAAAAAAAAAAAAAAAAAAAAAAAGAACAAGAGGCAGTACCGAAGGCTAGGGACCTAATCAATACAGACATTGGTAATATGTCAGATCTAGAGTTCAGAATGACAATTCTCAAGGTTCTAGCCGGGCTCGAAAAAGGCATGGAAGATATTAGAGAAACCCTTAGGGAGATATAAAAGCCCTTTCTGGAGAAATAAAAGAACTAAAATCTAACCCAGTTGAAATCAAAAAAGCTATTAATGAGGTGTAATAAAAAATGGAGGCTCTCACTGCTAGGATAAATGAGGCAGAAGAAAGAATTAGTGATATAGAAGACCAAATGACAGAGAATAAAGAAGCTGAGCAAAAGAAGGACAAACAGCTACTGGACCACGAGGGGAGAATTTGAGAGATAAGTGACACCATAAGACGAAACAACATTAGAATAATTGGGATTCCAGAAGAAGAAGAAAGACAGAGAGGAGCAGAAGGTATACTGGAGAGAATTATTGGGGAGAATTTCCCCAATATGGCAAAGGGAACAAGCATCAAAATCCAGGAGGTTCAGAGAACGCCCCTCAAAATCAATAAGAATAGGCCCACACCCCGTCACCTAATAATAAAATTTACAAGTCTCAGTGACAAAGAGAAAATCCTGGAAGCAGCCCGGGAAAAGAAGTCTGTAACATACAATGGTAAAAATATTAGATTGGCAGCTGACTTATCCACAGAGACCTGGTAGGCCAGAAAGAGCTGGCATGATATTTTCAGAGCACTAAACGAGAAAAACATGCAGCCAAGAATACTATATCCAGCTAGGCTATCATTGAAAATAGAAGGAGAGATTAAAAGCTTCCAGGACAAACAACAACTGAAAGATTTGCAAACACCGAACCAGCTCTACAGGAAATATTGAAAGGGGTCCTCTAAGCAAAGAGAGAGCCTACAAGTGGTAGATCAGAAAGGAACAGAGACCATATACAGTAACAGGCACCTTAAAGGCAATACAATGGCACTAAATTCATATCTCTCAATAGTTACCCTGAATGTTAATGGGCTAAATGCCCCTGTCAAAAGACACAGGGTATCAGAATGGATAAAAAAACAAAACCCATCTATATGTTGCCTCCACGAAACTCATTTTAAGCCCAAAGACACCTCCAGATTTAAAGTGAGGGGGTGGAAAAGAAGTTACCATGCTAATGGACATCAGAAGAAAGCAGGAGTGGCAATCCTTATATCAGATCAATTAGATTTTAAGCCAAAGACTATAATAAGAGATGAGGAAGGACACTATATCATACTCAAAGGGTCTGTCCAAGAGAAGATTTAACAGTTTTAAATATCTATGCCCCCAACGTGGGAGCAGCCAACTAGATAAACCAATTAATAACAAAATCAAAGAAATACATCAACAATAATACAATAATAGTAGGGGACTTTAACACTCCCCTCACTGAAATGGACAGATCATCCAAGCAAAAGATCAGCAAGGAAATAAAGGCCTTAAATGACACACTGGACCAGATGGACATCACAGATATATTCAGAACATTTCATCCCAAAGCAACAGAATACACATTCTTCTCTAGTGCACATGGAAGGTTCTCCAGAATAGATCACATCCTCGGTCCTAAATCAGGACTCAGCCGGTATCAAAAGATTGGGATCATTCCCTGCATATTTTTAGACTACAATGCTCTAAAGCTAGAACTCAACCACAAAAGGAAGTTTGAAAAGAACCCAAATACATGGAGACTAAACAGCATCCTTCGAAAGAATGAATGGGTCAACCGGGAAATAAGAGAAGAATTGAAAAAAATCATGGAAACAAATGACAATGAAAATACAACGGTTCAAAATCTGTGGGACACAAGAAAGGCAGTCCTGAGAGGAAAATATATAGCGGTTCAAGCCTTTCTCAAGAAACAAGAAAGGTCTCAGGTACACAACCTAACCCTACACCTAAAGGAGCAGGAGAAAGAACCAGAAAGAAACCCTAAGCCAAGCAGGAGAAGAGAAATCATAAAGATCAGAGAAGAAATCAATGAAATAGAAACCAAAAAGACAATAGAGCAAATCAACGAAACTAGGAGCTGGTTCTTTGAAAGAATTAATAAAATTGATAAACCCCTGGCCCGACTTATCAAAAAGAAAGGAGAAAGGACCCAAATAAATAAAATCATGATTGAAAGAGGAGAGATCACAACTAACACCAAAGAAATACAAACTAATATAAGAACATACCATGAGCAACTCTACGCCAACAAATTTGACAATCTGGAAGAAATGGATGCATTCCTAGAAACATATAAACTACCACAACTGAACCAGGAAGAAAAAGAAAGCCTGAGCAGACCCATAACCAGTAAGGAGATTGAAACAGTCATTAAAAATCTCCAAATAAACAAAAGCCCAGGGCCAGACGGCTTCCCGGGGGAATTCTACCAAACATTTAAAGAAGAACTAATTCCTATTCTCCAGAAACTGTTCCAAAAAATAGAAATGGAAGGAAAACTTCCAGACTCATTTTATGAGGCCAGCATCACTTTGATCCCAAAACCAGACAAGGATCCCATCAAAAAAGAGATCTATAGACCAATATCCTTGATGAACACAGATGCGAAAATACTCAACAAAATACTAGCCAATAGGATTTAGCAGTACATTAAAAGGATTATTCACCACGACCAAGTGGGATGTATTCCAGGGCTGCAAGGTTGGTTCAACATCTGTAAATCAGTCAATGTGATACAACACATCAATAAAAGAAAGAACAAGAACCATATGATACTGTCAATAGATGCTGAAAAAGCATTTGACAAAGTACAGCAACCCATCCTGATCAAAACTCTTCAAAGTGTAGGGATAGAGGGCACATACCTCAATATCATCAAAGCCATCTATGAAAAACCCACCACGAATATCATTCTCAATGGAGAAAAACTGAAAGCTTTTCCGCTAAGGTCAGGAACACGGCAGGGATGTCCATTATCACCACTGCTATTCAACATAGTACTAGAGGTCCTAGCCTCAGCAATCAGACAACAAAAGGAAATTAAAGGCATCCAAATCGGCAAAGAAGAAGTCAAATTATCACTCTTCGCAGATGATATGATACTATATGTGGAAAGCCCAAAAGACTCCACTCCAAAACTGCTAGAACTTATACAGGAATTCAGTAAAGTGTCAGGATATAAAATCAATGCACAGAAATCAGTTGCATTTCTCTACACCAACAGCAAGACAGAAGAAAGAGAAATTAAGGAGTCAATCCCATTTACAATTGCACCCAAAACTATAAGATACCTAGGAATAAACCTAACCAAAGAGGCACAGAATCTATACTCAGAAAACTATAAAGTACTCATGAAAGAAATGAGGAAGACACAAAGAAATGGAAAAATGTTCCATGCTCCTGGATTGGAAGAATAAATATTGTGAAAATGTCTATGCTACCTAAAGCAATCTACACATTTAATGCAATTCCTATCAAAGTAACATCCATCTTTTTCAAAGAAATGGAACAAATAATGCTAAAATTTATATGGAACCAGAAAAGACCTCGAATAGCCAAAGGGATACTTAAAAAGAAAGCCAACGTTGGTGGCATCACAATTCCGGACTTCAAGCTCTATTACAAAGCTGTCATCATCAAGACAGCATGGTACTGGCACAAAAACAGACACATAGATCAATGGAACAGAATAGAGAGCTTAGAAATAGACCCTCAACTCTACAGTCAACTAATCTTCAACAAAGCAGGAAAGAATGTCCAATGGAAAAAAGACAGCCTCTTCAATAAATGGTGCTGGGAAAATTGGACAGCCACATGCAGAAAAATGAAATTGGACCATTTCCTTACACCACACACAAAAATAGACTCAAAATGGATGAAGGACCTCAATGTGTGAAAGGAATCCATCAAAATCCTTGAGGAGAACACAGGCAGCAACCTCTTCGACCTCAGCTGCAGCAACATCTTCCTAGGAACAACGCCAAAGGCAAGGGAAGCAAGGGCAAAAATGAACTATTGGGATTTCATCAAGATCAAAAGCTTTTGCACAGCAAAGGAAACAGTTAGCAAGATCAAAAGACAACTGACAGAATGGGAGAAGATATTTGCAAACAACATGTCAGAAAAAGGACTAGTGTCCAGACATCCTGATGGCCAACAGACACATGAAAAAGTGCTCCATATCACTCGGCATCAGGGAAATACAAATCAAAACCACAATGCGATATCACCTCACACCAGTCAGAATGGCTAAAATCAACAAGTCAGGAAATGACAGATGCTGGCGAGGATGCGGAGAAAGGGGAACCCTCCTACACTGTTGGTGGGAATGCAAGCTGGTGCAGCCACTCTGGAAAACAGCATGGAGGTTCCTCAAGATGTTGAAAATATGCCCTATGACCCAGCAATTGCACTATTGGGTATTTACCCTAAAGATACAAACGTAGTGATCCAAAGGGGCACGTGCACCCGAATGTTTATAGCAGCAATGTCCACAATAGCCAAACTATGGAAAGAACCTAGATGTCCATCAACAGATGAATGGATCAAGAAGATGTGGTATATATACACAATGGAATACTATGCAGCCATCAAAAGAAATGAAATCTTGCCATTTGCGACAATATGGATGGAACTAGAGCGTATCATGCTTAGCGAAATAAGTCAAGCAGAGAAAGACAACTATCATATGATCTCCCTGATATGAGGAAGTGGTGATGCAACATGTGGGCTTAAGTGGGTAGGTGAAGAATCAATGAAACAAGATGGGATTGGGAGGGAGACAAACCATAAGTGACTCTTAAGCTCACAAAACAAACTGAGGGTTGCTGGGGGGAGGAGGTTTAGGAGAAGGGGGTGGGATTATGGCCATTGGGGAGGGTATGTGCTTTGGTTAGTGCTGTGAAGTGTGTAAACCTGGTGATTCACAGACCTGTACCCCTGGGGAAAAAATATATGTTTATAAAAAATAAAAAATTAAAAAAAAAAAAAGATGGGAATCGTGAGGAGCCATTTTAAAAATCTGCCTACCACTAATCACCTTCTAGCTCTCAGTAATTCATGTCCATTCTAGATGCAAAATACACTCACTTCCTCCACTGGTCCTCCAAAGTCTCAACCAATGGCAGCATCAGCTCAGAGTCTAAACTCTTATCCAAGTTAAGTCCTGATATGTATGAGGCTACATTATGAGAAATTTGAAGAAATTTTTTTAGATACCAAGAGAAAATCTAGACCTACAGGAAGGAATGATGAGCACCAGAAATGGTGAATTTGAGAGAAAATGTGAAAGATATATTATGTCATTTGTAATATCTTTATTTTTATTTATTTAGTTATTTGGGATAGGGAGAGAGAGAGAATACATGAGCTGGGGGAGAGGCAGATGAGAGAGGAAGAAATAGATACCCCACTGATCAGGGAATTAAAGAAGAATTGAAAACATTTATGGAAACAAATGATAATGAAAATACTACGGTTTAAAATCTGTGGGCACAACAAAGGCAATCCTGAGAGGAAAATATATAGCGGTACAAGCCTTTCTCAAGAAACAAGAAATGTCTCAAATATACAATCTAACCCTACACCTAAAAGAGCTGGAGAAAGAACAAGAAAGAAACCCTAAACCCAGCAGGAGAAGGAAATCATAAACATCAGAGCAGAAATCAATGAAATAGAAACCAAAAAAAAAAAAAAAAAAGAACAAATCGATGAAACTAGGAGCTGGTTCTTTGAAAGAATTAATAAGATTGATAAACCCCTGGCCAGACTTATCAAAAAGAAAAGAGAAAGGACCCAAATAAATAAAATCATGAATGAAAGAGGAGAGATCACTACTAACACCAAAGAAATACAGACAATTATAAGAACATACTATGAGCAACTCTACGCCAAAAATTTGACAATCTGCAAGAAATGGATGCATTCTTAGAGACAAATAAACTACCATAATTGAACCAGTAAGAAATAGAAAACCTCAACAGACCCATAACCAGTAAGGAGATTGAAACAGTCATCAAAAATCTCCAAACAAACAAAAGCCAGATGGCTTCCCAGGGGAATTCTACAAAACATTTAAAGAAGAACTAATACCTATTCTCCTGAAACAGTTCCAAAAAAATACAAATTGATGGAAAACTTCCAACCTCATTTTATGAGGCCAGCATCACCTTGATCCCAAAACCAGACAAAGATCCCATCAAAAAAGAGAATTACAGACCAATATCCTTGATGAACGCAGATGCGAAAATTCTCACCAAAATACTAGCCAAAGGATTCAACAGTACATTAAATGTATTATTCACCACGACCAAGTGGGATTTATTTCAGGGCTGCAAGGTTGGTTCAACATCTAAAAATCAATCAATGTGATACAACACATTAATAAAAGAAAGAACAAGAACCATATGATACTCTCATGGATGCTGAATTAGCATTTGACAAAGTACAGCATCCCTTCCTGATCAAAACTCTTCAAAGTGTAGGGATAGTGGGCGCATACCTCAATATTGCCAAAGCCATCTATGAAAAACCCACCACGAATATCATTCTCAATGGAGAAAAACTGAAAGCTTTTCCGCTAAGGTCAGGAACATGGCAGGGATGTCCATTATCACCACTGCTGTTCAACATAGTACTAGAAGTCCTAGCCTCAGCAATCAGACAACAAACGGAAACTAAAGGCATCCAAATCAGCAAAGAAGAAGTCAAATTATCACTCTTCGCAGATGATATGATACTGTATGTGGAAAACCCCAAAGACTCCACTCCAAAACTGCTAGAACTTGTACAGGAATTCAGTAAAGTGTCAGGATATAAAATCAATGCACAGAAGTGAGTTGTATTTCTTTACACCAACAACAAGACAGAAGAAAGAGAAATTAAGGAGTCCATCCCATTTACAATTTCACCCAAAACTATAAGATACCTAGGAATAAACCTAACCAAAGAGGCTAAGAATCTATACTCAGAAAACTATCAAGTGCTCATGAGAGAAATTGAGGAAGACACAAAGAAACGGAAAAATGTTCTATGCTCCTGGATTGGAAGAATAAATATTGTGAAAATGTCTATGCTACCTAAAACAATCTACATATTTAATTCCTATCAAAATCCCATCCATTTTTTCAAAGAAATGGAACAAATAATCCTAAAATTTATATGGAACCAGAAAGGACCTCAAATAGCCAAAGGGATATTTAAAAAGAAAGCCAAAGTTGGTGGCATCACAATTCCAGACTTCAAGCTCTATTACAAAGCTGTCATCTGGCACAAAAACAGACACATAGATCAATGGAACAGAATAGAGAGCCAAGAAATAGACCCTCAACTCTATGGTCAACTAATCTTTGACAAAACAGGAAAGAATGTCCAATGGAAAAAAGAGAGCCTCTTCAATAAATGGTGTTGGAAAAATTGGATAGCCACATGCAGAGAAATGAAATTGGACCATTTCCTTACACCACACACAAAAATAGACTCAAAATGGATGAAGGACCTCAGTGTGAGAAAGGAATCCATCAAAATCCTTGAGGAGAACACAGGCAGCAACCTCTTCGACCTCAGCCGCAGCAACATCTTCATAGGAACATCGCCAAAGGCAAGGGAAGCAAGAGCAAAAATAAACTATTGGGATTTCATCAAAATCAAAACTTTTGCACAGCAAAGGAAACAATTAAGAAAAGCAAAAGACAACTGACAGAATGGGAGAAGATATTTGCAAACGACATATCAGATAAAGGACTAGTGTCCAGAATCTATAAAGAACTTAGCAAACTCAACACTCAAAGAACAAATAATCCAATCAAGAAATGGGCAGAGGACATGAACAGACATTTCTGCAAAGAAAACATCCATATGGCCAACAGACACATGAAAAAGTGCTCCATATCACTGGGCATCAGGGAAATACAAATCAAAACCACAATGAGATATCACCTAACACCTGTCAGAATGCCTGAAATTAAGAAGTCAGGAAATGACAGATGCTGGTAAGGATGGAGAGGAAGGGGAATCCTCCACTGTTGGTGGGAAAGCAAGCTGGTGCAGCCACTCTGGAAAACAGCATGGAGGTTCCTCAAAAAGTTGAAAATAGAGCTACCCCATGACCCAGAAATTGCACTACTGGGTATTTACCCTAAAGATAGAAAAGTAGTGATCTGAAGGGGTACGCGCATCCGAATGTTTATAGCAGCAATGTCCACAATAGCCAAACTATGGAAAAAAACTAGATGTCCATCAACAGATGAATGGATAAAGAAGATGCAGTATATATACACAATGGAAAACTATGCAGTCATCAAAAGAAATGAAATCTTGCCATTTGCGACGACATGGATCGAACTAGAGGGTATCATGCTTAGCGAAATATCTCCCTGATATGAGGAAGTGGAGATACACCATGGGGGGTTAAGGGGGTAGAAGAAGACTAAATGAAACAAGATGGGATTTGGAGGGAGACAAACCATAAGTGACGCTTAATCTCACAAAACAAACTGAGGGCTGCTGGGGGTTGGGGGTTCGGGAGAGGGGGGTGGGGTTATGGACATTGGGGAGGGCAGGTGCTATGGTGAGTACTGTGAATTGTGTAAACCTGGCGATTCACAGACCTGTACTCCTGGGGATAAAAATATATTATATGTTTATTAAAAAAAAAAAAAAAGAACAAGACAGGACTTTAAATATCACCTTTTGTACCCAACATTGTGTTGGAGGTTCTAGGACATGTTAGTAAAGAGCAGAAAGAACAAAGAAAAGAAAGAGAGAAAAGGAGAGAGAGAATAAGGGGGAGGGAAGAGAGAAGAGGGGAAGAGAAGGAAGGTTGAAAGGAAGGTCATCCAGGTTTGAAAGAAAGAAGTAAAACAGTTTTTATTTTTTTATTTTCAGATGACATTATCTTGTATGTAGAGGATCCTAAGGAATCAACAAAAATTACTAAAACTAATAAATTAGTTTAATAAGATTACAGAATTCGAGATCAATGTACCAAAATCAATTTCAAAATACCAGCAACAAACAATCCAAAAATGAAATTAAAATAGTATCATTCACAATAGTACCAAGAAGAATAAATATTTAGGGATAAATTGAACAAAAAGAAAAATACCTGTACACTGAAGACTACAAAAACATTATTCAGAGAATCTAAAAAGATATAAATAAGTAGAGAAGTATCCCATGTTTATGGATTGGAACAAATAGTTAAGATGTCAATTCTCCCCAAGTTGATCTACAGATTAAATAGAATCCTTACCAAATTTCCAGCAGAATTTTGGGAGAAATTGATAATATCATCCTAAAATTTATATGGAAATGAAAGGAACTAGAATTGCCAAGATTTTTTTTTTAGATTTTATTTATTTATTTGACAGAGAGAGAGAGAGATCACAAGTAGGCGAAGAGGCAGAAGAGAATGAGGGGAAAGCAGGCTCCCCCTTGAGCAGAGAGCTTGATGCGGGCCCGATCCCAGAACCTTGAGATCATGACCTGAACTGAAGGCAGAGGCTTTAAGCCATTGAGCAACCCAGGTGCCCAGCCAAGACATTTTTGAAAAATAAGAACAAAGAGCATATACCCTCTCTCTCTCTGCCTGCCTCTCTGTCTACTTGTGATCTCTGTCTGTCAAATAAAAAATAAAAAATCTTAAATAAAAAAGAACAAAGAGCATATACATTGCTAAACTTAAAAATTTATTATAAAGTCACAGAATCAATAGTGTGTGGAGTTTGCATAAAGACAAGTATGTAAATCAGTAAAGCAGAATTCAGAGTCTAGAAATAAATTGTTACACTAATAGTTGTTGCTCTCGGCCCGCAAGAACGACCCGCAGATGAGGTGAGTGGCAAACTTCTTTTATTACTACTCTAATGGCGGCCGCGCCGCACCAAGCACTTACAGCAGTATTTATCCACGAAGTTCACCCGTACTCGCCCCCCTATTTGGCCAATCATAACGCCGTGCACGCAGTGTCCTTGTGGACCCCTATGTAACCATACAGGACTCTATTGTTCTCTAGCGGTGATCATGCGTTTATCTCTTGGCTCCTGGAGCTGTGTGCGTCAGCCACGAGCGCATCCTCCTAAACTAATCATTCTCAGTTCCTCAATCTTCAGGCACTCCCGTCTACGTGACTCCTTGCATCTGCTGAATGGCTCTCCACAGGAAAGATCCCAGATGTCCACCAACAGATGAATGAATAAAGATGAAATACACACACACACACACACTGGAATACTACTCAGCATCAAAAAAGAGAAAATATTGTCATTTTCATGATGTGGATGGAACTAGAGGGTATTGTGCTAAGCAAAATAATTCAATCAGAAAAAGACAATTATCATATGATCTCACATTTGTAATTTAAGAAACGAAACAGAGGATCATAGGGAAAAGAGAAAATAACAATACAAGATGAAATCAGAAAGGGAGACAAACCATGATCATAGGAAACAAACTGAGGGTTTCTGGAGGGGAGAGGGGTCGGGGGATGAGGGAACTGGATGATGGACATTAAGGACGGCACGTGATGTAATGAGCACTGGATGTTATAGAGGACTGATGAATCGCTGACCTCCACTTCTGAAACTAATAAGATATTATATGTTAATTAAATTTAATTTTAAAAAATTTCAAAAAATAACCCAGTTTAATAAGTAATCACCATTGTTTCACTCGACTTTTAGGAAAGCCTGACTTGGAGGAGGAAAAAGACCAAGTTATTTCTAGACTCTTCCTATATCTCTCCAAGAATAAGTAGACACAGAGTTCTCTGGAGTAATACTAGTTAACGAGCTGGAATATTGGAGCTAGATTGATACCAAAAGACATTTTTTCTTCTCTAAAGTGAACTTTCAAAGTTGGTATTTGTTATACAGCCCAGCATGTCCTAAAATAGCTCACAGTCAGTTGCTGAAATACTGAAGAATCATCATGCCATCATACTTCTCCAAATTGTGATATGTGAATGACTTAATATGAATGATTACATTTGCTTAAAGATCTCAAATTCTCTTATGATGAGCAACTAATATTCTTCAACTCAAATCACAATTGTTTGCAAATTAACTACATCGTACATCTATGTTTCATTTGCCTGCACAGTTATTGTGTAACTCTAAATGGAATGTGATGATTCTGTACTTGTATTAATTCAGAGCGTAGTTGTGGGATCATTAGTTTGGGTCTGAGACGGAATCATCAAAGTCTAGTCCTTAGCAAGAAATAAGGCAATTTTTGTCTTTTCTAAGCATCTTTTGTATTCTACTGGTGATAAAGTATATTCTGTTGGCAATAAATGATTACTCGACAGGACAAATGTCGTAATATTTTCTCTTTATAAGCATGAAGTCCCAGTCTCTAAGACAGTTTAGTATACAGCAGCCTTCAACATTTCCACATGAGTGCTTATGTAATAATCAACTGAGCCCAATCACTTAAGGACAACTTTGTTGATGACCTTGTCAGAGACATTCTGTTTCTCACACAGGGTTGATGGACTCTTGGTCAGCACACAAATGACAGAAAACACTTCTGTCTCAGTGAATTCACTTCTTTGATTCACAGAGTTCACATTAGAGATTGAGGTGCCAAAATTGATATTCAGTAGTATAGCAAATTATACTTCTGTGTCCCTGACTCATTTCTTCCCAAGGGGTTTTGAGTGGTCACCTGTGGTTTAATTTGCAGGAGATCCCTCATTAGAATGATACAGGGTGTTCCTATACTTGAATTTTTAGTCTGATTTCAATCTCCAAGTGCCAGTCTTTTCACTTTTGGCTGTAACCTAACTGATTAGTTTCACAATCTGCTGATTTTGGCAGATCATATTCATAGGAACCCTTTCCAAAGACGGAAGAGGCACATGAGGAAAGATAAGAATGAAGATAAAGCTATAAACCACACAGGTTCTCATGTCAGCTGTTCTTCATTGAAAACTACTCAAGCTCCACCTCTGCTAATCACCTCAGGTGATTGTGGGCAAGTCAGTTAATATCTCTAAGACTCAACTTTAAAATGGAAGTTGCTTGCTTTTTTCCCCTTTTAGTACAAAAAAAATACTATATGCAGAATGCTTAGCATAGGCCCTAGCAGATAGTAAATGATTAATAAATGTTGGGAGTTACTAGTATTAATTTTTTCATATTCTAAATCCATGACAACAAAGTTTTTTCCAGGCAAAACTTCACCAAACTTTAAAATAATAATAGCAGTGATAAAGAAGTGATACACTAATGCATTGAGCAGGAGATCCTATTTAACTTTATTTAAGATTTGCCTACATGATGCTACACCTCAAATTTTGGGAATTTTGTTAATGTACTGGTTGTGTGTATTTTAAAATTGGAGTGGCTACTGTAAAAACTGGCCCTGGGAATGTACAAAGTAAATTTTTCTCAAGTTCCAGTTTCTTAATTGGTAATGTTGGATTAATAGTGTCTGTCTGAAGATTATATCAACAAAAACATTAATGATAACATCAGAAGACTAAACCTACCTCATGGCACACTTTTGGTGATAACCAAAAAGAGTAATAGCGTGAAAAGAAGGCAAGGATTCCAGTACTTCTAAGATTAAATTTAAGTACAAGTAGAACATCTTCCATGGCCATATCTAACTATCTATCATCTATCTAGATGTACTATAATATTATTTTTCTGCCTAGATAAATTTCCTTTTGTGAGGTACAATGAAGAAAATCTAATAATCTTTCTTGGTATTGGGCTGTTAAAGCCTTTTAATTATTAATGTGGATATACTTATGCCCATCATCTTGCTATTTTGTTCTTTGAAATTTTTCTCCCTAGTCTCATCTTCTTTTGGATTAATTCAGTGTTTGCAGGAATGGATTTTATTTCCTCTATTGATATTAGCTATATCTCTCTAATTTATTTATTTATTTTTAAATTTATTTATTTGAGAGAGAGAGGCAGAGGGAGAGGGAGGCAAGCAGACTCCCCATTGAGCAGGGAGCCCAACATGGGCTTGATCTCAGGATCTCAAGATCATGACCTGAGCTGAAATCCAGAGTCAGATGCTTAACTGACTGAGTCACCCAGATGCTCCTCTTTCTTTTATTTCTTTAAATGATTGCTTTAAGGTTTATAATAAGCATCATTAACTTATTAGCATCTAGCTTTGTGTTTTATGTTATATATAATGTGATATATTATAGTGCATTATACATTTTTTCCCATTGTCATACATTATGCTACTATATATTTTATATGTCCCACTATATTATTATTATTTAATTATTCAATTATCTTTTAGAGAAATTGAAAGAAAAGAAAATTAATTTGTACTTACCCACATATTTATCGTTTTCCAGTGTTCTTCATTGTTTGTGTAGATCCTAAGTTCTTTTTGGTAGCAATTCCATTCTTGTAGTCCAACTCTGCTACATGGATAGTTGATGGATAGTTTCACTGAACATTTAGATCTAGATTAGCAGGGGTTTATTTTCAAAGCACTGTGAAGATATGATTTTATTGTCTTTTGACTTTTGTGATTTTTGAAGACAGGCCCTGTACATTCTTATTTTTCTTTTTCTTATGGAAACTATTTTTTTTTTTAAATCTGAACACTTTCAAGATTTTGTCTTTGTCTTTTGCATTCAGTACGTTGACAACAATGTGCCTAGGTATGCTGTTCTTTGTCTTTAACCTGCTTGGATTTCCCTAGCTTCTTAGATCTGAGAGTTTATGGGTTTTTGTTCTTGTTTTCATTTTATTAAATATGGGTAATTTTTGACTCTTGTTTTCTTCAAGTATTTTTGTGCTCCATTTTCCTACTCTTGACTTTCTGGAACTCCAGCTGCATTTAGACTGCTTTATATTGCCCCACAGGTCATGCACTGACATTTACTTTTCCCGATCTTCTTATCTCCAATCCTCATGTTGTAAAAATTCCACTGATCTATCTTTAAGCTTAAGCCCTATTTATTTGCTGCTAATAACCTGCTGTTAAATCCACATAGTCAGTTTTTCATTTCAGACATTGTGTTTTTCAATTTTATAATTTGAATTCGATGTGTGTGTGTGTGTGTGTCCTTGCATTTGCCCTTCCATTCTGTGGTAACTTGTGCCTCGTTGAAGAGTTTGGGATGGGAAACTATAAGGATGAATGATAAAATGAACAACTAGTTACTCTTTATATAATCAATAAAACAATATAAATTCCTAAATTCCAACATTTGATGTATGTAAGTGTTAATTTTAATATTTGTTCTAAACAAGACTTAAGTTTAGAAAATACGGTTTATAATTGGATCATAATAATTTAATGGCAAATAAAAGTGTGTATATTAAAATATGAGGTCTTTACTTATTCTATAGAAGAACAAAGTGTCTCAGAGTAAGTAGCCATGGTTGCCGTCCTCTCGTGAAGTCCTAACAATTAAATTTCTTCCCTTCACGTTGCTTCTGATTCTTAGTAATTATATCCTGGAGGAGAGAGGAGAATGGGCAATCGCTTACCCTTAGGAAAATCAGAGGAATTGAACTTCTAAGACTGAGGTCAGAAATTTTGGGAAGTAAACATATTTTAGTCTGCCCAAGTCCAATTCAGTCTGGACTGTGTTCTAAAGGAAGATTTAAGAGAGATGTTTCTCAGCTTTAGGACAAGAGAAAAAGAGTCATGTGAAGTCACCCAGGATGGAAAACTGAGGCTTGAACCTGTGGCCTCTGCCATGTTGCTCACTGGTGTGTTGCAGGGGGAAGTATACAACTCCTTTTGGTCATATTTGTCTATCCGTTTGATCTTTTTATAGTTTCCATTTCTCTGCTAATTTTCACCATCTGTACATTCATTCATCTTTCCCTACATCTGGATCATGACTGGCTCTCTCTCTTTGAATTTCTTTTTTCCTTTAATTATAAGCTGTGCATTCCTGCTTACTTAAATGTCTATTGTATTTATTATTGTTTTATAATTGCGATTTTTATTGTATATTGTATAGTGTGGATATGTTCTGTAGAGTCTGGATTACATTATTTACCTCTAAAGGGTATTGAGTTTTGTTTTCGTAGCCATTTGAATTAATGGTGAGTCCTTATTGTCCTATGTGTCTTCTTTATATTCTTTATTAAGAGGATCTCCCAAAAGTTCATTTTCACTTTTTTTCCCTTTGCCTTTGGAGACATGTCTTGAAAGAAGTTACTGTGGCCGATGTTGAAGAGGTTACTGCCTATGTTCTTCTCTAGGATTTTGATAGATTCCTGCCTCACGTTGAGATCTTTTATCCATTTCAAGTTTATCTTTGTGTATGATGTAAGAGAATGGTGGAGTTTCATTCTTCCACACATAGCTGTCCAATTTTCCTAGCACCATTTATTGAAGAGACTGTCTTTTTTCCACTGGATACTTTTTCCTGCTTTGTTGAAGATTATTTGACCATAGAGTTAAGGGTCCATATCTGGGCTCTCTACTCTGTTCCACTGGTCTATGTGTCTGTTTTAGTGCCAGTACCATGCTGTCTTGATGATCACAGCTTTGTAGTAAAGCTTGAAATCAGGCATGTGATGCCCTTAGTTTTGTTTTTCTTTTTTCAACATTTCCTTAGCAATTCGGGGTCTCTTCTGGTTACATTCAAATTTTAGGATTGTTTGTTCCAGCTCTTTGAAAAATGCTGGTGGAGTTTTGATTGGGATGGCATTGAAAGCATAGATGGCTCTAGGAAGTATAGACATTTTAACAATGTTTATTCTTCTGATCCATGAGCATGGAATGCTCTTCCATTTTTTTGTGTCTTCTTCAATTTCTTTCAGGAGTGTTCTATAGTTCCTCGAGTACAGATCCTTTACCTCTTTGGTTAGGTTTATTCCCAGGTATCTTAGAATTCTTGGTGCTATAGTAAATGGAATTGATTCTCTCATTTCTCTTTCTATATTTTCCTTGTTAATGTATAAGAAAGCAACATATTTCTGTACATTGATTTTGTATCCTGCCACATTACTGAACTGCTGTATGAGTTCTAGTAGCTTGGGCTTTTCATATAAAGTATCATATCATCTGCGAAGAGAGAGTATTTGATTTCTTTGCCAATTTGAATACCTTTTATTTCTTTTTGTTGTATGATTGCTGTTACTAGGACTTCTAGTACTATGTTGAATGACAGTGATGAGAGTGGACATCCTTGTTGTGTTCCTGATCTCAAAGGGAAGGCTGTCAGCTTTTCCCCATTGAGGATGATATTCGCTGTGGGTTTTTCATAGATAGATTTTATGAAGCCGAGGAATGTTCCCTCTATCCCTATACTTTGAAGAGTTTTAATCAGGAATAGATGCTGTATCTGTCAAATGCTTTTTCTGCATCATTTGAGAGGACCATGTGGTTCTTCTCTCTTACTGATTTGTTCTATCACATTGATTGATTTGTGAATGTTGAACCACCCTTGCATTCCATGGATAAATCCCACCTGGTCATGGTAGATAATCTTTTTAATGTACTACTGGATCCTGTTAGCTAGGATCTTGTTGAGAATCTTGGCATCCATATTCACCAGGGATATTGGTCTGATATTCTCCTTTTTGGTGAGGTCTTTGCCTGGTTTGGGGATCAGAGTAATGCTGCATTCATAGAAAGAGTCTTGAAGTTTTCCTTCTATTTCTATCTTTTGAAGCAGCTTCAGGAGAATAAGTATTATTTCTTCTTTGAATGTTTGGTAGAATTATCCAGGGAATCCATCAGGTCTTGGTTTCTTGTTTTTTGGGAGGTTTTTGATTACTGCTTCAATCTTGTTACTAGATATTGGTCTATTCAGGTTGTCAATATCTTCCTGATTCAGTTTTGGAAGTTTATAGGTTTCCAGGAATGCATCCATTTTGTCTAGGTTGCTTAATGTATTGGCATATAACTATTGATAATAATTTCTGATGATTATTTCTATTTCCTTGGTGTTAGTCACAATCTCTCCCTTTTCATTAATAATTTTATTAATATGGGTCCTCTCTCTTTTCTTTCGGATTGGTTTGGCCAGTGGTTTGTCGATTTTATTGATTCTTTCAAAAAACCAGCTTCTAGTTTCATGGATGTGTTCTACTATATCTCTAGTTTCTATCTCATTGATCTCTGTTCCAATCTTGATTATTTCCCTTCTGGTGTGTGGGGTTGATTTGATTTGTTTTGAACTTTGTCCTAAGGCACCTGTCTAACTCAAATGCATGTTTGCTCAGTGAGGAAATGCTACTCTGATTGGACAGGAACCTTAGTGTTTCTCAGCGCTCTGAACCTCTAAAGTCACCATAGGGTATCAGTCCCAAGGCACCTGAGCCTTGCTTCATGGCTATACCCTGAGATCCATAGCACAGCCCTGGGGCCAGGACTCAAGGTTTCTGCAGATGTATGGAGTGACCCTTTGAGTTTTTCTAATAACCTACCCTGCAAATTCCAGCTGCCTCAGCAGTCTAGTATGTTCTGCTCATCTCAGCTCATTGAGACTAGGGTTTGCTTGGGTTCCACCTCTCTGCCCCAGAAGGAATTTGCCCCCAGGCAGAAAATTGTGTGATTCCGAAACTTCTTTTGTGTGTTTTCCTTCCCTCAGGGATCACAGTTCTGTGCTGCCTGTTTTTCAATGCCTGAAAGCAATTGCCTCATATATTTTGTCTAGCTTATAGTTATTATTGTGGGAGGGCAAATCTCCTAGTTACTCTATCAAAGATGGAATTGAAAGTTCTATATTTAACTTTCATATTATGATTCCAGATTATCAAGGGTAAGCTTTAAATTTCAGCATGATTTATCCTGATGCCTTCTTCTCTGGGCCAATCCCTATTCATTGTGAATGTGCTCAGGATAGAAGAGCAAAGCACATCTTAATGTATTTTTTTCTAAGAGAAAACAGTTGATGAAAAAAAATCTATATGATATTATAAATATTAAAGTCAAGTGTTAACTATTATTGTTTTGTTTTATTTCTTGCTTCTTATAAATAATTAAGAATTAATTATCTTATACTAAATGTAATTTTCTATATTGGCTTTTTATCAAATAACAATCTCTTCTTTTTATGTTTGATAATAAGACTTTGGTCATAAGGCAGTTTTAAATATCTGTTCACATAAGAATCTTCAAAAAGATGCTCTAAAACTAATAGTATGGTCTTATCAGAAGACTGTTGATCAGAATTAACAAGTATCTTGGCTTACAAATTCAATATTTATTATAGATTTCAGCTTCTAGGCTTAGTGGTGGAATGTATTGGCTTCCTAGAGGGTCCAATCAAGCTTGTAACCAGATGTTCTGGTTAATTGTATCCTTTAGCATGTCTCAGAGAAAGAGGACGCTAAAACTATAACCTCAAATTTATTTTTGTACCTTGCCAAATACCTAGGATGAAAAGCCAAATTTCATACAAATTCAGTGCATCAGTATATTGAATCAAACATGTTTTCATATCACTTGAATGCAGATTGGCCGGACTTTTATTTTACTGCACTCTTTCTGTTATGAAGCTTTTAGATCCATACTCTCCTTGGTTCATTTCTCATACACAGTTTTGGGTCAATTACAAGTCTGCCTCACTGCCTGCCTTGTTCTCTGCCAGCAAGATAAACACTGAACAGAGCCTTTTGTCTTAGCGGGGCCTCTCCAGATACTGCATTAGAAAACTCTGCTCTCTTCAATGTACTATTTATGGGATTTTAAGTTTTTCTTTCACTTTGGGTGTGAACCCAAACTTTTCTTATATAATGTAGCAGATGTGGTGATAAGTACAAGTGATTACCTGTCTTCCTGTGATTTTTGTCTGTGGCACTTCCTTTGGCTAATGGCTTTCAGCTGAGCTATTTTCTGGCACTAACATTATGAACTTGGGTTTACAGTATATTGTGGCTGAGGACTATTTTAAATTCAGGCATGTTGAAAGGTGACATACAACTGTGCTGGGCAGAGGATATTTATGGTGACAATGATCATAAATCCATTTGCGACTACATATCATTGCTCTACTTAACCAAGATAACCTGACCACATTAGAATGCTAGTTGCCCTCTGCTTTTGGTGAATGGTCTCTTAGACAGTTTCTTGAAGAGTCCCCATCAACCACCTCCATCAGAATCATCCTGGGTGTTTGAGCTACACTAGACCTGTGTCAAGTGGTCAGGGTTGAAGCCTGGAGCCTGCATTTTATTTATTTTTATTTTTTATCCTAAAGATTATTTATTTGTTTATTTGAGAGGGAGAACAGAACAAGAGAGAAAACATACACAAGTTGGGGGTGGTACAGAGGGAGAGAAGACTCCCCGCTAAACAGGGAGTCTGATGTGGGGTTTGATTCCAGGACCTGGGATCAAACTGAGCTGAAGGCAGATGCTTAACCAACTGAGCTTAAGCTCCAACGGATCTCACATTTTAAACAAGCATCCAAGGTGCCTCTCAGGGACAGAAAAGTTTCAGAACCACTTTCTTGATGAGATTTTTTAAATTAACATATAATATATTATTTATTTCAGGAGTACAGGTCTGTGAATCATCAGTCTTACCACAGTTCACAGCACTCATCATAGCACATACCGTCCCCACTGTCCGTCACTCAGCCACCCCATCCCTCCCACCTCCCTTCCTTCCAGCAACCCTCAGTTTGTTTCCTGAGATGAAGAGTCTCTTATGGTTTCTCTCTCTCTCTGGTTTCGTTTTGTTTCATTTTTTCCTCCCTTGACGAGAGATATTTTAAGATTTAAATTGGCAAAATATTGACTAATTAAATCTATGACCTGATAAGTTCATATAGCAGATGGTTTCACATAAATTTTTAGTCTAGCATTTTGCACTTATATATCTATTGCTGTGTTTATTGCAGTAAAGTTTTCTGTAGCCTGGACGAAAGACAGTTCCTCCACAGGGTGGGGAAAACCCACATTTCCTGTTTTGTCTGTATTGTCAATTTCAATTAACAGACACACCTTTTCCCAACTTTCTTAATGGGATATAGCAAAGTCACCCTTACATTTCAGGTTCTTCTTTTTAAGATCGTCAGTTTTCTGAGCCAATTTATTTACAGTTGTAGAAAGTGATTATGCAATTTTCTCACTCTGAAGTGGAACTGATGGTGCCTCCTGAGATCCATGTAACTTTCTTCAGATGTTGTTGCTCATGTCAAAAGTATAATTGAATTCTTCAGAGGATGCTCTGATTCTCTGATATGATTAATCAAGAAATTGCTGGGCTGCCTGGGTGGCTCAGTAGGTGGAGCAGTGGACTCTTGGTTTCGGCTCAGGTCATGATCTCAGGGTCCTGTGTTGGCTCCATGCTCAGTGGGGAGTCTGCCTTAGGACACCCTTTCTCTCTGTCCACCTCGCCCTGGCTCACGCTCATGCAGGTGCACTCACTCTCTCTCTGTGTCTAGGATAAATGAATAAGTCTTTAAAAAAAAAAATGCTCAGGAAAAAAATGTCTCTGGTTGCCTATTAGGCTTCACGCTGTTTCCTGGTTTATTTTTTAGGATGTGCAAGAGCAGAAGCTCAAAGTGGCCTCTCACCTTTAAACTGCTCTCCATGCTTCTCTTATTCCCACAATAATTTCTCACAGCAGCCAGAATTACTCTTAGAAACATAATTCCAATCATGTCACTTCCTTGCTCAAAATTTTCCAACGGCTTCCTCAAGTGGGTGCTCTGTTGTACTGCCCTCCCCAGGATTGAGATACTAATTTCCTAAGATGCTGGGATGGGTGGCAGCTGACAGCGCTCTGCTGGGTCTTTTTAAGAATTGCTTTGCTGAAGAGTGTTACCTCATCCAGGCCCCCCTTATGGCCACCTGCATTCATTGATGTAGAATATTGAGCCTGTGTTGTATTAGTCATTTTAGTTTCAGTGCTTCTAGTGGGATAGGCTACAACATGGTTCAACTTTTCCCTCTATGAATCCTGCTTCTTTCACTCTTCTCTAGATATAGATTATAAGATTCCTTCCCAGAAATATCCTGCCCATACATTTCCACTTCAGTGTCTATCTCAGGGAACTCAACCTTCCACACTTTGCACTTCACTCAAAACCCATCCAAACTCCTTCCCAACAAAGCCATGTGCAGACCAGATCTGCCTGATGCCATCCTCCTCTCCCCACTCTGTCCTCTTTCGGGATTCCATTACAACCACTCAGACACTGCAGGTTTGTTCCTTCCTTGGGGTTTTTGCATTTCCCTCTGCCCAGAAAAGAATTGTCCCCCAGGATTCTGCGTGACCTGCTTCCTTCTCTCTCAGGCCTTTTCTGACCATCCTTCCTAAAGTGAGTGTCCTGATCACCCCTCTGTCTCCTTTCTTGGCTTTACTTCACAGCTGTTCTCAAGTCAACACTATATTGCATGTTTATTTGTTTCTTACACTTCTCCTACTTGAATTGGAGGCTTATGAAATCAATGTCATGTACTGCTCAGAGCAGTACCTGACAAGTAACAACCATTCAAGAAATATTTTTGAATGGGTGGATGAATGAATAAATGAATGAGTACATGAATGACCCACAACTGATCACACCCACTTATACAGAATAGTCGAGGTAAGAATGTACATCTATTTTGTTTTGTCTTTAAATCTTTGTATCCAGTAGATATTTTCACATATTATTTTCCATGCATTTCTTAGCTCCCTCATGTATTGGGGCTGTGTGACCTGAGTTAAGTTATTTAACCTCCATGCTTCAGTTCTCTTATCCATAAAAAGCACATAGCATGGGTTTTCTAAAGATTAAAATGATTGGAACAGTGCTTGAAATGTGGCAACTACTTCATAGGTATTAACTTGCTGTTTTTAGAATTAATATTATATCCTTTGACCTGAAATTGAAATTTACATTAAATGCTAAAAATAGCATATCATAAATAAATTTACTTACCTCATTGACTTCTGTTTGACCTTTTGGTTGCTTCCAAGTGGCTTCTTGATCATAAAATGCTGTAATAACATGTTTGGACATGACTTTTTAAAATATCTGTGATTAGTTCCTTAGTCCACTGCTTATAGGTAGAATTGTGGCTTTAATTCTATTATGATGGTGGGCTACCTGTTACAGCAAGTAGACTAAAAAAGGTGTGATGGCTCAAATAGAGTTTATTTCTTACTCAGCACTCAAAGCAGGTGTTGATTCTCTCTCTTCTGGTGGTACTATGTTCCACCATCTTCAGGGCCTCCAGGGTTATCACAAAAGTATGCTCCAGTCAGTAGAAGGAGAAATAAAGGATGGGGAAAGCACACCCCTTAAGCTGTGTGGCACAGAAATGATGCTACTCACACCAGCTTATGCTCCACTGGTGAGAGTGAGTCCCATGGCCTCACTTAGATGGTAGGGGGATGGGAAATGACCCTGGCTAACTTAGTCATTCCACCATAGGTGAAAAGACACATGAATATGTGGTGAAAAGGTAGCTCTCTTAGCCATAGCACATTTTTAACACCGTTCACAGATCATGCTAGAAAATCATGCAAAATGATAGTGTCCATGTACCTAATGAGTTCAAATTCATATTTCTCGAAGTAGAGGCAGTGTAATGAAATAAATAATAATTGGTCCTTGTAATATTTCTTTGAGGTATTGCCCTCTCATTTGGAGAATAAAGGTGCCAAACAATTACATCTTTTTCTCTCTGAAGTTTCTGAAACAAATTGAGAAATACACCCAGAAATCAGTTGGTGAACATAATACAGGAAATCCCATGTGTTGAACAGAAGCTGTGCTTGGGTCTGAAGTCAAAAAAGAGCTTTCAGTAGTTGGCTCCTCTTTCCTGATCTGGACTGGAGGCTTGCTACTGGAAAGAGTTGTGTCTAAAGAACATGGTTTATAAGGGCACCTACCCAGTGCCCTGAAAGTGGTAGCCCATGTTCTAATCACCAAGTCTAGGAAAACAGAAGCCAAAAAAAAAAAATGGACTTCCTGGTCTTCCCAAGGAGACTGATACTCTTTATGCAGGTATATTTATTAGCTAGGAACAGAAGAAACTAATAAGAGACTTAACACTTTGAAGATAGCACAGTACCCAGAATAAAATCCACCATCCAGACATGGAGAGTGAATCTTGTGCTCAATTTCACTGGTCAGATAAATCAGTTCCCTTCCATTTGGAACTTGTGAGAAGTAGAGAAAGAATGGATGTTTCCTTTATACCTCATGAATAAGCAGAGGTCCCAAGTCTATGGGCTGTGATGGATGTTGATTATTTGTTCTACTCACATTAATCCTAGTAGTTTCCAGTTTTCACAAAGGGAAAAGAAGCAAGGTTCAGACTCCATGGAAATACCATATCTCACTTTTTCAAGTTGAATTGTGAAGAACCCAGCCACATGGTCACACGTAATTGAAAAGAAGACTGAATAATATGGCCTGGCAATATGTTCAAAGCAAGACAGACTTTGATGGACATTCAACTGACTGCATAACGCTAACCTGCATATTGTCCTTCTTCCTGAGCATTGATGAACTCTTCTGAAACTATCTTTAGTAGATATAAGAGTGGTGGTATAGGAAGAAGAAACAAAGGACTGTTTTTTCTCTCTTTGGATCTTAGGTAGTTTCCATACTGCTCCCAGTTGGCAATGATGTAAATCAGAGGATGCTGTTGCTACATCATGGCCCTGTATCATCTCCTAGAATTAGAAGGCAAAAGTCGTATTCAATAGGTCTGCTAGCCCTTTCTCATTTTCCTTCCCCTTAGCCCACACAGATGTGGCCTAGAAATGTCCAGTGCCTTGAGTCAATCCCCTCACACATAGGCTGTGGCATATTGGTTAGGAATAAAAATTCCTGGAGTAGCTGAGAAATGTGTCTATCTTCTAATGCACTTAAACAGATTCACTGATAGACAGATATTTTTTATTAACATATAATGTATTATTTGTATTATTTGCTCCAGGGGTACAGGTCTGTGAATCAGTGAATTTCACAGCACTCACTCTAGCACATTCACTCCCCAATGTCCATAACCCAGCCACCCTATCCCTACCTCCTAACCCCCCAGCAGCCCTCGGTTTGTTTTGTGAGATTAAGAGTCTCTTATGGTTTTTCTCCCTCCCAATCCCATCTTGTTTCATTTTTTTCCCTCTCTACCCCCCACAACTCCCTGGCCTGCCTCTCAAATTCCTCATATCAGAGAGATCATATGATAATTGTCTTTCTCTTATTGACTTTTTACTTTGCACAATACCCTCTAGTTCCATCCATGTCATTGCAAATGGCAAGATTTCAGGTTTTTGATGGCTGCATAGTATTCCATTGTATATATACCACCTCTTCTTTATCCATTCATCTGTTGATGGACATCTAGGTTCTTTCCATTGTTTGGTTATTGTGGACATTGGTGCTATAAATATTTGGGTACATGCATTCCTTCAGATCACTACATTTGTATGTGTAGGGTAAATACCCAATAATGCAATCCTGGATCCTAGGTTAGCCCCTATTTTCAACTTTTTGAGGAACCTTCATACTGTTTTCCAGAGTGGCTACACAAGCCTGCATTCCCACCAACAGTGTAGGAGGGTTCCCCTTTCTCTGCATCCTCACCAACATCTGATAGATGGGTAATTTAAACAAAACCTTTGGTAGTTAAGAATTTCCAAGAATTATGGTGGGTAGTCATTAGGGAGTTACTGACAAACTTTTACTTATTTTATTTTTTTAGAAGATTTTATTTATTTTAGAGAGAGTGCATGTACACATAGGAGCGGGGAGGAAGAGGGAGAGGGAGAAAGAATCTGAAGCAGACTCTACACCTAGCACAGTGCCCCACTCGGGGCTTGATCCCATGACTGGGGTATCATGACCTGAGCCAAAACCAAGAGTTGAATGCTTAATGCACTGAGCCACTCAGATGTGCCTACTGACAAACTTTTAATCCAAAATATGATCCTAGCTCTCAAGTAACTTAGCACTGAAATTAAAGTGAGTGGTTTATGAAAAATACGAGAAAAGAGACCATTTTAGAAATTACACAGTACATAATCTGCCCCTACCTGATGATCTTAAATGAGGGTATTTTGCTCCTCCTTTATTCTTCAAACTTGGGAACAATAGCAATGAATAACTGGATGTCCTTCAGCATTTTAGCCACTTAAACAGATGTCTCGAAAGATAAGATTATATTTGGGGCAGATGACAACTGAATGATATGCATGCCTCAGGCCCAAGTTTAGTAGGATAGGCTAAAAATGTTGACAATATTTTAAACTGTGAAATAAACTTTTATCATTTTATTTGGAATCATACCCCATGCTTATTCCATATATCTCTGTTGTGAAAATAAATTATTTTATTTAGGAGTAAAATTACTGTCTAAAACACAATTTCTTTTAAAAACATAAATCATCTAGCTGATCTCCAGCTAGCTGAAGTAGTCTCAGGGGGCTTAAGTGGGTAGGAGAAGAATAAATGAAACTAGATGGTATTGGGAGGGAGACAAACCATATGTGACTCTTAATCTCACAAAACAAACTGAGGGTTACTGGGGGGAGGGGGTTTGGGAGAAGGGGGTGGGATTATGGACATTGGGGAGTGCTGTGAGTGCTGTGAAGTGTGTAAACCTGGTGATTCACAGACCTGTACCCCTGGGGATAAAAATATATGTTTATAAAAAATAAAAAATTAAAAAAAATAAATAAAAACATAAATCAGCACACTTTTCAAAACTATCTAGAACTGTAATTCCTCTGAGACATTAAAAAATGCCTACAGGTATGTTATCACTGAATGTCTTAACTCAAAACTCATGCTTCATTAGTAAGGACCAATTCCATCCTATTTCTGCCAGAGAATGGGTTGTGGTAAGCTCATTCACAGATGTTCTGGTGAGAGCTGGATATCTTAGCTCATGCTGTTATAACAATACCATAGACCTGGGGCTTGAATGAATGACAATTATTTTTTACATTTTGAGAGGCAAGGAAGTCTAAGATCAAGATATTGGCAAATTTTGTTTCTGGAGAGAATCCTGTTTCTAGCTTGCAGATGGCTTCCTTCTTGCTGTATGTTCACATGGTAAGGAGAGACAGAGAGGAAGGAGGGAGGGAGAGAAGAGATCTCTGGTATTTCCTCATAAAGGCTCTAATCTCATCATGAAGACTCATCTTCATGATCTCATCTAGATTTAATTACTACCCAAAGGCCTCATCTTCACGTACTATCACATTTGAGGCTAAGAATTCAAGGTAGGAATTTGGGGTGGGGAGATACAAACATTCAGTCTGTAATCGTAGGTTAACCACATCTTGTATTGAGTCTTTGAGACTGTGGATCATTTCTAAAAGCCTGAATCAGGCTGGTGTAAGAGTCAGGGGCACAGCAAAGAAATGCAATCCCATGAAATCTCTGCTTCTCTTTAATTCTCAGAGATGATTGTTTTGTTCTAGCATTCAAAGCTAGAACAAAGCCATGTTAGAACATCAAGGAAGAGTGTCCAACAGGAAGAAGCAAACTCATGGAATATGTCAAAGGGTAGAATTTGAAGTGATAACTTAAGATAGCTTGGCAAATATCCATCCTAGAGTTTTCTAAATATTTAATGCTATTAGTGTTTGAAAGATGGTTTGTACATTTCCAAGAAAACTAAAATGAGACATTATTGAGTAGTTGTAATTACATTATCTTTAAATAACAGATGACAAATATTGAATCTTTTGTTCCATTATCTTGCCTTACTTATTGATTTTTAGAAAATAGATCCCCATCGGGCTATTAAAAATTTGGACAATATCAGACACCTCTTCAACTAACTTTAGTAGTTTTTAAATATTAGCGTTATCTGTGTTATATGTTTATTCAGTTTTAAAACATTTTGAGGTACTATTAATACACAAGAAATATGGGGATTTACGTAACTTGAAGGACATGGTATTATAAAAAGTGACTATATAATTTATTATCCAATCCAGGATGCTTTTGAGACTGATAAGGGATATGTTAATGATATCAAGACAATAGGCATATACTGAAATTATCTTGGTCAATAGGAGCATGGGTTGCACTTACTCTTTGTGTCAAATTACTTTGTGTACATTTATGAAATGACCTGAATTGGTTTAAATCAGGAGTCCCCAAATTATATCCCACAGGTCCCATACAGCCTGATGCATAGCTTTGTAAATAAAGTTTTATTGGAACACAGTGACAACCACTTGTTGACATGTATTCTGTAATTTCTTTTGTTCTATTCAGCAGTGCTGAATCAGTATAGTGGAGACTGCTTAACCCACAAGGCCTATAATATTTATTAACTGGCCCTGTACAGAAAAAAACCCTGGGCTAGGTCATATCTAAGAGCTAATGTAGATCTAACATTTTTTGATTCTTTATTATTCTTGTTGCTTCAACTAACATATTTTTTGTTGAATAAAGAAAATGCTGTCCTCAGGCAATTTTAATTCACGTTTTCTAGATTATGTCTTGATGAAAAGCATCTGTTAGACCTTGACTCTGGAAGTGAACCTGGTGAGGGTTTGCTGATTTGTTTCTGGGGTGGTGTGGTAGAGGTCTATGGGAAGATCCCTGAGTAGCCCAGAGGAAGAAGAGGGGTCCTGGGTGGGTTGTGTGAAGTTCTCAGGATCCTGAAAAAAGATGATTCATCAAACATCTGTGGTGGGAAGGACCCCTTGATCCCAAGAGCCCTGACACATTTTAAGGTTACCAGTATATCTGGCAGTCATTCATTAATCTTAGCCTCTTATAAGAACATCTAAATAGGGGTGCCTGGCTGGCTCAGTGGGTTAAAGCCTCTGCCTTCGGCTCAGGTCATGATCCCAGGATCCTGGGATCGAGCCCCGCAATGGGGGGTCTCTGCTAAGCAGGGAGCCTGCCTCTCTCTCTCTCTCTCTCTGTATACATGTGATCTCTCTCTGTCAAATAAATAAAATTTAAAAAAAAGAACATTAAATAAAAAATCCCACATCATGCTCATTGATTTGAATCAAAGTTTTTTTTTTTTGTCCTAAAACTTCGTGTTTGAGTTACAATCTTTTGAATGAATTTGAATAATTGAATTCTGCCTTGAAGAACTTGAACAAAGCTTTAGAGGTAGGTTTGTGTATATATGTGAGGGAAGTGGATCATGTAGAGCCTTGTGTAGACTTTGATTTTTCAATGAGTGAGATCCAAGCTACAGCAGGGGTTTGAGATATCTGATTTATGTTTTTAAATGCTGAATACAGACAGCCATTATGTGGAGATCAGAATAAAGGAGTTTAATAGAATGGATATATAATGAATACATATTTATTCCAGTTTAGTCAGACTTCTGTATTCAGGATATATGTATTTTAGGATGGGGTGAATGAATACACAAAAACATGTCATCAGCATAAATGATATTTACAAGAGAGGGACTAGAGGTTATGAAGGGAGTAAGTACAGATAGAAGTCAGAGACCTAAGCCCTTGGGTATATTATGCTTAGAAGTTAGGGAGATGAGACAGAATCTGGAAAGGAGACTAATGAAGAATGGCAGGCCAAGAAGGAGGAAAATCAAGTGTTGTGGATGCCAATGAATAATTAGTAGTAGGAAGAAGTAATCTGCAGCAAATGCTACTGATTGATCAAGTAACATGACACTGGGAATTGACCACTGGATCTGATCAGCTAGAAGTCACTGGTGACACTGAAGAGCAGTTTCAGTGGCTTGGTATGGTTGAAAGCCTGATTGATGTGTACTTAAGAGAGAATTGAAGAAGGATTTAAGTCCTTTGGTGTAAGCAACTCTTTCACTTCTCCAGCCAGAGACCACCAAGAATGTATTGTAGCTGAGCAAGCTCAGTTTGTTGTTCATTTCAGTGAGAGAGACCACACACTGTGGAGAATGGTGGGCATCTCAGCAAGATGTTTGGTAGTTTGGGGGAAGTTTTAAGTAACTGGATCTTTGCTCTGGATTGAAACCGTCTGGAAGAGAGATAATTCTATGATTGGCTATCTTAATAAAACTTGCCATCATAGCAGGGCAACTAGAGTGTGGTCAAAGCTGTCATTAGGAAAGAAGTAGCATTCACTTGCATTAGGAGAGGGTGGTGGTTTGTGGTTTGTGCAGTGACCTTGCTTTTGTCTGTTCTTAGATAAAATTATGAAGTGTTTTTATTTTTTTATTTTTTTGACTACTTTATCATGGTCACAGTATGACCTTCTCTGATGTCAATGTTCTGTAAAGTTGTTTATCTTCAAAGGAAAAACACCAAGGTCTTGCTGTGAGTGATGTGTTATTAGTAGACCACCAATGAGGAAAGACTCAGAGGGAAGTAGCTTGCACAAGGTTTGAGTTTTGTAACCAAACGTTATTATTTGTGCTCCATCTCTTATTCATGAAACAAAAAAATTAACATTTTTTTCTGTCTCAGTTTTCCACCCCTGAGACTCCAGGTTTTGGGGGCTTAGCATTTACCTAGCACAGGTCACTGCAAGTTTCATAAACGGGGCATAAGATGGTAAGATGTGAAATCTCAGTAAAAGTCTATTGTAATGGAATAGTCTCATTAAATTTATTTGGCCATTGTAACAAATAGGTTATCCATTTCAAACTGATTAATAAGACACCTGGGAATATTTCCTTGAATATATCAAAGCCCAAAGTCTTCATTTGTCTGTCTTTTCATGATTGTATTTCTTACTTGGGAGAGATAGGTTACTTTTCTGTATCATTGGGAAGTAAATGCCTTTAGGCCATGGGTTAGTACCTACTTGAAGTACTTAATTTTAGTGAATATTGAACAGTTACTTAAAAAATCCTTTTTATTAAATTAACTGTTTGGTATCATTATTACATTAACAATTATTTTGGATAATAAGATCTTTATTTTTTAATATATTTTTTTTGTACACTTCGTGAGAGAATTCAAAAAGTATATTCAAAAAATAAAAATTATTATAAATTTGCATAAAATTAGTCCCATGGGAAGTTTAATTTTATCTCCCACAGTTTAAGTGATTTTTTTTTCTGTTGTTTTCAGTTGGATGAACCAAGAGTAGTTACCATAACAACTGTGGTTATTACCACTGAGATAAGTGGTCCTTTATTCCACCAACACATTTATCAACATGTTCATAGTACAGACATTAAAAATACGTGGCATAGAAAGAAAGCCTCTGTCATAACACCAGCCACCAGGACCCCTCTCTAGATACATTCATGATTATCAACTTCTTTTATATCATTCAGAGATAATCAATGCTTATACAAGCATGTACAAATGTATTCTTTTTACCTTACATTTACCTTACATTTTTACCTTTGCATTTTCTTTTTCACTTAACAATGTATCTTGAGGATTGTTCCATTACAAAAATATATAAATAAAGCAATTTCATTCCTTTGACCAGTTAAAGTAGTATGTTTTATAGCTATGCAAAGGTTGTTTCAATAACCCATATTGTCAAATGTTTATTTTCAACCTTTTATTATTATAAATAACTTGTCATTGCACAACATTATATATGTCCTGTGTATCTGGGGGACAAATTTCCAGAGGTAAAATTTCTGGATTCAAAGTCATTGACACTTTAAATTTCAGTAGTTATTGACAAATTTCTATGTACAGAAGTTGTACCAATTTCCAGAGTATTAGTGTTGTACATTGACACCTTACTAAACTTTATTTTTGTAATTATTTAAAAATTATTCTCAAGTATTTTTCAGTTTTACAACCAAATTATCTACATAATGACAATTTTATTTATTCTTTTCCAGTTTAATAGATCTTATTTGTTTTCTTTTTGATTGCTTTAGCCAATAACTATTAGCTCTGTTAAATAACAGTGGTACTTGGGGCGCCTGGGTGGCTCAGTGGGTTAAATAACAGTGGTACTGCTGGTGTGAAGAAATGTATCTACTATTCTCCACTAAACCTTTTGCGATGTGGATGTGTATGCACAGTCATTTATTCATTTTAAGTAAATATACACTTCTACTCACCTTAAGATTTAAAAATATTAAAAATGGATATTAATTTTTACAAAATATCTTCATAGCCAGCATCAGTTGAGGTGATTTTAAAAAAAATTTATTTATTTGACAGAGAGAGAGAGACAGACAGAGAGAGGGCACAAGCAGTGGGATCAGCAGAAGGGCTCAATCCCACGACCCTGGGATCATGACCTGGACTGATGGCAGGCACTTAACGACTGAGCCACCTAGGTGCCCCAAGGTGGTTCCTAATGTTAAATAAACCTGTGTTACTTGGATAAACCCTACTTAATCAGACACAATATTGTTTTAGAGTATGCATGGATTCTTTTGGTTAAATATATACTTTTTAAAGATTTTATTTATTTATTTGACAGAGAGAGAGCATGAGAGGGGAGAAGGTCAGAGAGAGAAGCACTCTCTCTGTGGAGCTGGAGCTGGAGCTGGATGTGGGACTCGATCCTGAGAGTCCTGGATCATGACCTGAGTTGAAGGCAGTGGCTTAACCAACTGAGCCACCCAGGTGCCCGGTTAAATATATCTTATCAGTATTTTTTCATAAATATATTTCTAAATATTTTATTTATTTATCTGAAAGAGCACAAGTCGGGGTAGTGGCAGAAAAAGAGAGGAAGCAGACCCAAGCTGGGCAGGGAAACCTACATAGGGCTTGATGCTAAGCTCAATCCCAGGACCCTGGCATCATGACCTGGGAAGAAGGCAACTGCTGAATTGACTGAACCACCCAGGTGCCCCACATACATATTTTAAGTGAGGTTGATCTCTAGATTTCTTTTCCAGCATTGTCTCTTATGAATTTGGGTATTGAAGTTTAAGTAAAATATTTCCTTTAAAATAATTGGGAAAGTCCCCTTTATATTATATGCAGGAACAGTTTAAACTCACATTAGAATTATCTATATGGTTTGTATAATTCCCTTGTGAACACATCCGGACCCGATGCTTTTTGATGGCATCCTTTGACCATTGCCTTTATTCTTCTATGAAAAATAGTGAGTTTATATTTTTGTTATATTCTGAGATCAGTTGTAGTAAATTATGTTTTCCCAGAAAATTATCCTTTCTGGGATGTAGAGTTGTTTTCTGGTTTTGTAATTGACTTTGTCTTATTTTATTTTATTTCTTTTCAGTGTTCCGGAATTCATTGTTTATGCACCACACTCAGTGCTCCATGCAATATGTGCCCTCCTTAATATCCACCACCCAGCTCACCCAACCTCCCACCTCCCTCCCTTCCAAAACCCTCAGTTTAATATATTATCATGTGTATTAAAATGAGTGGGGATTCTATTTTCAATACACAAAAATATTTCTTTTCATATATTGAAAAGAGAATTCCTTTCATTTAATATATGCATATATGATCGACAGGATTATGTTAAGTTTTATATGTCTTTGATTTACATATCTGCTAAAGATAAAATTAATGGAATTGAATAATTCCCACTGTGTTTCACCTGTTTTTCATGCTCTCTTTCTGTTTTATTAATGCTAAAGCTATGTTACCTAGCAAATAGGGACTCCAAATCATTGTCAGGTCTTTGTTGTGGACTCCATCTTTTGTCAGTTTAAATAACATCTAAATTTGGCTCTTATTTGTCACTTTGGGGAACTTTCTGTTCTGCTCCTTCACACAGCTTAGTTAACTACAGCTGTGTGAGAACTCTTTACATCTGGTAGAACAGTCCCCATTCTATGCCACTGAGCCAGTCATTCTTCAACATTTTCTTATCTCTTATTTGGTTCTTTGTTCTTTAATATAACTTTTAGAAGCAAATTGTCATGTTCCAAGATGAGTGTTTTGGAATTTTTATTAGAATTGCATTGTAGGGGCGCCTGGATGGCTCAGTTGTTAAGTATCTGACTTTGGCTCAGGTCATGGTCCCAGGATCCTGGAATCGAACCCTAAATTGGGCTCCCTGCCCCCCAGGAACCCTGCTTTTCCCTCTCCTAGTCTTCCTGCTTGTATTCCCTCTCTTGCTGTCTCTCTCTCTGTCAAATAAATAGATAAAATCTTAAAAAAAAAAAGAATTTCATTGTATCCGTGAATCATTTGGGGTACAGTTGTTATCTTTACAATACTAAGTATTCTTGTCTGTGGATAAGAACATCTTTTCATTTGTTAAATCTTCTATAATTTCCTTCAGTAAAGCTTTGGAATTTTCTGTGAGTGGATCTACAACATCTTTTGTTAGTTTTTTTTACTGGTATTTTATAAATATTGTTGCTATAATAAATAGTATCTTTCCAAATCATACCTTCTAATTGTTGCTGATTAATGTATAGAAATGCAATTTAGCTTTGTATACTGGTCTTACATCTTTCTGCTTTACTGAAGTCTCTAAATATTTCTGATCAGTCATGCTATCTGCAAATAATTGCATTTTTATTCCCTCTTTCACTCTTTATGTCTTAAATTTTTTTCTTGGCTTTTGGCACAATTAGATCAGCTACTACCAGGTGATTAGGAGTGATGTTAGTGGACATCTCTGTTGTGTTCCTGATTTTAAGAGAATACTTATAATACTTTCTGGTTCAAGATGTATTTTTAATGTATTTTTATAGATGCACTTTATCAGGTTAAGAAGTTCCCTTCTATTTTGAGCTAATTAGCAATTTTAATTATGAATCATTGTGAAATTTTTAAAAAATTAAAGGATTTCATTTATTTATTTGAGAGAGAGAGAGCAGAGAGAGAGAGAGAGCATGGGTGAAGAGAGGGATAGAGGGAGAGGGAGAAGCAGACTCCCCACTGAACAGGGAGCCCAATGTTGGGCTGGATCCCAGGATGCTGAGATCATGACCTGAGCTGAAGGCAGATGCTTAACCAACTGAGCCACCCAGAAGCCCCTCACTGTTAATGTCTTGAATGTTTTTTCTATGTCTACTTGAATCATCTCATTTACAAAAATGTGCTAATGTAGTGATTCTCTTCTATATACAATGATGAACTTAATATATTTCAACTAATTTCTGTCTCTGTGTCTTCTCTGCTACTGACTTTTAGTGGATTATCATTTTAAATATTTACTTTTGTGTTCTGGAATGTGCTTATGCTGCTTTTAGCTTATTTTTATATATCTCTTTTGAACCCAGATATCAAAGATGAAAAGATTAGTGTGCTTGCACTGCCTTCAATTTTCCTTCCTCATTATCTTCCCAAACATTTTTATTTCTATTTCTTCACCATCAGTCTCTGAATATTTACATTTTGTTCTGTAACAATAATCTTCCTATTTCCATACTTGGATAATATCTAAATTACATTAGAGTCATGCACATCCACTTCCTTTGCTATAGTTTCTCCTTTCAACTCGGAGTTAAATGAAATCCATCCTCTAGTATTTTTTCAATTTTGAGGGGTATTCACTATACAAAGAATTGCACATATTTAATATATAAATTTTGATGACTTTAGAATTATGCAAACACCTGCAATATCATCACCATAAACAGACACATGAAAAGTTATTCAGCATCACTAATTATCAGAAGAAAGCAAAGCAAAATCACAATGAGATATCTCCTGTGCTCTATTTTTAAGAAGAGCTCTTGGGAAGTATGTTTCCTATTGCCTGTATGCTTGATCAAATGTTTGGCTGGGTTTTAAAGTCTTGGCTTAACATTTTTTCTCACTAAGAACTTTGTTAGCACTTCTTTAACATCTTTTAGTGATGAATATCATAAGGAAATCTGAGGTTGGTCTGAATTTTTGCAAATGAAACTTGATCTTTCTGCCTAGATGATCAAAAATTTTTGAGTATGTGTCTCATTCTTTATTCTCAAAATTATATATTTTTTTTTTTAATTTTTTTATTTTTTATAAACATATATTTTTATCCCCAGGGGTACAGGTCTGTGAATCACCAGGTTTACACACTTCACAGCACTCACCAAATCACATACACTCCCCAATGTCCATAATCCCACCCCCTTCTCCCAAACCCCCTCCCCCCGGCAACCCTAAGTTTGTTTCGTGAGATTAAGAGTCACTTATGGTTTGTCTCCCTCCCAATCCCATCTTGTTTCATTTATTCTTCTTCTACCCACTTAAGCCTCCATGTTGTATCACCACTTCCTCATATCAGGGAGATCATATGATAGTTGTCTTTCTCTGCTTGACTTATTTCGCTAAGCATGATACGCTCTAGTTCCATCCATGTTGTTGCAAATGGCAAGATTTCATTTCTTTTGATGGCTGCATAGTATTCCATTGTGTATATATACCACATCTTCTTGATCCATTCATCTGTTGATGGACATCTAGGTTCTTTCCATAGTTTGGCTATTGTGGACATTGCTGCTATAAACATTCGGGTGCATGTGCCCCTTTGGATCACTACATTTGTATCTTTAGGGTAAATACCCAATAGTGCAATTGCTGGGTCATAGGGCAGTTCTATTTTCAACATTTTGAGGAACCTCCATGCTGTTTTCCAGAGTGGCTGCACCAGCTTGCATTCCCACCAACAGTGTAGGAGGGTTCCCCTTTCTCCGCATCCTCGCCAGCATCTGTCATTTCCTGATTTGTTGATTTTAGCCATTCTGACTGGTGTGAGGTGATATCGCATTGTGGTTTTGATTTGTATTTCCCTGATGCCGAGTGATATGGAGCACTTTTTCATGTGTCTGTTGGCCATCTGGATGTCTTCTTTGCAGAAATGTCTGTTCATGTCCTCTGCCCATTTCTTGATTGGATTATTTGTTCTTTGGGTGTTGAGTTTGCTAAGTTCTTTATAGATTCTGGACACTAGTCCTTTATCTGATATGTCGTTTGCAAATATCTTCTCCCATTCTGTCAGTTGTCTTTTGATTTTGTTAACTGTTTCCTTTGATGTGCAAAAGCTTTTGATCTTGATGAAATCCCAGTAGTTCATTTTTTCCCTTGCTTCCCTTGCCTTTTGCGTAGTTCCTAGGAAGATGTTGCTGCGGCAGAGGTCGAAGAGGTTGCTGCCCGTGTTCTCCTCAAGGATTTTGATGGATTCCTTTCGTACATTGAGATCCTTCATCCATTTTGAGTCTATTTTTGTGTGTGGTGTAAGGAAATGGTCCAATTTCATTTTTCTGCATGTGGCTGTCCAATTTTCCCAACACCATTTATTGAAAAGGCTGTCTTTTTTCCATTGGACATTCTTTCCTGCTTTGTCGAAGATTAGTTGACCATAGATTTGAGGGTCTATTTCTGGGCTCTCTATTCTGTTCCATTGATCTATGTGTCTGTTTTTGTGCCAGTACCATGCTGTCTTGATGATGACAGCTTTGTAATAGAGCTTGAAGTCCGGAATTGTGATGCCACCAACGTTGGCTTTCTTTTTCAATATCCCTTTGGCTATTTGAGGTCTTTTCTGGTTCCATATAAATTTTAGCATTATTTGTTCCATTTCTTTGAAAAAGATGGATGGTACTTTGATAGGAATTGCATTAAATGTGTAGATTGCTTTAGGTAGCATAGACATTTTCACAATATTTATTCTTCCAATCCAGGAGCATGGAACATTTTTCCATTTGTTTGTGTCTTCCTCAATTTCTTTCATGAGAACTTTATAGTTTTCTGAGTATAGATTCTGTGTCTCTTTGGTTAGGTTTATTCCTAGGTATCTTATGGTTTTGGATGCAATTGTGAATGGGATTGACTCCTTAATATCTCTTTCTTCTGTCTTGCTGTTGGTGTAGAGAAATGCAACTGATTTCTGTGCATTGATTTTATATCCTGACACTTTACTGAATTCCTGTATAAGTTCTAGCAGTTTTGGAGTGGAGTCTTTTGGGTTTTCCACATATAGTATCATATCATCTGCGAAGAGTGATAATTTGACTTCTTCTTTGCCGATTTGGATGCCTTTAATTTCCTTTTGTTGTCTGATTGCTGAGGCTAGGACCTCTAGTACGATGTTGAATAGCAGTGGTGATAATGGACATCCCTGCCGTGTTCCTGACCTTAGCGGAAAAGCTTTCAGTTTTTCTCCATTGAGAATGATATTTGCGGTGGGTTTTTCATAGATGGCTTTGATGATATTGAGGTATGTGCCCTCTATCCCTACACTTTGAAGAGTTTTGATCAGGAAGGGATGTTGTACTTTGTCAAATGCTTTTTCAGCATCTATTGAGAGTATCATATGGTTCTTGTTCTTACTTTTATTGATGTGTTGTATCACATTGACTGATTTGCGGATGTTGAACCAACCTTGCAGCCCTGGAATAAATCCCACTTGGTCGTGGTGAATAATCTTTTTAATGTACTGTTGAATCCGATTGGCTAGTATTTTGTTGAGTATTTTCGCATCTGTGTTCATCAAGGATATCGGTCTATAGCTCTCTTTTTTGGTGGGATCCTTGTCTGGTTTTGGGATCAAGGTGATGCTGGCCTCATAAAATGAGTTTGGAAGTTTTCCTTCCATTTCTATTTTTTGGAACAGTTTCAGGAGAATAGGAATTAGTTCTTCTTTAAATGTTTGGTAGAATTCCCCCGGGAAGCCGTCTGGCCCTGGGCTTTTGTTTGTTTGGAGATTTTTAATGACTGTTTCAATCTCCTTACTGGTTATGGGTCTGTTCAGGCTTTCTATTTCTTCCTGGTTCAGTTGTGGTAGTTTATATGTTTCTAGGAATGCATCCATTTCTTCCAGATTGTCAAATTTATTGCCGTAGAGTTGCTCATAGTATGTTCTTATAATAGTTTGTATTTCCTTGGTGTTAGTTGTGATCTCTCCTCTTTCATTCATGATTTTATTTATTTGGGTCCTTTCTCTTTTCTTTTTGATAAGTCGGGCCAGGGGTTTATCAATTTTATTAATTCTTTCAAAGAACCAGCTCCTAGTTTCGTTGATTTGTTCTATTGTTTTTTTGGTTTCTATTTCATTGATTTCTGCTCTGATCTTTATGATTTCTCTTCTCCTGCTGGGCTTAGGGTTTCTTTCTTGTTCCTTCTCCAGCTCCTTTAGGTGTAGGGTTAGGTTGTGTACCTGAGACCTTTCTTGTTTCTTGAGAAAGGCTTGTACCGCTATATATTTTCCTCTCAGGACTGCCTTTGTTGTGTCCCACAGATTTTGAACCGTTGTATTTTCATTATCATTTGTTTCCATGATTTTTTTCAATTCTTCTTTAATTTCCCGGTTGACCCATTCATTCTTTAGAAGGATACTCTTTAGTCTCCATGTATTTGGGTTCTTTCCAAACTTCCTTTTGTGGTTGAGTTCTAGCTTTAGAGCATTGTGGTCTGAAAATATGCAGGGAATGATCCCAATCTTTTGATACCGGTTGAGTCCTGATTTAGGACCGAGGATGTGATCTATTCTGGAGAATGTACCATGTGCACTAGAGAAGAATGTGTATTCTGTTGCTTTGGGATGAAATATTCTGAATATATCTGTGATGTCCATCTGGTCCAGTGTGTCATTTAAGGCCTTTATTTCCTTGCTGATCTTTTGCTTGGATGACCTGTCCATTTCAGTGAGGGGAATATTAAAGTCCCCTACTATTATTGTATTGTTGTTTATGTGTTTCTTTGATTTTGTTATTAATTGGTTTATATAGTTGGCTGCTCCCACGTTGGGGGCATAGATATTTAAAATTGTTAAATCTTCTTGTTGGACAGACCCTTTGAGTATGATATAGTGTCCTTCCTCATCTCTTATTACAGTCTTTGGCTTAAAATCTAATTGATCTGATATAAGGATTGCCACTCCTGCTTTCTTCTGATGTCCATTAGCATGGTAAATTCTTTTCCACCCCCTCACTTTAAATCTGGAGGTGTCTTCGGGCTTAAAATGTGTTTCTTGGAGGCAATATATAGATGGGTTTTGTTTTTTTTATCCATTCTGATACCCTGTGTCTTTTGACAGGGGCATTTAGCCCATTCACATTCAGGGTAACTATTGAGAGATATGAATTTAGTGCCATTGTATTGCCTGTAAGGTGACTGTTACTGTATATGGTCTCTGTTCCTTTCTGATCTACCACTTGTAGGCTCTCTCTTTGCTTAGAGGACCCCTTTCAATATTTCCTGTAGAGCTGGTTTGGTATTTGCAAATTCTTTCAGTTGTTGTTTGTCCTGGAAGCTTTTAATCTCTCCTTCTATTTTCAATGATAGCCTAGCTGGATATAGTATTCTTGGCTGCATGTTTTTCTCGTTTAGTGCTCTGAAAATATCATGCCAGCTCTTTCTGGCCTGCCAGGTCTCTGTGGATAAGTCAGCTGCCAATCTAATATTTTTACCATTGTATGTTACAGACTTCTTTTCCCGGGCTGCTTTCAGGATTTTCTCTTTGTCATTGAGACTTGTAAATTTTACTATTAGGTGACGGGGTGTGGGCCTATTCTTATTGATTTTGAGGGGCATTCTCTGAACCTCCTGAATTTTGATGCTTGTTCCCTTTGCCATATTGGGGAAATTCTCCCCAATAATTCTCTCCAGTATACCTTCTGCTCCCCTCTCACTTTCTTCTTCTTCTGGAATCCCAATTATTCTAATGTTGTTTCGTCTTATGGTGTCACTTATTTCTCGAATTCTCCCCTCGTGGTCCAGTAGCTGTTTGTCCCTCTTTTGATCAGCTTCTTTATTCTCTGTCATTTGGTCTTCTATATCACTAATTCTTTCTTCTGCCTCATTTATCCTAGCAGTGAGAGCCTCCATTTTTGATTGCACCTCATTAATAGCTTTTTTGATTTCAACTTGGTTAGATTTTAGTTCTTTTATTTCTCCAGAAAGGGCTTTTATATCTCTCGAGAGGGTTTCTCTAATATCTTCCATGCCTTTTTCGAGCCCGGCTAGAACCTTGAGAATTGTCATTCTGAACTCTAGATCTGACATATTACCGATGTCTGTATTGATTAGGTCCCTAGCCTTCGGTACTGCCTCTTGTTCTTTTTTTTGTGGTGAATTTTTACGTCTTGTCATTTTGTCCAGATAAGAGTAAATGAAGGGGCAAGTAAAATACTAAAAGGGTGGCAACAACCCCAGGAAAATATGCTTTAGCCAAATTAGAAGAGATCCAAAATCGTGAGTGGGGAGAAAGGGGATAAAAAGAGGTTCAAAAAGGAAGAAAGAAAAAAGAAAAAAAAAAAAGAAAGAAAAAAAAAAAGAAAAGAATTTTTTTTTAAAAAAGAAAACACCTAAGAAAAATGTAAAAAAAATATATATATATATTAGATAAACTAGTAAAAAATCGTTAAAAAAGAAAAAGGTAACAGTTAAAAAAAAAAAAAAATTTTACCCGAAGGCGAGAAAAAAAAAAAAAAAAAAAAATGAAAAAGAAAAAATTAAATTAACTGCAAGACTAAAAAAAATCACAGGAAAAAAGCCATGAGTTCCGTGCTTGGCTTTCTCCTCCTCTGGAATTCTGCTGCTCTCCTTGGTATTGAAACCGCACTCCTTGGTAGGTGAGCTTGGTCTAGGCTGGATTTCTTGTTGATCTTCTGGGGGAGGGGCCTGTTGTAGTGATTTTCAAGTGTCTTTGCCCCAGGCGGAATTACACCGCCCTTACCCGGGGCCGGGGTGAGTAATCCGCTCGGGTTTGCTTTCAGGAGCTTTTGTTCCCTGAGCGCTTTCCGTAGAGTTCCAGAGGACGGGAATACAAATGGCGGCCTCCTGGTCTCCGGCCCGGAGGAGCCGAGAGCCCAGGGCCCCACTCCTCAGTGCGCCCTCAGAGAACAGCGCCCAGTTACTCCCGTCTGCCTGACCTCCGGCCGCGCTCCGAGCTCACCGAGCCTGCGACCGGTTCAAGGTAACACGGAGCTGCGAGCTTACTGTCGGCTCTGTCTCTGTAGCCGGCTTTCCCGTTCCAATAGCCGCAAGCTCTGCGACACTCAGACACCCCCGATCCTTCTGTGACCCTGCGGGACCTGAGGCCACGCTGACCCCGCGTGGGCTTCGCTCCGGTTTAGCCTCTGGAGCGATGTCCCTCCGCGGAACAGACTTTTAAAAGTCCTGATTTTGTGCGCGGTTGCTCCGCCGCTTGCCGGGAGCCGGCCCCTCCCCCCGGGGTCTATCTTCCCGTCGCTTTGGATTCACTTCTCCGCCGGTCCTACCTTTCAGAAAGTGGTTGTTTTTCTGTTTCCAGAATTGCTGTTCTTCTTCTCTTCGATCTGCCGATGGATTTTCAGGTGTTTGCAATCTTTAGATAAGCTATCTAGCTGATCTCCGGCTAGCTGAAGCAGTCTCAGCTTGCTACTTCTCCGCCATCTTGACTCCTCCCCCTCAAAATTATATTTTGAAAACCTTCAAACCATAGGCAAATTTTAAGGATAGTACAATGACTATCCATATATCCTTTACCCAGGCTTACCAATTCTTTTTTTTTTTTTAAGACACATTTATTCAGCATCATGATCAGACTATTACATTTAGCAATCAACAGCGTGGGTGCAAAAAAAAAAAAAAATACTACATTAAAACTTTGTTGGAAAGCTTTACATTTTCCACAGAACAGAAATGAAAATAACCTGTTACACAATTAGTCACAAATACAGTCCTCGATTTTTTTGCCTATACAAATGAGTATTGTCTAAAACATGTCTTCTTTGTAGCAGGTAGGCCCTGCCACCATTGTGCTTGGCTGAGTTCACAAATCTGTTGTAACCTATAGCTTCCCTGTCACTTCTCTGGCTCTCCTCTCCTGCTAAGCTTTGTTTTCTGGCAGTAATTAAAACCTTTTGCCACTGCTGTAGTTATTGCTGCTGCTGAAACCATCATAGGCACCTTGGCTTCGTGGTTTGGCGAAGTATTGGCCTTCACCACCATAGGGGCCAGAACTTCTGCCTCCAAAATTTCCTCCATTCATGGGTCCAAAATTTGAGGATTGATTGTTATAATTGCCAAAATCATCATAGCTTCTGGCACCTTCAAAGTTGCTTCCATCATTACCAAATCCATTATAGGCACCCCCCTGCCACCCTATTCACCACCACCTCGACTGCCACCAAAGCCACCAGGATCACTGAAGTTGCCTCCATGACCAAAGTTGTCATTCCCACCAAAACCACCACCAAAGTTTCCAGAAGCATTTCGACCTCTTTGGCTGGATGAAGCACTAGCCATCTCTTGCTTAGATAGGGCTTTCCTTACTTCACAGTCGTGGCCATTCATAGTGTGGTATTTTTTTTTTTTAAAGATTTTATTTATTTATTTGTCAGAAAGAGAGAGAGAAAGCACACAAGCAGGCAGAGAGGCAGGCAGAGGTGAAGAGAGAGGCAGGCTCCCTGCCAAGCAAGGAGCCCGATGCGGGACTCGATCCCAGGACCCTGGGATCATGACCTGAGCCGAAGGCAGCGGCTTAACCCACTGAGCCACCCAGGCATCCCCATAGTGTGGTATTTTTGAGTGACAATCTTGTCTACGGAGTCATGGTCATCAAATGTTACAAAAGCAAAACACCTCTTTTTGCCACTGCCTAGGTCAGTTATGATTTTAGCCACTTCAATGTTCCCATACTGTTCGAAATAATCTTTTAGATGATGTTCTTCAGGGTCTTCTTTAATGCTACCAACAAAAATATTATTCAAAGTAAGGTGGGCACCACGTCTTTGAGAACTTTCCCTCGAGACAGCCTTCTTTGGTTCCACAACTCTTCCACCCACCTCCTGTGGCCTTCATTCATGGCTGCCCCCACCTCCTCCACAGGGACATGTGTGACAAACCCAAAGCACTTGGGTGCACTATGGAGCACTTGGTAGTTGGATCTCTCATTACCACACAGTCCCTAAGTTCCCCATTGCTCAAAATGGCCCCTCAGACTCTCATCAGTCATTTCAAAGCCCAAACCTCCAAAGAAGAGCTTCCGCAGCTGTTCAGGCTCCTGGGAGACTCTGACTTAGACATGATGGCGGTGGGAGGGGAGGCTTTAACAATGCTTACTCAGTAGTGTCCATGGGCAGAAAGAAAAGCAGGCTTACTAATTCTTAATATTTCCCCACACTTGCTTTATTATTGTTGCTATCTATCCATATACACACATTTTTTTAGTTGAACCATTTGAAAGAGAATTGAAGACATCATGAAACTATACCTGTAAGTACTTAAATAATGCCTATTAAGAAGAAAGCCATTTTAAAATGATTTTATTTATTTATTTGACAAAGAGAGAGACAGTGAGAGAGACAGCACAATCAGGGGGAGTAGGAAAGAGAGAAGCAGGCCTCGCAGTGAGAGAGGAACCCAAGGTGGGGCTCTATTCCAGGATCCTGGGATCATGACCTGAGCAGAAGGCAGACGCTTAAGGAATGAGCCACCCAGGCATCTGAGGAAGGATATTTTCTACACAACCACAGCAACATTATTTTTGAAGATTTTTACATTAATTTAAAAATATTGTCGAATACACAGACTACTTTATTTGTAAGGATCTTTCAGGAAAACTATTTTACATGCCCACCCTGTAATTTAGCCTGATGGTTAGCAAATTCTTTTAAGACAGTGATGTTTCATATTTTGAGCTCAATGGCTCTTCAAGAAGCCTGATCCTAGCTTTCTCTTCTGATACATATCTACACAGAAGATGACACACGAGATTTCATGTAAATTCAAAGGGTACACAAACCCACTGAATCCATAGTTGACAATACCCCTGGGGATGGGGAAGTCTACAAACTCCAAATTAAGTTTTCTCAACATCTCATCTAAATTCTTTCTCTTCGTGTATTTACCTATTTAAGATCACAGTACTTAGCGAAGATGGGGAGAAATTGATCTTATATCCACCCACTTATTTTTTCCGTTTTAATTATGCTTCTTTCAAAGAATCTCTCCCTTCCGTCTTTCCTTCCCTCCCTTCTTCCCTTTCTTCCTTCCTTTTCTTTCCCTCTTTCTTTTTTCTTTTCTTTTCTTCTCTTCCTTCTTTTCTTTCTTTCTTTCCTTTTTCCTTCTAACTTCTTTCTTTGCTAATGGAGATATTACTGTATATAGTAAGATGCATGGATATTATTTATAGTTTGTGAGTCTTGGCAAATGTACATGCTAGCCAAACTAATAGTTTATTGAAGATATGCAGTGTGTCCACCATCCTACAAAATCTAGTCAAGCCCTCTCCTCTCCAGAGGCAACTGCTATATTGATTTCTATCCCTGTAAATTATTTTTTGTTTACTTAAAATTTAATTTATATAAATAGAATAATAATGTATGAACTTTGGGGGGGGGTTCTGACTTCTTTTCCTTAACATAGATTCACTCATGTTGTTGCGAATATTGGAAGGTTATTGTTATTGTTTATTGTGGGGTAGTATTCAATTGTATGACTATAACACAATATATTTAACCATTCCCTTGATGAGATATTTGAGCTATTTATAGTATTTAGTTAATATTGAGCTTCATTTAAGTTCTTGGGTAAATCTTTTATTTGTAAATCTGTGTCTTCATTTTGGGAGAAACAAAAACTAGGAGTAGAATTAGTGAATCATAAGGTAGGTGTATATTTATGTAATCTACCTAAAATGCTGTCCAAATATTATTTACACATACCCCCAGTGGTATGTATTATATATATTAGTATATGTATTAGCATATGTATGTGTATATAATATGTATGTATTATATGTATTAGAGTATTATGAGCAGTGTATGCTTCTTTTTCAACAACTGGTATTGTAAACCTTCTAGGTTTAGCCAGTCTATGAGTATGAGGTATTATTCCTTTGGTTAAAATTTACATTTCTTTTAGGACTAATAAAGTTGAGTAAGTTTCTATGTATTTATCATGCCTTTTTTTTTTTAAAGATTTTATTTTTTTATCTGAGAGAAAGTGAGAAAATGAGAGAGAGACAGACAGACAGAGAGAGAGAGAACATGAGCAGGGGAACAGCAGAAGGAATGGGAGAAGCAGACTACTCAATGAGCAGGGGTCCAGACATGGAGCTCAATCCTGGGACTCTTGGATGGTGACCTCAGCTGAAGGCAAATGCTTAACCAACTGAGCCACCCAGGCACCCATTCACGTCTATTCTTTTCTGAATTGTGTCTTCTTTTTGCCCATTTTACTGAGCTTTTTGTATTTTATGATTAATCTCTAAAAATTCTTTATTCTGGAGACATGTTCTTTTTTGATACTCAAATACATAAAAATATATATAGAGAGGGATCCCATTGTTCATGGATTCCATAATTTGCTAAAATGAATTTGCAATTTCAAAATCAATTCTCAGGGCTCTTCCATGGTTTCTTATAAAAGTGAGCAGAACTGTGAAAATTTTGAGTGACCAGATGCATCTGTTCCCAGATGAGATCAAAGCATGCTCTGCTTTGTTGCTTCTGCTCATTCTATAAATAAATGCCCTTTTTAAGCCTACTGAGTGCCAAGTTTTATGTTTTTGTTATCTTATTTGCTGATGATTTTGTTGTTTAAAATGGCCCCTAAGTGAAGTGTTGTCTGGTGTTCTGATGTACAAGAATGGGGTGATGTACTTTATGGAGAAAATATGTGTGTTAATTAAGCCTCATTCAGGCAGGAGTTATGGTGAATCAATACTATATGCTATATTAAATAATGTCTTTAAAGAAAAACACACATGAAACAAGGTTATATATTAGTTAGTTGATGAAAATATTGTGACCAAAGGCCTATAGGAACCAAACCCTGTAATTCCTCTAGGCACAATAGTTATAGTTATATATTCGTTATAGTTATAGTTATATAATAGTTATATAGTTAGGCACAACAGTATTTGTTAATTTCATAGAATTTAACTATTGCAAATAATGAGAATTGACTATATGTATCATGTATCTACCTACCTCTCTACCCATCTATCATCTAAATTTTCTCCCAGTCTGCAAACTGACTTTTCATTTTGTAACTGGTTCTCTTTTGAGGAGCAAAATTTTTAAATTATATGAAGAAGCATCAATCTTTTTTAAAAAAGATATTACTTTTTGAAATCAATCTAAGAAATAAAATCTTTATCCATTTTAACTTTTCAAAGATATTCTATTATATTTCTATCTAAGATCTTTACTTACCTTTTATGCTTACATGTACAACAAATGTTAAGTTCATTTTTGTGTGCAGTGTGAGAAATGGGTCATGACTTGTGTCCATATGGCTCTTTTGGTTCTTCAGTATCATTTCTAGAAAACAGTTTTGTTTCTCCACTGAATTTCTTTGGTGCATTGTTGAAAAGCAGTTAACTATATCTGTGTGGGTTTATTTCTGAAGTCAGTTCTGCTCCCTTCATCAGTCTGTTTATACTCCTGCAAATAGAGCATTGATATAATTATTCTGGTTTTAGAGTAAGTCTTGACATCAGTTTGTGTGAGCCTTCCAACTACGGAGAGTTTTAGAAGGGGGGTGTCGGGGGATGGGTAAGCCTGGTGATGGGTATTAAGGAGGGCACAGATTCCATGGAGCACTGGGTGTTAAATGCAAACAAGAATCATGGAACACTACATCAAAAACTAATGATGTAATTTATGGTGACTAACATAACACAATAAAACAAACAACAACAAAAAAACCCCAACCTCCCCAAAAAGACTCCCCCCAAAACAGCTTTGTTCTCCATTTGCAAGATTGTTGTGACTATTCTGTATCTTTCTCATTTCCACAGAAGTTTCAGTATCTGCTTGTCAGTTTCTAGAAAAATGTTTACTGGTATTTGGATTTGAGTTTCATTGAATCTAGAGATCAGTTTGAAAGCAACTTGCATCTTTACCTTATCGATTCTTCTGACCTATGGTCATGGTATAACTCTCCCTTTTTTTCTCCATTATTAGAGGTATAAAATTTATACCTGCAATATTTAGTACAAAGATATTTAACATCTTTTGTTAAATTTTTTATAAATACCTCTACCAATCAAGGAAAAGGTAAAATTAAGGAAAAAATAACCAATGTCAAATGAAAAAGAGCCTCATTATAGATTATCTATTCATTAAATAGTTAAGAAAATATTATGAACAAATTAATGTTAAAAAATTATTAGAAATATACAAGTTACTAAAATTAATACAAAAGGAAATTGACTATATAAATACTGGGATTCTTAATAAAACAATTCAGTCTGTAATTAAAAACAGTCTCAGAATGAAACTCTATACTCAGGGCATTGTTGGTGAATTCTATCAATTATTAAATACATAATGTCAATCTTAAAATTTCTTAGAGAAGGGAGGAGTCAAGATGGCAGAAGAGTAGCAGGCTGAAATGACATCAGGTAGCAAGAGATCAGCTAGATAGCTTATCAAACCATTCCAAACACCTACAAATCCAAGAGATCAAAGAGAAGAAGACCAGCAATTCTAGAAACAGAAAATCAACCACTTTCTGAAAGGTAGGACCTGAGGAGAAGTGAATCCAAAGTCTCGGGAAGATAGATTATGAGGGAAGGGACTGGCTCCCAGCAAGTGACAGAGCAATGGAACATAAAATCAGAACTTTTAAAAGTCTGCTCCACTAAGGGACATTGCTCCACAGGCCTAAGCGGGGGTGGAGCCCTCATGGGGAAAGCATGGTCTCAGGTCCTGCAGGGTCACAGAAGGATTGGGGGTGTCTGAGTGTTGCAGAGCTCACAGGTATTAGAGCAGGGAAGCCAGCTACAGAGACAGAGCCAAAGAGTGAGCTCTTAACTAGGGGTTACCTTAAACTGTGATCTGTGGCACAGTCAGACCTCTGCTCTTTGAGCAGAGACCCCACAAGTAGCAGATCTGGGAAGACCCCCCCTGAAAGAGTGGCATGGATCTGCTGAGTTTGAAGACTCCAGGCAGGGCTTTGGCCGGAGACAGAGATGCTTGGTCATAGGTTGGGTGAGCTTGGACCCTGGCTGGAGGCCAGGGAAACAGGAGTGATTGAGCACTTTTCTCTAATGGCAAACTAAGGAGTGGAGCCCTGGGCTTTTGGCTCCTCCAGGCTGGAGATTGGGAGGCTGCCATTTTCATTCACATCCACCAGAGCTCTACAGAAAGTGTTCAGGGAACGAAAGCTCCTGAGAGTGAACACGGGCAGATTACTTAGCCTGGCCCCTGGCAAGGGCAGCGCAATTCCACCTCAGGCAAAGACACTTGAGAATCACTACAACAGGCCCCTCCCCCAGAAGATTAGCAAGAAATCCAGCCAAGACCATGCTCACTTATCAAGGAGAACAGCGGAATTGCAGAGGAGGGGAAAGCAAAGCATGGAATTCATGGCTTTCTCCCCATGATTCTTTAGTCTTGCAAAGTTAATTAAATTTTTTTAATTTTATTTTTTTCTGATTCTAATTTTTTAAATGTTTACTCTTTCCTCTTTTAATATTTTTTAACTAGTTTATCTTAACAACACCTTAAAAAAAAACTTTTGAAAGTTCATTATTATAATCATACTTTATCCTTCATTGTATCTAACTTTATTTTTTATATACATATAGGGTTTCTTCTTCTAAAAAATCTTGGGATACAACTTCTTCTAATAGATCAAAATATATCCTAAATCTAGAACAGGGCTTTGTTCTAGGCTCAAGCCTGAGCAAATTCCCTCCACTTTCTTTTTCTTTCTTTTCCCAACCAACTTACCTTATCAACTCCTTTTTTAGAATTTTTAAAAAATTTTTCATCTTTACAGTCATATTCCATCCCTTCATTTTACATATATATATATGTATATATATATATACATATATATATATATGTATTGTTCTTTACAATTTTGAGAGGTAGTTTCTTCTAAGAGACCAAAATACTCCCAAAATTAAGGTGGTGGCTCTGTTCTTTTCACCAGTCTGATGTACATATTTTCTATTTCTTTTTAATTTTATTAAACTTCTTTTTACCCCCTTTCTTCTCCCCACAATTAGGAATCACTTCTGATTTGGTTAACACACATTTTTCTGGCGTCTTTGCCACCCTTTTCATATTTTATTCTCTCATTCATATATTCTTATCTAGATAAAATGACAAGGTGGAAAAACTCACCACAAAAAAAAAAAAAAAAAAGAAAGAAAAAAAAGAAAAAGGAAAAAGAACAAGAGGCAGTACCAAAGGATAGGGACCTAATCAATATGGAAATTGGTAATATGTCAGATCTAGAGTTCAGAATGATGATTCTCAAGGTGCTAGCTTGGCTTGTAAAAGGCATGGAAGATATTAAAGAAACCCTGTCTGGAGAAATAAAAGCCCTTTCTGGAGAAATAAAGGAACTAAAATCTAACCAAGGAGAAATAAAAAAAAGCTATTAATGAGGTGCAATAAAAAATGGAGGTTCTTACTGCTAGGATAAATGAAGCAGAAGAGAGAATTAGAGATATAGAAGACCAAATGATGGAGAATAAAGAAGCTGAACAAAAGAGAGACAACTACAAGATCATGAGGGGAGATTTCGAGAGATAAGTGATACCATATGATGAAATAACATTAGAATAATTGGGATTCAGAAGAAGAAGAAAGAAGAAGGTGGCAGAAGGTATACTGGAGCAAATTATTGTAGACAATTTCCCTAATATGGCAAAGGGAACAAGCATCAAAATCCAGGAAGTGCAGAGAACCCTCCCCCCCAAATCCATAAGAATAAATCCACACCCCTTGATCTAATAGTAAAAGTTACAAGTCTTAGTGACAAAGAGAAAATCCTGAAAGCAGCCTGGGACAAGAAGTCTGTAACATACAATGGTAAAAATATTAGATTGGAAGCAGACTTACCACAGAGACCTTGCAGGCCAGAAAGAACTGGCATGATATATTCAAAGCATTAAACAAGAAAAACATGCAGCCAAGAACAATATACTCAGCTAGGCTATCATTGAAAATAGAAGGAGAGATTAAAAAGCTTCTAGGACAAACAAAAAATAAAATAATTTGTAAACAACAAACCAGCTCTATAGGAAATATTAAAAGGGGTCCTCTAAGCAAAGAGAGAGCCAAAAGCAGTAGACCAAAAAGGAACAGAGACAATATACAGTAATAGTCACCTTACAGGCAATACAATGGCATTAAGTTCATATCTCTCAATAGTTACCCTGAATGTAATTGGGCTAAATGCCCCTATCAAAAGACACAGAGTATCAGAATGGATTAAAAAACAAAACCCATCAATATACTGCCTACAAGAAACTTATTTTAGACCCAAAGACACCTCCAGATTTAAAGTGAGGGGGTGGAAAAGAATTTACCATGCTAATAGACATCAAAAGAAAGCTGGAGTGGCAATCCTTATATCAGATCAATTAGATTTTAAGTCAAGACTATAATAAGAGATGAGAAAGGACACTATATCATACTCAAAGGATCTGTCCAACAAGAAGATCTAACAATTTTAAATATCTATGCCCCTAACATGGGAGCAGAAAACTACATAAACCAATTAATAAAAAAAATCAAAGAAACACATTGACAATAATACAGTAGTAGTAGGGGACTTTAACACCCCCGTCACTGAAATGGACGGATCATCTAAGCAAAAGATCAACAAGGAAGTGAAGGCCTCAAAAGATACACTGAACCAGATGGACACCACAGATATTTTCAGAACATTCCATCCCAAAACAACAGGATACACATTCTTCTCTAGTGCACATGGAAGATTATCCAGAATAGATTATATCCTGGGTCACAAATCAGGTCTCAACCAATACCAAAAGATTGGGATCATTCCCTGCATATTTTCAGACCACAATGCTCTGAAGCTAGAACTCAACCACAAAAGGAAGTTTGAAAAGAACCCAAATAAATGGAGACTAAACAGCATCCTTCGAAAGAATGAATGGGTCAACCGGGAAATAAAAGAAGAATTGAAAAAAATAATGGAAACAAATGATAATGAAAACACAACGGTTCAAAATCTGTGGGACACAGCAAAGGTAGTCCTGAGAGGAAAATACATAGTGATACAAGCCTTTCTCAAGAAACAAGAAAGGTCTCAAATACACAACCTAACCCTCCACTTAGAGGAACTGGAGAAAGAACAACAAAGAAAGCCTAAACCCAGCAGAAGAAGAGAAATCATAAAGATCAGAGCAGAAATCAATGAAATAGAAACCAAAAAAACAATAGAACAAATTAATGAAACTAGTAGGTGGTTCTTTGAAAGAATTAATAAGGTTGAAAAACCCCTGGCCAGACTTACCAAAAAGAAAAGAGAAAGAACGCAAATAAATAAAATCATGAATGAAAGAGCAGAGATCACAACCAACACCAAAGAAATACAAACAATTATAAGAACATACTATGAACAACTCTACACCAGCAAATTTGACAATCTGGAAGAAATGGATGCATTCCTAGAGATGTATAAACTACCACAACTGAACCAGGAAGAAATAGAAAACCTGAACAGACCCATAGTCAGTAAGGAGATTGAAGCAGTCATCAAAAATCTCCCAACAAACAAGAGCCCAGGGCCAGATGGCTTCCCAGGGGACTACTACCAAACATTTAAAGAAGAATTAATTTCTATTCTCCTGAAACTGTTCCAAAAAGTAGAAATGGAAGGAATAGTTCCAAACTCATTTTATGAGGCCAGCATTATCTTGATCCCCAAACCAGACAAAGATCCCATCAAAAAAGAGAATTACAAGCCAATATCCTTTATGAACACAGATGCAAAAATTCTCACCAAAATACTAGCCAATAGGATCCAACAGTACATTAAAAGGATTATTCACCACGACCAACTGGGATTTATTCTAGGGCTGCAAGGTTGCTTCAACATCCACAAATCAATCAATGTGATACAATACATTAATAAAAGAAAGAACAAAAACCATATGATACTCTCAATAGATGCTGAAAAAGCATTTGAAAAAGTACAACATCCTTTCTTGATCAAAACTCTTCAAAGTGTAGGGATAGGGGGTACATACCTCAATATTATCAAATCCATTTATGAAAAACCCACAGCGAATATCATTCTCAATGGAGAAAAACTGAGAGCTTTTCTTCTAAGGTCAGGAACATGGCAGAGATGTCCATTATCACCACTGCTTTTCAACACAGTAATAGAAGTCTTAGCCTCAGCAATCAGACAATAAAAAGAAATTAAAGGCATCCAAGTGGGCAAAGAAGTCAAACTATCACTCTTTGCAGATGATATGATATTTTATGTGGAAAACTCAAAAGGCTCTAATCCAAACCTGCTAGAACTTATACAGGAATTCATTAACATGCCAGGATATGAAATCAATGCACAGAAGTCAGTTGAATTTCTTTACACCAACAACAAGACAGAAGAAAGAGAAATTAAGGAGTCAATCCCATTTACAATTGCACCCAAAACCATAAGATACCTAGGAATAAACCTAACCAAAGAGGCAAGGAATCTGTACTCAGGAAACTATAAAGTACTCATGAAAGAAATTGAGGAAGACACAAAGAAATGGAAAAATGTTCAATGCTCATAGATTGGAAGAACAAATATTGTGAAAATGTCTATGTTACGTAAAGCAATCTACACATTTAATGCAATCCCTATCAAAATCCCATCCATTTTTTTTCAAAGAAATGGAACAAATAATCCTAAAATTTATACGCAACCAGAAAATACCTTGAATAACCAGAGGAATGTTGAAAAAGAAAGCCAAAGTTGGTGGCATCATAATTCCAAACTTCAAGCTCTATTACAAAGCTGTCATCATCAAGACAGTATGGTACTGGCACAAAAACAGACACGTAGATCAATGGAACAGAATAGAAAGTCCAGTAATAGACCCTCAACTCTGTGGTCAACTAATCTTCGACAAAGCAGGAAAGAATATCCAATGGAAAAAAGACAGTCTCTTCAACAAATGGTGTTGGGAAAATTGGACATGCAGAAGAATAAAACTGGACTATTTCCTCACCCCACATACAAAAACAGACTCAAAATGGATGAAAGACCTCAATGTGAGAGAGGAATCCATCAAAATCCTTGAGGAGAACACAGGCAGCAGCCTCTTCGAACTCAGCCACAGTAACTTCTTCCTAGAAACATCGCCAATGGCAATGGAAGCAAGGGCAAAAATGAACTATAGAGACTTCATCAAGATCAAAAGCTTTTGCACAGCAAAGAAAACAGTTAACAAAACCAAAGGACAACTGACAGAATGGGAGAAGATATTTGCAAACGACATATCAGATAAAGGGCTAGTATCCAAAATCTCTAAAAAATTTAACAAACTCAACAACCAAAGAACAAATAATCCAATCAAGAAATGGGCAGAGGACATTAACACACATTTCTGCAAAGACGACATCCAGATGGCAAACAGACACATGAAAAAGTGCTCCACATCACTGGGCTTCAGGGAAATACAAATCAAAACCACAATGGGATACCACCTCACACCAGTCAGAATGGCTAAAATTAACAAGTCAAGAAATAACAGGTGCTGGCAAGGATGCAGAGAAAGGGGAACCCTCCTACACTGTTGGTGGGAATGCAAGCTGGTGCAACCACTCTGGAAAACAGCATGGAGGTTCCTCAAAAAATTGAAAATAGAGCTATCCTATGACCCAGCAATTGCACTATTGGATATTTACCCTAAAGATACAAAGGTAGTGACCCAAAAGGTCAAGGGCACCCAAATATTTATAGCAGCAATGTCCATAATAATCAAACTATGGAAAGAATCTAGAGGTCCATCAACAGATGAAAGGATAAAGAAGAGGTGATACACACACACACACACACACACACACACACACACACACACACAATGGAATACTATGCAGCCATCAAAAGAAATTAACTCTTGCCATGTGTGATGACATGGATGGAACTAGAGGGTATTATGCTTAGTGAAATAAGTCAATCAGAGAAAGACAACTATCATATGATCTCCCTGATATGAGGAAGTTGAGAGGCAATGTGAGGGGCTCAGGGGGTGGGGGAGGAAAGGAATAAATGAAACAAGATGGGATCAGGAGGGAGACAAACCATAAGAGACTCTTAATCTCACAAAACATACTGAGGGTTGAGGGGGTAGGGGGACAAGGGAGAGGGTGGTTGGGTTATGGACATCAGGGAGGGTATGTGCTTTGGTGAGTGCTGTGAAGTGTGTAAACCTGGCGATTCACAGACCTGTACCCCTGGGGCTAATAATACATTATATGGTAATAAAAAAATTTCAAATAGTTATTTGAGAAAATAGAAGAAAGAGCCCTTCCCAACATATTTTATTAGGCCAGCATAACTCAGGTACTAAAAATGGACAACACTGCAATAAAAAATTAAAATAATCAATATCATTGATGAGCAAAGATGGAAAATATTAATCAAAATAGAATCCAACAACCTGCAAAAACAAAAATACATCAAAGTCAAGCTGGATTTATTTTTTAAAAAAGCAAGGTTAATTTTATATTTAAATATAATATGCCACTATATACGAGAATAAAGAGAAAAATCACATATCAGTAAATGCAGAAAAAAACATTTGTTAAAATTTAATGTTCACTCATGATAAAATCCTTTAGCAAACTAGGAAAAGAAGGGAGTTTCCCTAATTCATATCTTCAGAAATATAACTTTTAAATAGTACAAGTAGCATACACAATAGTGACATATTAACTGCTTTCTCTCTGAGACCAGGATGAACACAAGTATTTATTCTGCCTATCTTAGAAACATTGTATCAGAGGCTGTAGCCAGTGCAGTAAAGCAAATAACTAACAAACTTAATTTTTTAAAAAATTTTATTTATTTGATAGAGAGAAAGAGAGAGGAAAAGGAGGAAGGGAGAGCGAGAGGGAAAAGCTGACTCCCTGGTGAGCAGAGAGCCCAACTTGGGGCTTGATCTCAGGACTCTGAGACCATGATCCAAGCTGAAGGTAGATGTTTAACCAACTGAGCCACTCAGGCATCCTTCTAACTAAATTAATGAAATAAAAGTATAGTGACCAAAATGAAGAAATAACAATTATTTATTCAGAGATTATATGATTACGTCCATGAAAGTTAAAAAGAATCTAAAGATAAATGATTGGAAGTGTGCTTGGGTGGCTCCGTGGGTTAATCCTCTGCCTTCAGCTCAGGTCATGATCTCAGGGTACTGGTATTGAGCCCCGCATCAGGCTCTCTGCTCAGCAGGGAGCCTGCTTCTCCCTCTCTTTCTCTGCCTACTTGTGATCTCTCTCTCTTTCTCAAATAAATAAATAAAATCTTTAGAAAAAATCTTTGGAATTAATAGATAAATTAAAAAGTTTCTGGATATAAGTTCAGTATTTAAAAATTAATTGCATTTCTGCATAATGGCAATACATGATAAAATAAATATTTAAAAGATTCAATTTTCAGTAATGTAGAATATCAAATACTTCAGACAAACTAGCAAAATATGTACAATATCTTTATGTAGAATTTTATTATTGAGAAAAAGGAAAGAATACCTAATTTTTACAGTATTCTACTTATGTATAAGACTCAATATTTAAAGATGTTAATTTTTACCAACGTGATCTATGAGTCAAAGCAATTCTAATCATGAGAATGGTGTGTGTGTGTGTGTGTGTGTGTGTGTTGTAACTTGATAAGCTGGTTCTAAACTTTATGTAGAAATGTATGGGGCCAAGAATAGTCTCATAGCTGAAGGAGAAAAAAAATAGAAGGACTTTTCCTACAAGAAATCGAGAATTACTGAAATGCCACAGTAGTTAGGATTGTGTGGCATCAGATCAGAGAGAGACTAATAGATCAGTGGAACAGAACACAGAGCCTCTACCAATACTTCTACCAATCAAAGAAACTCACACATAACATAAACATTTGATTATGATCAGGAAGGACACACAGTGCCTGATAGGTTTCTTAACATTCTAGAGACAGCATACACCACACCTGGGAAAACTGTTTCAACTGATACACAGGGACCACAGGTCCTGCCAGCTCTGAGTGGAGCCAGAAAGCAAAAGGCTTTGGAGCAGGTCCAGGCCATAGGACACACAGCCATGCCACCTGGGTCATATGACCTGGTCAACTTGACCTGTTATAGCAAAGTTGTCAGAGGAGGAAAAAGATGCTATGTGGCATTATGGCAACCCTCAATGAGAGAATCAGCATACAGATGCCTTGAATGTTAGAGGAATGTATTACAGAATAATCATAGACCTTTCTATAAATAGCTTCAAGTATGCTACTGGATCCTGGTTGAGACAGAACTTGATCTTGGACAACAATTGGCTGTATTCCCAGAAGCTGAAGAAGCAGGTAGCCCAGACCCCGTGTCATCAATCACTGCTACATCATTACCTCTTCCTCTGCTTATATCTGCTGCCTTATATAGGACCCCTTATGATGGAGAAAGGAAGGGCTTAAGCCTAGCTCATGGATGGATTGGCTCTAACTATCAATGTTAGGTAAAACTAGATGGTGGCTGTATTAGCCTGCACCCAGAAATTACATTGAAAGGCTTTGGTGAAAGAACACCCAAGGCAGGATAACCAACAAGGCATCTGGTTCTCTGCTTTGTATACACAGTAGTTGGCTTTTCATACGTGTTATATAGGTTATAGTTATAGGTTATGATATACATATGGACCCATGAGCAGTGGCAAATTTCAGAAAAAAGATTGGAAGATGGCAACTAGTTTTTCTTTCTTTATACCAGTACACTCTTTTAAACTTTTTCTTTAATTGTTATATCACCGAGTTAATACAACTGAAAACTTTCTCCTACCTAAAATCATTTCTATTGAAAAAAAAATTTCAAGTTGTGTTCATAATAATAATCTCAGATTACTCTCAAATTTGTTTTGAACCCAATTACTATAATTGTGACAAATAAGTATTGGTAAACCAAACTAATTTACATTTACCACCTCATTGCATCAGATATTCATGGAGCTTTACAAATTTCCTGTGTTCGATAGCAAATTATGCATGTAATAAAAGTAGACTTTTTTTTTTTATCCCCCAAAGTCCTCTGGCTCATCTGTGTTGAGGCAGAGGATATCTTGTTTATCTCTGAAACAAGGTAGCCTCATCAAAAGCCCTTGGGCAATCATAGACTGCATGTCCTCAGATGGCTTTGTAAGCAATGTGTCAGAAAATTTACTTACAAAACAGGAGCATTAAACTTTAGCTTATTATATAGCTTTAAGAAGTTCAACTTTAAAACAATTTTCTGTTCTTTAAAACGACATTTAGTGTTTCACATTTTTATAATAAACTACCACCTGTAGTTGGATCTTTTGATTCATGAATACTAATGTCTGATATTTAATGCTTGTCTCAAGAACTTTTCTTGGTCTAGATCTGCACTGTCCAACATGGAACCCATTAGCAACACGTGACTGTGGAGCACCAGAAATGTAACTCACTGGATGAAATAGCAAGTCAATTTCAGTGACAAAGTAGAACAAGTGCATAAAATACTTTGTCAATAATATTTATTTCAATTACATGTGAATTGACACTATTATTTATTTATTTGAGAGAGAGAGAGAGATAACAAAAGAAAGCACAAGCAGGGGATGGGGGGAGAGGGAGAAGCAGATTCCCCACTGAGTAGGGAGCCCAATGCAGGACTTGATCCCAGGACCCTGGGGCCATGACCTGAGCCAAAGGCAGATGCTTAACCAAGTGAGCCACCCAGGGGCCCCGACACAATTTTTGATGTATTGGGTTAACTTAATCAGTATAAGCTCCTATAATTACTATAAATTTAGTGTAATATGCAAAATATTTGCCCATATGGTCTTTAAGTTGTAATACTTTGTGTATTTCATTAAATGTCCTACCACTATTAAGTATTCAAGTCTAATTTTTATACCAGTTATTGTTTGTGTCTTTACCCTTTGATCTACATGCTAGCCCCACCACTGTGTTAAGTGAGAAGGGAAGACTGAGCAGAGGTCTGTGAATAGAATAACAACAGTGACAGCCAAAAGCAAAGTACGTACCTCTAACTCAACCATAGTGAAAATAGAGAAAGCTCAGTACTGGTCAGGCACCCATTCCAGAGAACTAGGACTCACCTTTTCCCTTCTCCACTCTCTAGCCAGCATTCCTACAATTCTGACTCTTAAATAACTCTCAAATCACGTAAATTGCTACTATCTTGGCAAAACCCCTTGTAATCTTTCCTGGAATTATTGCAGTGTCCGTGGCGTGGGTCCCAAATTCCAATCCCTCTTGTCCTACTACTTATTTTTCAAATGTGAATCAACTGTTTTTTTTTTTTCCTAAAATGCAAATTTGTTCAACTCCTTTATTAAAAAGTCCAGTAAACATCCTGACTTCCCACGTGATAAAGTATACACTGCTTAAAAAGCATTAAAGTTTTCCCTTCTGCCACTCCCTTACTACCCCCTCCACTGTCAGCCATGTGGGACTGATCTCCATTCCCCTAACCCGCTGTGTCTGCCTACGCCTTTCAACCTGTGCTCACAGATGTATTTGCCTGGGATGTCATCCCTGATCTGAATACTTTCCACCTGGCCAACTTCACCATTCTGAAGGTATTATGGACTGAGTAGTGATACCACCAGCCCCATTCATATAAGAACCCCTAACTCCCAAAGTAACTGTATTTGGAGATAAGCTTTTAGGAAGTAATGAGGCCATAAAGGTGGAGCCCTGACCCCATAGGATTAATGGCTTTATAAGAAGAGACACCAGAATGCTCTTTCTCTCCCCATTGTGTGAGGACACAGTGAGAACGTGGTTGTGGGAAAGCCAGGAACCAACTTCACTGGCATTCTGATATGAAATTCCCAGCCTCCAGAATTGGGAGAAATGAAATGCTTGCTGTTGAAGCCATTGGGTTATGCAGCCTGAGCTGACTGATACAGCAGGCTCTGCTCAGACCTCAGACCCTGGAGAGCATGCACCAGTATCCAAGGCTAAGCAGCTCTCGATGACATGGATTCCATGAACACATTCATCACGGCCCATCATTTCATTTTTCTATACTACTTTTGTGAACTCCTTGAAGGCAAAGGAAGTCTTTTATTCATCTTTGTTTCAAAATGCCTAGTCTGTCATTTGTTTATTTTAGTGTTGAGAGAGGTATGCAACAGAGATATTTGTTGGTTGATCGTTTAGGAGTACTTTGTTAAAATCTTTCAAAGCAGCTAAAGAACACTTTGGGAAATACATTTCATGCAGAACTCTCATAAGTAACTTCCAGCTTGAAGCCATCTGGGCACAGGGAGTAACAGGGATCCTGAGGCAACCAGCTGGCATAGCTGGGGAGATTGTTCCCTGCTACTTAGGAAGGGTACGAGCCACCAACCACACTTAGTTAACGCTCATGACAGGCAGAGTTATCCTAGTGAGGCAGCTGTGTGAAAGTGATTTGCTCCCTTGTTCTGTGACCTCAGAAGCAAAAGATTAATGACAAGGAACTAAGAAAGAATCTTCAGTCATTAAAACACCGTAATCCAGTCCCTCAGAGAAACACAAGATTGGGTCTTTCCGATGATCCCGTTTCTATACACACATATAATGAAACAAAACTTACTCAGTTTTCATACTTCCCCTTGCAAAAATAATGGGGCTGAATGGTGTCAGACTTTTCTCATGCTTGACTAAGGCTGTATCACGTATTTCTCCCTTCATATGAGGTTTGTGAACTGAGTTAAGTTTTTTCTATTTCATGAGAGCCTGGGCAGTAGAGACATGAGATTTTCCGTGTTCTTGAACCTTTGCTTCTGTCTTCTTTGACTTTATCACGTATCTTTCTTTTTCCATCTGTGGCTTACTTATTTGTTAGTTTCCCAGACATGCAGTATTAAATGAATTGTACAAATTAGACATGGCAGATTTGGGGAGATTTCAGGAGTAGAGGGAACCCTCTGAGGGTTTACTGCTAAGTTACCTGCTATTGGGCTAAAAAGGCAGATTACCCATGAGATCATACGGGCTTGTGCACAGACAGTCCTGGGTTAGACTTCTGACTACCATTTGCTTGTTATGTGATCTTTGATAAGCTGCTTGACCTCTCTGAGCCTCAGAATCTGGAAACGAAAACAATGGGGCTTATCTTGTAGTGAAGCAAAGACGAGACACAGTAGGCACACAGCGTTTGGTGAATGTGGGCCCTCAGGAGATGTGAATTCTTATTAGTGATGTCACTTATTAGCTCATGCCCTTGGAAGGCATTTACCTCTAGTGGTAAGGAAGAATTAAAACGATGAGGCATATGGGCAATCTGGGACACAAAAAAACCCCAAGGAACCATTATTTTCATCTAGAGGAGTATCTAAATCATTCAAGATTTCCTTTTTTAATATCTCTAGGAATGGAAACTCTCAATACTTCGCAAGGAATTTTCTTCTAGTGTTTCATCATCATAATGGTTAAGAAGTTCCTCCTCATATGCGGCAGAAATTGGCAAGCTCATTTCCTCAGATTCAGACCCCAAGGGGAAAAGGAGAACAGCTGTTGAGTTTCTCAATCCAGAAAATCTTCACCATATTGAATCATCACTCCTTTCCTGTTTCCCCCTGAGTATGAATAGCCAAGGGCCTCAAACAGTTCCTGGTAGTCACTGGTCCCTGTTGCTTTCTCATCTTTGATCTTTTCATATGAGGAGGGTTTACTTAGTTCACATCTGGTTAAACATTTGTCTCTGTGCTCTTGGCAGAGTTGAATGATAACAGATTGTAAGGGAAGAATGTCTTCTCAAGGCTGCAGGAAAAGACAACTTATTTTGACGGTACACTAACAAATCCCCCAGTTTATTAGAAAAGAGTTTCCTGTCATAATCAGGGGATTTATGAAGGATTGTGGTATCTTCTGTGATGAATCATGATAAAACAGCGTGGTGACTGAGAACATGTGTTCTGGAATTGTACAGACTTAGGTAGGAACTCCTGTTACGCCTCTTGTGACCTTGTATGTGACCTTGTATGAATTACACAACCTCCCCAAGGCTCTATTGTCTCCTCTCTAGAAAGGGACAACTAACCTCCTGGGTTCTTGAGGTGATCCCCTCATTATCAATACATCACGCCCTCTCGGATCCAGGCTCACCTTCTGCAGATGTTCCACCTTAGGGGTCAGCATTCTTTTAAACATCTCTCCTTCACAGTGACCTGGATGGTGGACTTTCTTAGGGCCACGACCTTCAGGGACACAACAGGTGGAAGGGCTCACTGCTGCACAGTGGGTCTCTGCATGAGGGGGGAGAATCTGGTGGAGCTCTGCCCTGGCCTCTTGCCCATACCCTCCAACCAGCTGGCTGATCCCATGCTCTCTCAACACTCTGATCAGAGTCCTGAGGCCTCCTGCCCATGCTGGCTCCCAACTCCCTCTGCAGGCCAGGTGTGGCTGGCCAGCATATGCCTGTGGCTTCTTTCTGAGCCAGTGCTCTCTCTGCTGATCACCAGCACTCTGTGTGTATCCCAGAGGGCTATTTTTTGCTTGCCTAGTGACAGCAGCCCAGCTCTAGCTGGGATAAACTAGCAAATGCCCCTGCTATCTGAGGGGCTGAGCTACTTCCACAATGAAATCTGGGAAGACTTCCCAGCCTTGGTGGAGGCTTTCAAGTCTGTCTTCTCTTTGGTTCTCTCCTTTAGCCCTGGGTATAATACAGAGGGTCTTTGGGTCTTATAGTTACTCTTTTATCAGAATTTAATTATTATTTAAGTTAAACTTCTCTTGTTTAACTCACAATGTGGTTCCTCTCTGCTAATTAGACCCAGACTGATGGCACAGGAAACTGTCCCTCTCACATCTCTAGCTGTGGAAGGTGTCATTAACATATGGTCCCATTGCTGTGCTCTGTTATACGACAGCGTCCTCACCAAGGCCACGTTTCCTACTGCCAATGACCAAGTGAGGCACAGACAGGAAGCCATATTTGTTCTTGGTTGATGTGGGCTCCTTGAATGTGGAACTGGGGCTCAGGGACTCTCCATAGACTTCCTTACAAAGTGTGCTGTATTCTAAGACTTTTCCTACCCAACCTGCCCTCCCTCCCATTCTTTTCCGGCTTGGCCTGCATCTTGACCTTCCTAGCTCCTTTCCCATTCCCCTCAAATCCGTTTTCCCCTTAGATCTCTTACAGATCTAATTCCACCTCACCATCTCCTCCTTGAAAGGCCAAAATAAACACAGTGACCACAGGGGTTAAATGAACTCATGGAGGTAAAGTGTGTGGTAGTGCTTGGAGATGTGTGTTGACCATGAGGCTGTCGAGGATGACAACAGTTAGCCGAAGGGTCAGAGCTCCTGCCTGTTGCTGTATCATTATAGAGTAATATCTTGGTTTTCTCTGCTGAAGGGGCAATAATTATTGTTCTCCTCACCATTGTTCAGGTACACAGATGGGCCATGTGGCGACCTCTTTGATGGGTGGTTTTTCTAAAACTTTCCAGTCATCCCCTTTCTTTAGAACATTGTTTTTCTGAGCAATAAATACAGTGCTAGCAAAACCCCTGTTTAGCAGTTTGGAATACTGTGTAAGGACCTCCGTGTTTATGAACATTTTATTCCAACAAATTGAAGAAAAATGCAGTAATGTGGTAAGACCTCAGCTTTCCATGTTGCCAGCCACTCTTTTCATCTCAAGCTTTTTGTAATTGTTGTTCCTTTGACTGAAACCTTGAAGAAGCAGCAGAAACTGATAGCAGGGTCTGATAATTTTAGGCTCCCGTGGTCCTAACTGGGCATCCCTGGGTGCTTAGTTTCTCTGGTTTTGTTTTTTTGACAGATAAGAAAAACAATATGGGCTGTCCACAGTGTTTTTGAAATTGACCAAAATAATTACTTGTTTTCCTGGTTGTAATTCAGAGGTAATAAGAATGAATCTTTCTTCATCTCTGGAAACAGTATCCTGATCTGCGTTTCCTTTATGCAGATGATGGAGAGTTTGTCCTACCTTATGGAAGGCAAAATAGTCAACAAGACATCTGGGACAGTTGGCCTTATTCTGTTTAACGTGACTTTGATACATGACACTGGTTTATCATTCCCAAGACTTACCCGCCTGTGGCTCTAAAACACTCTTCAAGGACCAGGCCACTAAAGGATGTGCAGTCACCTTCCTTGACTAATTCCAAAATGATTTGTTAGATTTCCAACTGCACAATATTTGGCATCTGGTGCCTTGGTGGCCCACGTGGGTGTGATGTGTAGTGTGTTATGAGTAACTGGTGCCAGTTTTTGACTAAGGTACTGACTGTTAGAGATTTTACTGTAAGTGAACAAGGAATAATTTCATAAGGTTTGGTTCTCCAGGGAGCCCAATGGGGTGCATTTGGGACTTTCCAAATTAATTCAGAGTCAGAGCCAGAGAATGTGGCTAAACATTTTGGCTCATTCAATCGCAGCCTGTAGGTGCTGTGACTAGTAATATATATCCTGTAACCCCGATTCAAAGAGCAACAATTTAACCCCAGAAAGATAACCTGCAGGGAGTGTGCTATGGTACTTTATGGTAATTTATTCTTTCCGTTATATTCTTGTTGCAGCAGAAGAGATAATTTTGGTAATCGGGAATATTTCTAGACTTGTATGCTCAGCCACACACACCATTAACATAAATACTTCTTTTCACTCAGACCCTGGAAATAGTAGCTGTGATTAATATGCTCATCCATATGCTTTTTCATACCCTTTAAAAGCAAAATATGATTTTAAAGAATTAAACATGGATTGGAATTCAGTCTTTAATTGCACTAACAAATGGCATTTTAAAGGATATAGCGGATAAACACTGTGCTAAACAGAAATGGCAGCTAAGAAATTGATTTCTTATGACAAAGAGAAGCTTTTTCCCTCCTCATTTTCAATGGAATGGAAAGAGGATTCTAAAATATGCGATATAATCAGGCTCTTTCTTGTCTTTGGCTGAGAGCCAAAACTATAGTTTTACACGGTCATGCTTGGTTCTGTCAGTTCCCTGCTTTGCCCTTCCTCCCCCTGCCCCTGTCTCTCTCACAGTGATTCTCTTGTCTCCTGGCAGGAGCATGCGGGAGTTTGCAGCCCCCCCCACCCCGAGCCCCTATACCTTTACCAATGCTTCCAAGTCACTAAGAGAGCTGGAACTTTCTTGGAAATTTAAACTATCCTCACTCAGCTACTCCCAACGGGAACTCAGTGGGTCGAGGAGAGGCTCAGAAATTCTCGAAGTGCCTCCTGAAAGCCCATGAATGGATTCATGCTGACTCCTGTTCACATGAGTGAACCACATTTGAAAAAACGAATTAAAAGAGTCCGTCAGCAATACATTTCTGAATGTATTCCTTCATGCTCCGGTAAGCCTTGCATGCCAGTCTGAAGTAAGTTGACTCATCTATACAATGCCCACTTCTGGGAAATTGTCTTCTATGAAGGGCAGTCAGTCTTGGAAAGGTTCAAATTCAAGGAGAAAAATGAATAATAAGCTACAGATAAGGCATTGGTTTAGAAGAGATATTATTTCTGTCGTATTCTGACATGACAGTGGCAGCTGATTTAGGACAACAAAGAGCAGGAGAAGACAAGCCAGAATCTCACATGATCCAGTTTGAGCCGTGTATGTTCCACTCTGGTGTGCGAATGAGAGCGCCATTCCAGAGCCTGCCAAGAGGCCTTGACTAACCTCTGCTCTCTGGTCTCGATCAGCTCATTGTCCCCCGTGGTCCTCATGTTATGACAGTCAGCAATTTGTCATACTTGTCCAACCTCCGTTGTACCTGGCAGACTCTAAGCCTCATGAAGGCAGGGCTCTGATTTGCTTATTGCTGGGTCCTCATGGCTAATGTGTCTGTGCCTATGAGTGTTCAGTCGATGCTGAATAAATGATATTAATACTGGGAGCAGAGACCAGTGGGCAGTGACCAGTGGAGAGGAAAATGGAAGGTCAGAGTAGAAGCAGGGCATGAGTCCCAGGCCAGGAGCACGGGAGGCAGGAGAGGGTAGGAGCAAGCCAACACAGTCATTGGGAAAGAGCTGCTCAAAGCATGGCTAGGAGACCCCAGCCTGGGGATAACTGGGACTGGAGACCAGGCCAGGGCCAGGACCCAGCTGATGGCAACAAGATGATCCAAGATAAGCCAAGTTAATGGGTAGGATTCAAAGAGGCCCAGTAGAGAGAGAACAAAGGATGTGGAGCCAAGATCCAGGCTCAGCTTGATGCTCTGCCTATAATAAAAACATGTACCTGGATCATGGGATGTTGGGGTGCTAATTATCAACAGGTGGCAGGAGTGATGACCTTGTGGTCCATTTTTTGGGTCCCACTCCTGGCTCTGTCACTTAGTAGTTACAAACAGGTTAGTTAACCATGCTTTGTCTCACACTGCTCCATGGAAAAATGGTTAGAATACAGATCTTACCAAATAAAATAATAGTTTATGCCTATTATCAAGGCTGTGTAAAATTAGTAAGGAAAATTACATTATAAGAATATACTTTAAAGTATTCACCCCAGGGGCACCTGGGTGGCTCAGTCCTTGAGTGTTCAACTCGGTTTCAGCTCAGGTCATGACCCCAAGGTCATGGGATTGAGCCCTGCGATGGGCTCTGTGCTCAGTGGGGAATCTGCTTGAGATTCCTTTTTCTCCCTCTGCCTCTGCCCCTCCCCCTTCTCTCTCTCTCTCTCTCTAATAAGTAAATGTTTTAAATAAGTAAGTAATTTACCATGAGTCAACTCAATCATTCTCTTGCAGCCCTAAATGGGTCAGATACCAATTTTCGTTGGGTCCTCTTGGAAAAACTGCATTGACTCTTCTGTGTCTTCTCTCTTACCTTCAAGTGCAGGAATAGATCTTGGAAAGTATCCCCAGAGCCTGAAGGGGTAGAGAAGCAAGACTGAGGGAGGTGTCCATCTCAAGACCATATCCCCAAGGATTGGTGGAGAGAAGCCAGGGCACCCTGGGCAGGAGAACCACCCAGCCCCTCCCCCAACCTCCCTGTCCCTCTCACCTCTGCTGTTCTTCCAAAAAGGAGGGATGTGTGTATGTGTGTGCGTGCGTGTGTGTGTGTGTGTGTGTGTAGACACCAGACTCCCCCAGGGGTTAGGATTCACTGGCCCATTATTTGTTCACTCACTTATTCCACAAATATTTGTGAACCCTTGCTACATGCTCCACTGTTTGGTAAGCCCTGGGGAGACAGTTGAAAACCATCAGTTGGGCCTCAGCTTCAACCAGCAGGCAGACCCCAGACAGAACCTCCCTCTCCAGTTGGTGGACTGCTACCTTCTCTTGAGGGACTCACGCCGATTTGTGCTTATTTGTGGTTCTGATGAACTTGAGTTCATCATCTCACGTTGTTTCACAGAAGGCTTTCCTTCTCTTACGTATTTATATACATAACCCCTACCCTCCCTTTCTTTTCCAGTTTGTGCCCGGTTGCTTAAGGAAAATTTCTCCTTTCCATAACCTTAACTAAAGCTAAAACACACATGTATGGGTACTTATCCCCCTGTATCAAAAGAGAGGAAATCCATATAAAATTAGGAAGGAAAAAACTTTGTAATAGATAAAACAGATTTTCATAATTTTTGCACTAATTTGTTTCATTACTTCTGGTTAATTTCTTTCTATCACAAGAAACTGCCTTTAAGATCATTGTTAACCAGGGGTGCCTGGGTGGCTCAGTGGGTTAAGTCTCTGCCTTCCGCTCAGGTCATGATCCCAGGGTCCTAGGATCAAGCCCTGCATCGGGCTCTCTGCTTGGCACAGAGGCCCTGCTTCCTCCTTTCTCTCTCTCTCTGCCTGTCTCTCTGCCTACTTGTGATCTCTCTCTGTCAAATAAGTAAATAAATTCTTAAAAAAAAAAAATCATTGTTAACTATTTCAAATACAAATTAACTTGTTTAGGCTTTGTACTATTTTTGTTGTTGTTGTTTCATTTAAAATATATAATATTTTGGCAACTCTAGGACTGCTCATGAGTTTTAGGCTTCCTCTGAAGCTCCAAGCAGCATCATTTACTACTTTTGTTGAATAGAAAAATGTGTTTCAAATTTGAGAGGCATGCCAGTAGCAAGCAGGAGCTTTAGCTCATTAGAGAATAAATTGTAAAATTGATTTGAAAATGTATGGTTATAAATCTATATAAATCTATAAAATACTGGCACTTCCATGCTGTTTTAAAACAGATCTCTCTTTTATATATTAATTCTTCTGTTTTCACATTCTTTGGGTGCCATCGTCCTAACAGCTGGGCAACAATAGTCGGCTCAGGACCTGCATAAGACCCTAGAAGTAAAAAAAAAAAAAAAAAAAAAAATCTCAGAATGCAGTCTGCCAAAGAATGTCCCTAAAACCCTCCAAACAAAAGGGGTACACAGTTGTTTAGCTTTTTTGTGTGTTTTCAGATATTTATGTATTCCGTGGATTTTTGAGAGTGTACATTTTAAAATTTCTGAATCTTATATTGTACATCGTGTATATTTTTTATAGAACAAAGCGTTTAAAGCAGGAGGGGCTTTGAAACCAGGAAAGCTTATCTTCTGAAATTTTTGTCATTCCCTCTTTCCAGATGGATCCCTAAGTATTTGCCAGGAACACTGCCTTTATTCACAACTTAGAATAGAAATACATAGGGAACCATAACAATTGTTCACACTAAAACTATTTTCTGCAGTTACTAACGGAAATAACAGAAAGGCTAGGAAAACACATATTCATCAAAATAGCAGATTTTTTTCTTTGTGAGCTGTAATTAGTCCCCATGCCAATTTCTATTCTCTGAATTGTATACTACTTGATAGGCATTTTAATTTTTTTTTTTTTTTTGGTGAGAGAAAAATGAATGTATTAAACTCATAGGCATACCCTGACCAGATTGCCAATTAGTTTCTCTGGAATACATCAGTAAATAACATAGTCTTTCTGAAAGAGGAGGTCCATTTTCTTAGAAACATTGATTTGGAAACTTAAATTTCCACATTTCTCGCACCTTTGTATATTTTGGTATATTTTAGGCCTTGCAATGTCACTAGAGAAGAATAACCAGACCTTCTTTGAATACCATACACATGCACTGCATGTTAACAGCTGTCATTGCAGGGTAAAACAAGAATTATTTCATTGCAGCAACCCCCTCCTACACACCATTCCCCCTTTTTTCAAACCAGTAAAGTGGAATTTATAATTAATATGGAAATTTGATTCCATTTTAAAATAAAAACCATCAAGCACTTCCTATGTGCTAGACACTATCATAGGCGAGTAAGAAATAAACATAGAATTCCTGCCTCAGGAGCCCGTGGAAGATTCCTGTGACCAATGGGAGCCTCCTGCCCTCCCTGAAGGGGACAGTGACACCTACCACATTTAGCTCATAGACATAGTATGGGGCTTTAGGCCCAGTGCTACCAGATGTTCTGATTTTTTTCCCCAAAAAACGTAAAAAATGGGGTTGTAAAGTACAGCTATTGATTTCAAATATTGATTTTCGTAAAAAGTTTAAAACCCTCTGCAGGACAACAATCCATATCTGTCTGAGAGATTAGGCTCACATCTGCTTTAAAAAATATTTAACTTTATAAAATAGTTAATACATGCGCTTAGCTAAAAATCCAAAAGGAACAAAGAGTTATAGAGTGAAAAGGAGTCTCCCTCCCAATCCCTTCCCCATCTTACTGCCTTCCCACAGGCATTCCCACACCAGTGTCCCCCAGACCTCCCAGCGGTCTTCATACATCTCCAAGCCTAGGCACACAGTCTTTCTGTGCACATCAATGGTGATACTGTATCCACACTCTACACACTTCGTTTTTCTCACTAACTGCATTGTACATTATCACAATCGCTCCAAGCCAACTTATACAGAATTGCATTCTGTATCATTGTCCATCATCTGGAGGCATCAGATCATCTAACCAGTGCCTTGCTGACAGGGGTGTTGCCTGTCTTTGCAACTGCAAACCACGTTTCAAGGACTCATCTTTTTGCATATAATGTCATGCAAGTGAGTATATCTACAACCTGAATTCTTAAATTCCTTCCAGCAGAAATTCTCAACCTGCCTGTATAGAGGAATCTCCCAGGGAGCTTAAAACTGCAGGTGGGTAGGTCCTTCCACAAAGATTCAGATTATTCCCTGGCCATCAGGAATTTTTAAAAGGCCCGGGTGATGCTAAAGTGCAATCTGTGTTGAGAAGACTGCCTTCCAGACTAGCCCAGGCTATGCATCCTCCAAAAGGACAAGTACTTCCCTGCCAGCAAGAGCCTACAGAGCTCCCATGTGTGCCTTTTGTCCGAGCAGTAAAAAATCTGTGTGTCATGGTAGTTCTAATTGCTTTTTTAAAAAAAATTCTACAAGAGCAGTTGAACAGGGGTGCCTGGGTGGCTCAGGTGGTTAAGCATCTGCCTTCAGCTCAGGTCATGATCCCAGGGTCTTGGGATCAAGTCCTATTTCCAGTTCCTTGCTCAGCAGTGAGTCTGCTTCTCCCTCTGACTGCTGCTCCCCCTGCTTGTGTGCTTGCACTCTCTCGCTCTCTCTCTGACAAGTAAATAAATAAATATATCTTTAAAAAAAGAGCAGTTGTGCACATTCTCATATTCATATTAGCTTTTTTAGTGAACTGTATGAAAACACATTTTGCCCATTAATGATCATATTGTTGGTCATTCTCCTTACATATTAAAGAAATTAGTTCTTTCCAGAATAACTTTTAAAAAAATTTTTTTTTCTAACTTGTCATTGTCTTGACTTCTCTTATGGCATTTTTCTCTGTGAGGAATATTTTCATGTCACCAAATTTATCAAAAAAGTGTTGGCTTCTGCGTTTTGCATCACACTGAGAAAAATCCTTTTCATTCTGAGATTAAGTTTTCAAAAAGAATATTTTATGGTTTCCTCCAGAATGTTAATGGTTTTATTTTTGACATTTAAAACTTTTATTCATCAGAATTCTGCATTTATTTTGGCATAAGTATGTGGTATGGCTCCAGCTTTGTTTTTTGTTTTTTTTTTTTCTAGATGCTCAGATACCATAGAGGGAATAATCAATTACCCCCAACACTTGACTCAAATTGTCATTTTTATCATTTACTAAATTACCTTATGTATTTGAGTCTAATCCAGGACTTTTATTCTATTTTTCTGATCAATCTACCCGTGCACTAGAACCATACTATGTTTTGTTAGATTATAGATTTGTAACATGTTATAATAAATGATGCCTTATTATTCTTACTCTTCAAAAATGTTCTCATTTTCTTATTTACTATTTTTCATTATTAACTTTAGAACCAGCTTTTCTAGTTCCACAATAATCCAGTTGTATTTTTACAAAGGATTTTGTGTCATTCATTTAATTTGGGAGGAATGGAGCACTCATTTAATTTGGGAGGAATGGAGCACACATGATCTATGTCTTCCTAACTTCGACCCTCATTTCTGTTTTCTCCCTTATTCTGAAAATCCCAGCTCTAATTAGTAGACTTGAAGTTCCACAAACCAATCATGTTTACCTCTAAATCTTTCAACTAGTTGAAAGAATTGAAGGCAAGATCATGAAACACCTTCCCCTTTCCAGGTGTGCTACTGCCTGCTCTGGCTCTTTTTAGCTTGGACGCCATATCTTCTATCTTCTCAGAAGACTTTGCTGTTTTCCACGGACCAATTAACGCAAGGTATTGCAAATGTCTGTTTCCTGGTGTAAGAGAGGAGGGTCCCAACGTACGAAATGTTAGACTCAGGTGTGCGAAAATATCATAATTTTTTTTCTGTAACTGACATCATCCTACTTTAAAACTTCCATACCAGCTGTGAATGGAGAGGAAAACATGTTTAAGCTTGCTAGCTAATGTGCCACTTTTAATTTTAGAAAGTTTTGAGAGTATTTAATCAATGCAAAACTCAAACTTCCTTCAGAGTTGTCTCTCAAGGTTCTTCCCTCATGGTCTTTTCCCCTGAGGGCATCTGAGTGGAGGAAGGGTTTATAGTGATCACAGAAGAGCTCTCGGCACAGAATGCTGCTCCTTCTAGGCATCCTGCACTGGTGTCCACTGTGGTGTGGCCAGTGCCTTCTGCTAGTTTTGAACTTTGTGCCCGTGCGCCCTGCTGGCCATGACTCACAGACCCTCGGGTTGTGACAGTTCCTACACTCTGCCGCCTTCCCACCTAACCCAACACCTTTCCTGTGACTTCTGCTCCTCCTGTCTAGGATGGGCTTTTTATTGAGCCTACTGAGCCTGAGCCTACCTTTTTTGCTCTGCCTGTTGGCCACAACACTCAGCTGAGGACATGGACCGTCTCTTAAAATTTCACTTAGGGGATGCTGGGGCTGGCTCTGGGTGTCTCTGGATTCCCTTGAAACATCCAGGCTCCTTCACTCTGTGACCTTGGTCAGGTTAGTTCATTTCTGTGCCTCTCTTTCCTCAGCTGTAAAACAGGGATGAAAATAGTACCTAAGTCATCATGCCATTCTGAAAAGCAAATACAAACGCTCGATAAATACTTGATATTTTGAAAATTATACTACTGTGCTTCCGCCTTTAAGATTACAGAACCTTACCTCCCAAGTGTTTATCGATTGATTTGGTATCTTTTTTTTAAAGAATTTATTTATTTATTTGACACACATAGAGAGAAATCACAAGTAGGAAGAGAGGCAGGCTGGAGGGGGGGGGGGAGTAGGCTTCCTGCTGAGCAGAAAGCTGGATGAGGGACTTGATCTCAGGACCCTGAGATCATGACCTGAGCCAAAGGCAGAGGCTTACCCCACTGAACCATTCAGGTGCCCTCACTGATTTGGTATTTTGACTGATTTCTTACAGCAAGTGAATAAGGTAGTTTTTTAACTCCTCCCATTATATTTAGATTAAAAAGTACTTCTTTTTTTTTGTACTTATACTAGAAACTTTTCACCTGGGTACAAAATTATTTAAAAAATAAAGTTAAGCAAAGGTGCCTGGGTGGCTTAGTGTGTTAATGGCCCAATGGCTGGTTTTGGCTCAGGTCATGATTTCAGGGTAGTGAGATGGATCCTGCTTAAGATTCTCTCTTTCCCTCTTCTCTGCCTCTTGCCCCCAACTCCTGCACATATGCCCCTATGTGCTCTCTCTCTCTCTCAAAACAAAAAAACAAACAAACTTATGCAGAGTTCTCCACTTATGAATCTGATAGACTAAGACCCTACTGAACAGTTCCCTCCCTTACAGAAAACCACCATGGAAACAGGTCATAGGATAAGATACCCGATAGTGTTAAACAGTAAACTGAAGCTCAGACTAATGGGGAGTGTGCATGTGTTTTTAGAAAGGTGGATCTATCTGGTCAAGTTTCCATTTCCATGGTTTTTAGTAGTCATGGGGATAAGTATGGTCTGCCTGGCTCACACAGCAGTGGCAGGGGTACTTTTTCTGAGAAACCATAGTGAAGCCAAGAAACTGAATGCAAGTACGTGTAAGGAAGGAAAGAGGTTAGAGGAGGGAAACCCCAGTCTCTGTCCAACAGTGTTTCTGAGTGTCCCCAGAAACACACATGCATTGAAAAGACTCAAAACAGCTCAGCGAAAGACAAAAGATCTGAACTGAAACAGAACTGCTGTCCAAGCAACCATCTGCACTTCAAGACAGCCAAGAAAACTCCCTCCTAAAACAAAGGAAATACACTGTCAGAGAAAAAAGTAGGTATCCAGGATCTGTTAACCTTCACAGGGTCTAAGATGCACTCAAAATTTTCCAATGTACAAAGATCCCCCCAATGAAACTCATTCTTAAGGAAAAGACAAAGAATTGTGCCTGACCTGGAGATGAACAAGTTGCCGAAATGAACAGATAAAGATATTAAAGCAGCTATTATAAGAACAGTCAATGAAGTAAGACAGAACATATTTTCAGTAATTGAGAATCTCTCAGCAGAAAAATGAGAAGTCTCCGCAGAGAAATAAAAACAATAAAGTCAGAAGCAAATGGAAGCTAAAGACCTGAAAATTAGAATTGTGAAAAAAATTCCCTGAAAAAAATTAATAGTCAAAGAGATGGCAGAGGAAATAGTAAGTGAACTCAAAGACAGAGCAATAGAAATGACCAAAAATGAAAAGTAAGAAAAACCAGATTTTGAAAAATAAACAATATCTTGTTAATTGGACAAAATAATCAAACATACAGGAATGCCGGAAGGAAAAGAGAGAGAAAATGGGACAGGAAAAAAAAATTGAGGACATAATCACTGAATACTTACTAAATTTGATGAAAGATAGAAATGTTTAGGTACAACATGCTATACAAACAACAACCACAGTGATCAAAGAAAATCCAAGGTTAAGTCACACCATGGCACATTGTTAAAAGCCAAAGATAAGAAACAAATTTTGAACACTGACACACTGCATATAGAGAAACAGTGATGGTTAAATAGGCACCTTCTCATCAGAAATCCTTAAAGACAGAAAAGAATAGAATAACCTTCTGAAATGCTGAAAGAAAAACAACTGTCAAATTAGAATTCTGTATTTATTGAAAATATCATTTAGGAATGAAGGCAACTGCCCAAAGCAGTGGTATACTCTCTTAGATTTCTCTGCAAAAACTTGCACCTGGGGCCAGAGCCAGATATTGTTTCAGGGATATTGGTGAGGTGTTCTGGAACATTCTTGATGCTTTTCAATTCAATTGGACATTCTGCTTATTGGGATTGGCATAGGTGAAGGACCAAATACAGCATTATCTTTAAAAAAGGGCCATATATAGAGATAGAGGAAAAGATAAAAGAATGCAACAGATCTGCAATCAAAGACCTCATAGTGATAGCAATGGGAAATCACATGGAAGATTCATCAGTGGAGGAGGACGCATAACTGGATCAATAAGCAAAAGGAAAACGTCATTGCATGCTGAAATTCTCAGTGCAGGGTAAGCGGATTGAAAGTAAAAAGAAAAAAAAAAAAAAGAAATGTTCAGGTAAGATATGCTCTATTTAGGACATCCTCGCTGTCTGTCTTATCATTTTTTTCTTTTTCTATTTGAGATGTAATATATAATATATAAATATGAAGTCAGAAAATTGCACTTCTCTGACCAGCACAGTAGGCACAAGAAGAGATAATATTTGATGTTGAAGTATGAGGATAGAATTTTCATTTGGAGGAAGGGTGGGGAGGAGAGGGAAAAAAGAAAACTTATCATATGGAAGAAAACATATACAAGCACAATGTCACTTCAATTAAGCATTACACCTCATTAAGAAGTTTAAAAAGTCTTTAAAGGCAAGACTTAAGATATCTACTTAATCTGTATTCTTTACACACAGTATTTTTCAAAAATGAGACAAAAAAAGACATTTTCAAATAAAATAAAATTAAGATAATTTGTCACCAGAAGACTTGTATTACAAAAAAGCTAAAGGACATTCTTTAGGTTAAAAGAATATGACAGCAGATGGAAACTTGAATCCTCAGGAAAAAAAGAAGAGCACTGGAAATAATGACTTTTGGATGATACAAAAGACTGTTTGGGTCCACCTTTACTTCCAGTTTCTTTGCAAACAACTGAACTGCATAAACAAAACTATAATATTTCTTGTAAGGTTTGTAACATACATAGTTTTAACACGGATAACAACTATTATTGTAGTAGTAATATTTTTCTTGTAACTGGACAATGAAAATTTAAGAGTGCTTATTATAATTCTTAGTGAAAACCCTGGAAAAGCTGCAAAGAAACACAGCAAAAGAGCAAAAATATTATACTGGAATTATGAAAATATTCAAACAATCTAGAAAGCAGGAAAAGAGAAACAGGAGAATAAAAAAGCAGGGGAGACAAAACATCTGCTTAAATAATAGACCCAACTAAGCTATATTAATAATTATAATAAATGTTAATAGATTCAACATTCCAAAATTTTGTCAGAATGGGTTATAAAAACCAAAACATTTTCTACCAGGATTCCATTTTAACCCACTGAGCCACCCAGGTGCCCCAGGATTGCATTTTAATATAAAGATGCAGAGATGGAAAATGATATGCAATGCAAACAAAAAGCATCAGGGTGCTTAAAGGTCTTCATTAATATCAAATAAAATAGATTTTAACAATATTATTTTGCAAGAGATAAAGGCACTTAATGAAGATAAAAGGTCAATTTATCAGAAATATATAACAATTATAAATGTGTGTGCACCCAAAACATGCAGCAAATTTGATGAAATCGAGAGAAGAAGCAGTCAATTCTATATCAGTTGGAGAATAAAACAGCTTTCTCTTAGAGATTGATAAAATTAGATGAAGTCATCAGAGATGTAGAATATCCAAACAAAGTTATCAATCACTTCGATTTAAATGATACTTATGGCATAGTACTCCACCACTGGCAGAATAAATATTTCACCTTCTTTTGAAATGCAGCTAGGGTTAGCTAAGATTCACTAAGATTTTCTGACCCACAAAATAAGCCCTAGCGAATTTAAATAGATTTAAATCATATCAAGTAGGTTCGCTAAGCAAAGTAGAATTAAATCAGAAATATTAAAATAAGGCAACTAGGAAAACCCAAAATATCCTGAAAATTAAATGACACACCTCTAATGAACTGGATCAAAGAAAAATATCACAAGAGAAGTTAAGAAACACATAGAGCTAAAGTAGAACATAAAGGGAAAAAAAAAAAACTAATAGCATTAAATGCTTATATTAGGAAGGAAAAGTCCCAAATAAATGATCAAAGTAAGCTTCTACCATAAGGGGAATGAATTTAACCCACTGGTACCAATAAAAGAAAACAGAAAAACAATAGCTAAAACTCTTCAAACTAAAAGCTAATGTTTGGAAAGACTAATGTAACAGATAAACCTCTAGATGGATTCATTAGGGAAAAAGAAAGCAGACAAATTAGCAATAGTAGGAATAAAGGCAAGGGAACCACTGCAGAACCTCTAGCTATTAAAAAGATAAGAAGGAAATTTTATGGACTTCATGCCAATGAATTAGACAACCTAGATGAAATGGATAAACTCCTTGAAAGACACAAATGACAAAAACCAGCACAAGAAGAGAGAGCGAACATGAGCACTGTTATCTCAATTTAAAAATTGACTTTATAATTAAAAAACAATTTCACAAATAGCTTTTTGCCTTGGCACACCACTGAAGATCCTGGGGTTGCCATGGGCCATCTTCCTACCTCATGTTAACAGAACTGTAAGAACAAGCCATATCCAAACTTTTGTTTCTGCAAAGGTGTCCCTGATGCCAAGATCTGCATCTTTGACCTAGGGTGGAAGACAGCAAAAGTGAATGAGTGCCCATATGTGGTCATATGGTGTCAGATAAATATGAGCAGCTCTCCTCTAAACTTGCAGGCTACAAGTATTTGTGCCAATAAGTATGTGGTGAAAAGCTGTACAAAAGATGGTTTTCACATCCACCTCTTCCACGTCATCCACATAACAAGATGTTGTCCTGTGCTGGGGTTGACGTGCTTTGAACAAGTATGCTATGTGGAGTGATTTTGAAAAGCCCCAAGGCACAGTGGCCAGATTCCACATCGACCAAGTCACCATGTCCATCTGTACCAAGCTGCAGGACAAGAAGCATGTAATTGGGGGTCTACACAGAGCCAAGTTCAAGTTCCCTGGACTTTTCAAGATCCAATTTTACTAAGTCTAATGTGGAGGAATTTGAAGACATCACGGTTGAAAAGTAGTTCATCCCAGATGGCTTGTGGGCCATCTACATGGCACCCCTAATTGTGGCCTCCTAGACAAATGGTGGGCTCTGCACTCATGAGAACTTCAGCACTGCCCCCTCCTTATTAATGTCCACCAAAAGTCCTACTTCCTGTTAAAAAACCTCCAACAATTTTACAAATAAAATCCAGCTAATTTCACAGTTGAATCCTATCAAATATTTAAGGAAGACATTATATCAATCCTATACAAACTCTTTCAGAAAAACAGAAGGAAAGGAAACATTTCCTAATTCATTTTATTAAAGCAAGTTTTAACCTGGTTCCAAAGCCAAAGATCTCAAAGGGTGAAAACTATAGACTAATATCCCTCAGGGACATAAATGCAGAAATGTTTGATCCGATATTAGATTAGAAAATCAAATCCAGAAAAAAATATATGTGTGTGTGTATGTATGTGTGTATATATATATATCCATATATATATATACGGATGATACATCATGAACAAGTAGAATTTATCCTGGAAATGCAAGGCTTGTTCAGTATTTAAACAATGTAAATCTACTATATTAATAGACTAAATATCAAAAATATAATTATTCCAATAGATACAGAAAAAGCATCTGATAAAATTTAACAGCAAAAACATGGAGCAAACTAGAAATAGATATGAACTTCCTCAATATGACTAAGGGCATGCAAAAAAACCCTACAACTAATATACTTAGTGATGAAAGACTTAATGTTTTCAAGATTAAAAACATAGCAAATATTTTGATTTTCAACACTACTATTTAACATTTCACTGGAGATCCTGGCCAGTGCAGTAAATAAGAAAAAGTAAAAAAAAAAAAAAAAAGCCTATAGATGAGAAAGGAAGCAGTAAAAATTTTCTTATTTGCAGAGGACAAGAATCTACAAAAAAGCTATTAGAACTAATAAGTGAGGGACGCCTGGGTGGCTCAGTTGGTTAAGCGGCTGCCTTCGGCTCAGGTCATGATCCCAGCATCCTGGGATCGAGTCCCACATTGGGCTCCTTGCTCAGCAGGGAGCCTGCTTCTCCCTCTGTCTCTGCCTGCCATTCTGTCTGCCTGTGCTCGCTCTCTCTCCCTCTCTCTGACAAATAAATAAAATCTTAAAAAAAAAAAAGAACTAATAAGTGAATTTAGCAAGGTTGCAGGATACAAAGCCAATATATAAAAAGCAGTTGGAATTCTAGATATAACATCAATTACAAATGAAATAATTAAAAAAACCACTTCATTTCCAATAGTATCAAATATATTTAGGAATATATTTACAGAAAGACACACAAGGCCTTTATACAAAAACTAGATTTTTTTGCATAAGGAAACTAAAGTAGACCTTAATGGAAAAGTTTACCAGGTTTATGGATTGGATTGGAAGGCTTGACATTGTTAAGGTAGTAATCTTCCTTAAGTAGACCTATAGATTCTATGTAATTCCAATCAAATTCTTAACTGGCTGCTTTTGAAACAGAATGACAAGATAATTCTAAATTTATATGGAAAGGAAAGAGACCCAGAATAGTCAAAATAATTTCAGTAAAGAAGAAAAAGTGAACTTAAACATTGCCTAATTTAAGTCTTATTATACCATACAGTGATCAAGATAGTATGTTCAAGTGTACGGCTAGACATACAAATAAATGGAACATAATAGAAAGTCCCAAAATAAACTTTTGTGGTCAATTTTTAAAAAATGCCAGATTCAATGAGAAAAAGATAATTTTGTTTTTCAAAAAAACGTTGCTTGAACGCCTGGATCTCTGTTTGGGAAAAACAGTAATCTTTGATCACTGAATCAAACTACATGCTCAAATTAACTCAGAATGGGGGCGCCTGTGTGGCTCAGTGGGTTAAGCCGCTGCTTTCGTCTCAGGTCATGATCTCAGAGTCCTGGGATCGAGTCCCGCATCGGGCTCTCTGCTCAGCGGAGAGCCTGCTTCTCTCTCTCTCTCTGCCTGCCTCTCCATCTACTTGTGATTTCTCTCTGTCAAATAAATAAATAAAATCTTAAAAAAAAAATTAACTCAGAATGTATCCTCATCTAAATATAAGACCTAAATTATAAACCTTCAAAAACAAAACATAGGAAGAAATCTATGTGGTATTATGTTAGACAAAGATTTCTTAAGCAGGTATAAAAAGCCCAAACTATTACACAAACAAAAATTGTAAAATGGACTTCATTAAGATGAAATCATTTTCTCTTTGAAAGATAGAAATGAGGGGAAAAAGGCAAGCCACAGTCATATTCAGAAAAATAATTGTAAAACATATGTTTGACAAGGGTTTATCCGAATACATCAAGAATTCTTATAATTCAATAATAAGACTAAATAATCCAATAGAAAATAGACCAAATATTTGAATAGACACATTATAAAAGATGATATATCAATGGATATTTAAACACATAAGAATATGCTCAACATCATTAATCATCAGAGAAATGAAACTTGCAAAAATAGTGAGATACTACCATATACCCACTAGAGTAGTAAAGGTTAAGAAGCCTAATAATATCAAATATGGGTGAGGATGTGTAGCAAGTAGACTTCACACATTGCTGGTGGGAATGCAAAACAGGTTCACATGCATTGGAAAACAATATGGCAGCATCTTATAAATTCAAACATAAATATGCTATCAACCCCACAACTCCACTTCTAGGCATTGCTTTAGAGAAATAAAAACATATGTTCACACAAAGACATGTATGTAAGTAAATAAGTTCAGAGCAGCATTATTCATAATAATGAAAACCTGGAAGCAACCCAAATATTCAGCTAATGAATGGATAAGCAAAGTCTAGTGTATCCAGATGTGGAACAACAAAAATACTAATACAAAAAACATGAATGGCTCTTGAAACCATTTTGCTAAGTGAGAAAAGTTAAACACAACAAACTACATAATGGATGATTCTATAAATATTAAATACCAAAAACAACAAAGCTACGGTGATTTCATGGGCTGGGTGGGAGAAGAGGGAATTAACTGACAAAGGACAAGACAAAAAGGTTTAGGTAGAGAGAAATGTTGTATAAGTGATTTTGGTGGTAGTTATACAACTGTTTAGAATTACAAATTTTATCAAAATACACATTTAAATGTGGTAAACTTTACCTCAATTTAAAAAAAGAAAAGAAAACGTAGACCTCTCATTTGGTAAAGCAAAAAACAAGCAAAAATTTCTTTTGTTTACTCTATTTTCAACAGAAAGTTCCATATTGAAAATGATTTGAATATGTAGTCTTGAATTTGGGCATGTTCTGTTCACTGGAACCCAAGTGATAGAGAATAGATTCAAGCCCTAACTCTTCCTTCTAATTCCTGCAGTTTTTACTAATATCTATCTCCAGGCAAAAGGAAAGATGAAAGAAGAAAATCTCATATTTGCTTGTGAATCACATTTGTGATTTTGCCCCATTTCCACAAGTACCATCTAATTCCATCATGCCTGTATGAGAAGCTACAATTCTGGTAGAAAAAAATGTCTTCCCCTCCAGCCACTCTATTTCACAGGAAAATAACTATTGTTGTAAACAATTTGGGAAATAAAATAAAAGAACAAAATGATACTTGTTTGCCACATGCAAAGACCTAGAAATTGAACCAGCTGTATGTGAAGTGTAGTGAAGTTTTCACATGTGTGATAAGGAAACCAGCACTTTATTCTTTTCTAACACATGGAGCATGTCCTTGCTGGTAGCTTGGTGCCTCTCTTTAAGTGCCAAAAAAAGCCTCTGGTCTGTATGACCAGCCCTGCCTATTCTCTAGGAAACAACCCTTCTTCTTCTCTTGCTCCCTCCCTACAGAAAACTGACTTTGCTAAAGATATAGAAGCTCACAGTTTAAATGCGCACCCCTTCAGATTCTTCTGCTGTTTTGGATAATGAGATATAAGTGAGACTACTTACATTTCAGTGGCAATTGTAAACTGTCATTTTCTTGATAAATCAATGCTCAAGTCAGATGGCCCATGTCCTGCAGGAAGAGATGCAGTTATCCTGTGGGCATGAGAATGAAAGCTATACCTTAAGAGTAGCCACGGTTTGAGGGATTTTAGAGCAGGTTAAGAAAAAAGCTATGGCCACCTGTCACAGTGATGCGCAATATGCCTGATTGAGCTGTGTTTGGATGGGGTTGCACGAAATGGATCCACAACATGGAGCTGTCCAGAAGCTCACTGTGAGAAGGGGCCAGTACCCAGATGGCGTAGGAGGACAAGGACACTCCCAGAGGAGATGAGGATGGGAGGGGGTTCTCATGTGCCCAGCCGGTGTCCCCCAGCAGCTTGGTGGGGAGTCTATGGGTCAGAAAGCCCCCAAGGGCCGTAATAGCTGGAGGTCTTACAACTACAAGGCTCTATACATTCCATTGCTAGCAGATGTGAAGTGAGGCTTCATGAAGTGTGCAAAGCAGGCAGGATCGAAGTGGCTAACAATCTACTCATTTGGACAATCTGTAAAATAATTCCATGTGTAAAATTTTGAGTTTGGTACTAGTAGGCTTTTTTTGTGTTGATGGGCCTCAACTGGCAGTGAAGGAATTAACAAGCCAGGGGCAGATACACAGAGGCTCTTTTCTACAAGAGAGTGATGAGGCAGGAGCTAGATGGGGTTGGGTCCAATGTAGTATTCTTAGGCAGTGCTATTGGCCTTGGCTTGTGTACCTTTGCACTTCTAGTTCCTTGAGTAAGAGAAAACCCGTTTGGTTGAATCAGTAGATTCAGGGTTCTGTATAATATATATGGCTCTGTTTTAGAAATCTCGTTAAGCCCTTTACATGTCCTATTCCATTTACTCCTTATAGCAATTCTATGCAGTAACTACCATTCATACGTTCAAAGTTAAGGTATAACTTCAGGGGAAGAGACTTAGACCCAGAGACCTAAATGAACTTGTCCATAGTCTCACAGCTAATCTTAGTCTTTGGAGCCAGTATCTAGTTCACTGAAAATAAATGCAGGAAAGAATGTTGATAACAATATGTAGAAATACAGAAAGCCACTGGGGAACATGATCCAGATATACTGATCCAGCTTCTTCAAAAAGCCAACAGCACAGTGAAAAAGAGAGGGAGAACTTTCTGGATTTAGAGACTCGAGGTGACTTGCAGTGTTGGCTAAGTTCGGTGAAACTGACAACAGCCCATCTCTACCACTGATTACCTCTAAAAACTGAACAGAATATAAAAAGCAGCTACATGAAGATCTTGAAAAATAAAAAACTACGGACAAAAGTCCAAACCTGAATCATAATGCATGACATGGACAGCTTCCACTGTGTAGAACTCTGTTTCTGTGTAGGAGGCTAAACTCTGAGATGTCTCTCTTTCTGGAGAGAGGACTAGGAAAGATAGCATGGAGCCAGAGATTGTAGGACAAATCCCAGATTGCAGAGAGCTGGAAAAGAGCACCCCCCCCAATTCTGTGTATGAACTGATATAAGTCTCGGGGTTTTCCGTGAGCTATATATGTGTCACAGACCAAGTACACATAGCGAAGTGTTTGAGAACTGAATTCCATATAAACCACTGCCCCAGTGCCAGACTAACCCTTGTTTGGTGTCTGCCCTGGGCCAGACATTTTACTAAAGAAAATATATAGGGGCACCTGGGTGGCCCAGTGGGTTGGGCCTCTGCCTTCGGCTCAGGTCATGATCTTAGGGTTCTGGGATTGAGCCCCGCATCAGGCTCTCTGCTCAGGGGGGAGCCTGCTTCCCTTCCTCTCTCTCTGCTTGCCTCTCTGCCTACTTGTGATCTTTCTCTCTGTCAAATAAATAAATAAAATATTTTTTAAAAACTATATAAAGAAAATATATAGTAGACAAATAAGTACATAGAAGCATCCTCAACATGACTTAGTCCTTGGGGACATGCAAATTAAAACCACAAAGATGTAATTCTATGCACCTTTCAGAATGAGTACAATAATCAACGGCGACAACACAAAATGCTGGCAACAGTGCTGTCACCAGAACGTTCCTAAACATCTGTTGGGAATACAAAATAACATAGCTACTTTGGAAAAATAGTTTGGCCATTTCTTACAAAGTTGAACATGATCTCACCTTATGATTGAACCCTTCTCATAGGTATACACCCAGGAGAGATTAAAATAGTCACATAAAACCTATATATGAAAGTTTATAACAGCTTTATTTATAACTGCCCCCCACACACACCGGAAACAACCCAATGTCTTTTAGCTGGTTCATTGATAAACAAGTTTTGGTATACATAAGCAATAAAATACTACCCAGTATTATATGACAGACTAGCAGAGACAAAATTATAGGGGTGGAGAATATATTGTCAATAGCTGTTGAAGAAAGTGTCACTATGGGGGCAGCCAAAGGGAATTTTTGGGTAGTGATGAAACTGTCAGTATCTTACAGTAGTGGTTACACAAACTGAGACATTTGTCTAAACTCATAAAACAGCACACAAAAATGGTGAATTTTACTATAAATTACTCTTAATTTTTTTTACTGTAAATTCTATAAACTAAGTAATTATTAAAAAGACATGTAGCAATCAAATGTAACATGTAGACTTTTTTGATTGTGATGTGAAAAAAGACATTTTGAGATTTCTGTGGAAACATATGGAGTCCATGTTAAATGACACCAAGGAATTGTTGCTTTTGTGAGGGGTCCTGTGGGCATTGTGATTGAGTGAAAAATATCCATATGTTTAAGAGATGCTTACAATAGCAGGGCATACAGCCATATATTGTACCATTCAATGTTGGTTATGTCCACAAGTTTTCAAAAATTTTAGCAAATCATCAAAACAAAAAACTGCTTGGCGTCAAAATAAGCAAAAATGAATTTTTTTAAAGTAGTGGATTAAAGAATCATAGCTATTTTTAATTATGCTGAAGTCCTTATTCTTTCCCACTATGCTCTATAGCTATCCTGTTTATTTGTTGCAATTTTCCTTTTTCCATATATGAAATAGAAAATATGCAAATAATCTCAGAGTAACTACTGACATCATTCAGGTAATATGCAAAAACACGGCTTCATCAATTGCTTTAATATGTTGTCTTCTCCATTGAGAAGCTATTTCCCCTACCAACGGCCAGAAGAATACCATTAAAATGCCACTGGAATTTTTCTAAATAATGAAAAGCTGTCAGAAACTTGAAACACTCACTTCTTTTTTAAATTTCATTTTTAAAATTTAAATTTAATTAATTACTATATAATTTATCATTAGTTTCAGAGGTAGAAGTCAGAGATTCATCAGTCTTGCATTATACCTAGTGCTCATTCTGTAACATGCCCTCTTTAATGTCTGTCATCAGTTACCCCATCCCTCTGTCTCCCCCTCCAGCAACCCTCAGTTTGTTTCCTATGATTAAGAGTCTCTTATGGTTTGTCTCCCTCTCTGATTTCATCTTGTTTTAGTTTTCCCTCCCTTCCTCTACGATCCTCTGTTTTGTGAAACACGGACTTCTTACAAAGACCCCAGAAATTTCCCCATAGTTGTCCTCTATGGGAACCAATAGTTCTCTTCTATATCTCTTGATATATCTTAGTTAAAAAACAATCACTTCAAAAATATTTCAGTGGGGTCATATAGATGGTAGATACTTTGAAAATTATGAGACGGCATTACCTTAATTCATCTGAGGATGGCACACACGGAATGTGGAGGGCCGAGTGATAATCCAGTCCTCTTCTTGTGGTATCCTCACCACCATGCACCTGGCAGACTCTCGTAGTGCTCTCAAGTCACTGCATTACCGAAAGAAATATGTTGGTGTGCACATTTCAAGGTGAACCTAGACACTGCCCATGGTAGGACTATAGAGAGGCCATCTGGACCCACAGCAGAATAACCATCTGTTTGCACCTTGTTTGTTGCTTAGCCATTAAGATGAAATGTGGCCCAGGAAATACTGCTGTAATATAGCACAAAATAATATCTCTTCATGGCCTTCTGCTTTGTGAGAGGGCCATTTTCCCTTATATGTTTTTTCCCTTACACATCTAAAATGTGTTTTTTATATAGTCATTCACACACGCTTTCACTTATACATCAATCTAGATCAATTAAAAAATAAACATTTACTGAGCATTCACTATGGACCAAGCAAGGTTCTAGCACTTTGTATGTATTAACTCATTGCATTCATATGGATCTTACAGATAAGGCGGATTGCTTTAGGGACATTGGTCTCTAAAGGTCATTCAGAATTATATATGGAAATGTAAACTTGTATTACTGAAAATTACACAATAGAACTGATATGCTACATAAAAATATATTTATGTGTTTAAAGCAAAATACTATCTGTTCTCTAAATAACTTTCAACTCTTAAATACATCCACGTTATATGTCTTGGTATGGGGAACATTTGTTTTGCCCCCATACCAGCTTTCACCCTCATGTGGTACTGTGGAAAATGACCCTAGCTCGGGCTGATAGTTAATGGGACATCTGATTCAGGTTGGGCCAAAACACAGACATCTGATTTGTTCAGTATCCTTCTTCAGGATTTCTGGAACCAGAAGTGGTAAAGATAGAGAATTACTCATTGTTGGGGAAAAATGTGAGTCAAGAGCCAGAGACAGCCACGTTTTTGCTACATGATGGAATTTAATCTTTGTTGGGAACAAACAAATGAAGCCAACACACACTGGTGGGAGAGAGAACAGAAGTCTAGCTGTATCAAGACTTTGTTTTCCATTGTTCTTGAAGCACAGGTATGTGTCTACCCTGTTCACAACTTACTTATTCATCCTTTTCTTTAATCAATGGTCTCTTTCAGCAAATTCCCTTTTTCACCAAATTATATTAAGCTGTTTCTGTCACTGGGCATTTATAGTAAATTGCATTATTTTTACAAATTTTCTCTTTTCCCCTTGAATAAAATAAGTATCCATACATACCTATTGCCATGTGACTTGCCTTCCTCTTGGTAGGGGGTATATATTTCTGCCTCATGGTTTGGCCATGTGACCCATTTGATCCAGGTGTAATGTGAGAAGTGACAAGTGGCAGTTTCAGCAGAATTTTTCAAGAGGTGGTGCATATTTCCACCATTACTCTTGAATTTCTTTCCACCACAATGTGAATGATGTGTATCAAATGGGACCAATTCTCTAGCCTGGCTCTTAGCATAAGCAGAGATGTAGCACTGACCCATCATCTACCTGCTGCCTGCAACATAGGCTCAGACCCACAGAGCTGCAGTCAACTGGCTCCTGATATGTAATCTGAGAGACAGACAGTTGTTCTTATAAGTCTCTCAGATTTTGAAGTTGTTACACAGCATTATCTCAGCAAGAGCTGACTGTCATGGGACTATTACAGTCTTGATCAATTTGTCTTATGCAAAAGTGCTTTTACAGGCTATAAGTCCTTGAGGATAGGCTTCTTACTATTGCTTATTTTGCCGTTGTGGAAACTGAGTCTTAAAGTGTATAAGCAACTTTCCCAAAGCTACTGAAAGAGGTGGAAATCAAATATAGTGACTCCAGAGCTCCTAAAAATTTTTATAATGCCTCAAGCCATATCACTTTTACAGTCTGCATACATAGCATATTTAGTTGCTATGTGCGGGGAAATGTAACCTGACTAGGAATATATCTAAACTGGTGTACCTCATTATGAGATTCTAGTAAGTGACAATACTGCATAAATATGCAATATGAACATGCATCCTTACGAGAATATACTATGTTGTGTAAGTGTAACTAGTTTTAAGAAATTCTGAAGAGTAAGATATTTAAAGTATAGAGATTTTTATTTGCAGTATTACATTCTTGCTCTCACTTTCAAATGGACACAATGTGGGCTTTTTTTTTTTTTTTTTTTTTTTAGATAGAAATCTCTCCAAGCATATTTAAAATGTTACACAGTTTACAGGATTAGATTTGTATGCATTTTCCCCCAAATTATGTAAAAAATTATATTACATCTGTAACAGACTAAATATCTGCACTAAATTATATTAACAGGGGAAGGTTTTATGGCAATTAACAAGTGCCTTTAAAAAATAATTGATGATTCAATAGCATTCCTAACTATTATTTTTGAAAGAGTTTTAGACATTTTAATGAGCGGTTTCAGGGGTAATTGTTACTGTTGTTATTTTTAGAAATATGGCAGAGTCTAAGTACCAATTTGTTCTGCTATCTACATATTTGCCTAATTTCTGTAAGTGATGAAATGTATCTGTCCTCAAAGGAGTTGCCCCTTGGCAGCATGTTGGGATTTAGTTCAGGAGAAGGAGAGAAAGGGGAAAACTGGTGCAGGACAGAACCTAGTTCTCTCCACGCCCAGGCATCTATGTGCTTTGGAACAAAAGCACACTGTGTCAGACAGCTTTTTATTGTGGTGAGCGAAGGGTGGAATATTTAGAATCCTCTTCCCTTAAAATCTTGTCCCCAGAGTATTGATTCTTTTTAAAGTGTTTCTTGTAAGACTGCCAGAGGCTCTCCTTTCAAACAGTTCTTCCTCTCCATCACTAAGAGGTTGACTCAAGGACACAAAAATCAGGTTTTTTTAAATGTACATATTTTACTTCCTGTTGGTTGGGTTGATAACTTTTGACTGACCTTTCAAGTTCTTTGATCTAATAGGGTTAACATCTTCACATACGTAAGACAAAGGTTAGGACTTGGTAATAAAATTGAACAAGTGAAGATCTTGAAGTGAGAATCAGAAGAGCTCTGCACATAAATCATAAGCTGGAAATGTTGGAGTTAGGAATATTGATTCCATCTATGTGTCTACTTATTTATCTATCAGCTATATCTATGTATCTATATCTACCTACCTATGTCTCTATTTCTACCTACCATCTTTCTCTCCCTTTCTCTCTCTCTTATATCTCTCTCAATCAATCTTTGCAGCTGGTGGAAGAGATATATCTGGGAAAGGCATTGATCTCAGATGGGTCTCTGCACAATCACTGTAACTTGCTGTGGTCTGTGATCAAACTTCAGGCAAACATTAGGCAACAGAAATGAGTGCGGACATGATTGCATGATCTCTGTGTGTTATAGAAACAGAACGAGACTGCTATTTGATTAAGGGCTAGAGGAATCTAGTAATCACAAATGCAAACCAGAGCAGGTGAAAGATATTAGCAAAGCATGTGTGAATTTGAATACGATATAGTTGGGAGATGGAACTTAAGCATTAACACAAAGCTTTCCTTATTCTTCCTGGCATCTCCATTTGGGTCACTTTAGAACGGTGCCAATTTTTCTCAATGGAGCTTTTTAAGATCACACAAGATTTCCAGTTCAAACAACAGAATAAGCACTTGTAATTTCCCATTTTTCAAAGTCATCTATAGAATGTATTTGGTTTTTCTTTTAGTTGAAGGTGCTCTGTGTCTCTGTTATCTGATTTGCCCATTAATTAGTATTTGGAGTTGGGTTTTCATAGAAAAAATAATTTTTGAAAAGATTGTGTTTATTATTAGTAATACATTGGAAATATGTTCAACATATATTGAACATATATTTCAAGTGGCAAATTTTTCAGATTTAGCCATAAGCTTGTTTTTCTAAAATAAGGGAAAATGCCATTATTGTCATATTTAAGCCCTAGCATTTTCTTTTTTTGTGTCTATATCTTAAAAGAAACAAGACAGTTATGTGTTTACTTTATTAGTCTGGAACTTATTAAATTCTTTTAATGTTTTCTAGAAGACTTTGTTTGAATCCATATCAATCTACCCATATCTAAGGTGTGGTCTCCCATATCTTTAGTCTCTCATTGACAACACATGGCTCCAGGAAAAGTGATGACTCATCAAATACGTGGTATAACAGTTTAACTGAAGCTGACATAGAAAATATGCATGGATACTAGTTAGAGTACAGACAAGCTCATGCCTGTTCTATTAATGGGTGACATTTTAAACAATAGAGTTGTCAGACCCTACTGTGAATAAAGGGGTTTAATCATAGCAGGAATTAGTGCACACGACAGGTGATTATGTGTTGGAAACATGCCAGGACCATCTGTGATGCTTCACATTATTTGTAATCTCAGTAATTGCAGCTTTGGGGAAAAAATTATTTGGGATTGGAGAACCCAGGGTTGGGGGAAGAAATAAACAAAACCCACATACAACCCACTTATTTCAACAATGGAGGTCTCTACAAATGGGAAAAGTTCAACTCACATTATCAATTTAAGTCCATCCCCCTTCTCACCAATTCAACAACAAAGCGATATAATCATGGTTTTTTTTTTCCCCTTTCTCAAAGTCCAATTATAGTGCCTCCTTGCCAATAAAATAAGCCTGCTATCATCTACTTAGTAAATTGAGATGAGAATTTCTTTTAAAATTATTTAGGCTACATTATGTGAAGCCACTCAGGAAAACATGAGGTCCAGCTGAAAAGGTATTTTCCCCTGTTGGATATTCTGCTATTTAGCTAAGCTATGATAAATATTTGATTACCTTCTGTTGAGGTTATGAAAACAGATAATTCTTTGACCCTATACAATTTGTTGAGAATGATCCACTTGCAACCATGGTTTGGAGAATTCCAGACATAAGAGACTGGAAAGCAGAAAAGGAAGATGAAAACAATACCAGGAAAGATTCACAGAGTTCCGAAACAAAATTGTAGTCTCATGTTCCAGGTAACCTACAGCAATGAGGAATCATGTAAAAACCAGATTTGTCTTAGCTGCTGACCTTTAATCTTATCGACTGCTTTTCAAAGGAAATAATACCTGAAGTCTTTCTATTTTCTTCATACCCATGTCATTATCATTGCAAAATGCAATCTTGGCACCATCGTTTCCTTTACATATGTTTCATTTTTTGGTAACTTTTTTATTTTGTGATAGTTTCAAATTTTTGGACAGGGTGCAGGAATAGTGTTAAGAGCTTCCTTTTGTCAATTTCTCCAATTATTTACCTTTTGTCCCATTTAATTTCTTATTCTCCCACTGTATGTTTGTTTATATTTGCATATTTTTCTAAGCCTTTGGTAATATGGAAACATTGAGCTTTTTTGCTCCTAAATATTTCAAACTGTATTTCCCCCCCCAAAAAAGGATATTATCCTATATAACCATAGTACAGTTATCAAAGTTGGGATATTTAACACTGATACACTACTATTATCTGACCCACAGACAAAACTGTCAATTTTCCCAATAATGTTCTTTGTAGCTAATTTTATTTTCTCATGCAGGATGTAATCCAGGATTACAGATTATACTTTGTTGTTATGCTAATTCGTCTCTCTTTTTTTTTAATATTTTATTTTTGATAAACATATATTTTTATCCCAAGGGGTACAGGTCTGTGAATCACCAGGTTTACACACTTCACAGCACTCACCAAATCACATACCCTCCCCAATGTCCATAATCCCACCCCCTTCTCCTAAACCCCCTCCCCCCGGCAGCCCTCAGTTTGTTTTGTGAGATTAAGAGTCACTTATGGTTTGTCTCCCTCCCAATCCCATCTTGTTTCATTTATTCTTCTTCTACCCACTTAAGCCTCCATGTTGTATCACCACTTCCTCATATCAGGGAGATCATATGATAGTTGTCTTTCTCTGCTTGACTTATTTCGCTAAGCATGATACGCTCTAGTTCCATCCACGTTGTTGCAAATGGCAAGATTTCATTTCTTTTGATGGCTGCATAGTATTCCATTGTGTATATATACCATATCTTCTTGATCCATTCATCTGTTGATGGACATCTAGGTTCTTTCCATAGTTTGGCTATTGTGGACATTGCTGCTATAAACATTCGGGTGCATGTGCCCATTTGGATCACTACATTTGTATCTTTAGGGTAAATACCCAATAGTGCAATTGCTGGGTCATAGGGCAGTTCTATTTTCAACATTTTGAGGAACCTCCATGCTGTTTTCCAGAGTGGCTGCACCAGCTTGCATTCCCACCAACAGTGTAGGAGGGTTCCCCTTTCTCCACATCCTCGCCAGCATCTGTCATTTCCTGACTTGTTGATTTTAGCCATTCTGACTGGTGTGAGGTGATATCTCATTGTGGTTTTGATTTGTATTTCCCTGATGCCGAGTGATATGGAGCACTTTTTCATGTGTCTGTTGGCCATCTGGATGTCTTCTTTGCAGAAATGTCTGTTCATGTCCTCTGCCCATTTCTTGATTGGATTATTTGTTCTTTGGGTGTTGAGTTTGCTAAGTTCTTTATAGATTCTGGACACTAGTCCTTTATCTGATATGTCGTTTGCAAATATCTTCTCCCATTCTGTCAGTTGTCTTTTGATTTTGTTAACTGTTTCCTTTGCTGTGCAAAAGCTTTTGATCTTGATGAAATCCCAGTAGTTCATTTTTTCCCTTGCTTCCCTTGCCTTTTGCGTTGTTCCTAGGAAGATGTTGCTGCGGCAGAGGTCGAAGAGGTTGCTGCCCGTGTTCTCCTCAAGGATTTTGATGGATTCCTTTCGTACATTGAGGTCCTTCATCCATTTTGAGTCTATTTTTGTGTGTGGTGTAAGGGAATGGTCCTATTTCATTTTTCTGCATGTGGCTGTCCAATTTTCCCAGCACCATTTATTGAAAAGGCTGTCTTTTTTCCATTGGACATTCTTTCCTGCTTTGTCGAAGATTAGTTGACCATAGATTTGAGGGTCTATTTCTGGGCTCTCTATTCTGTTCCATTGATCTATGTGTCTGTTTTTGTGCCAGTACCATGCTGTCTTGATGATGACAGCTTTGTAATAGAGCCTGAAGTCCGGGATTGTGATGCCACCAACGTTGGCTTTCTTTTTCAATATCCCTTTAGCTATTCGAGGTCTTTTCTGGTTCCATATAAATTTTAGAATTATTTGTTCCATTTCTTTGAAAAAGATGGATGGTACTTTGATAGGAATTGCATTAAATGTGTAGATTGCTTTAGGTAGCATAGACATTTTCACAATATTTATTCTTCCAATCCAGGAGCATGGAACATTTTTCCATTTCTTTGTGTCTTCCTCAATTTCTTTCATGAGTACTTTATAGTTTTCTGAGTATAGATTCTGTGTCTCTTTGGTTAGGTTTATTCCTAGGTATCTTATGGTTTTGGATGCAATTGTAAATGGGATTGACTCCTTAATATCTCTTTCTTCTGTCTTGCTGTTGGTGTAGAGAAATGCAACTGATTTCTGTGCATTGATTTTATATCCTGACACTTTACTGAATTCCTGTATAAATTCTAGCAGTTTTGGAGTGGAGTCTTTTGGGTTTTCCACATATAGTATCATATCATCTGCGAAGAGTGATAATTTGACTTCTTCTTTGCCAATTTGGATGCCTTTAATTTCCTTTTGTTGTCTGATTGCTGAGGCTAGGACCTCTAGTACGATGTTGAATAGCAGTGGTGATAATGGACATCCCTATGGGCTAAATGCCCCTGTCAAAAGACACAGGGTATCAGAATGGATAAAAAAACAAAACCCATCTATATGTTGCCTCCAAGAAACACATTTTAAGCCCGAAGACACCTCCAGATTTAAAGTGAGGGGATGGAAAAGAATTTACCATGCTAATGGACATCAGAAGAAAGCAGGAGTGGCAATCCTTATATCAGATCAATTAGATTTTAAGCCAAAGACTATAATAAGAGATGAGGAAGGACACTATATCATACTCAAAGGGTCTGTCCAACAAGAAGATTTAACAATTTTAAATATCTATGCCCCCAACGTGGGAGCAGCCAACTATATAAACCAATTAATAACAAAATCAAAGAAACACATCAACAATAATACAATAATAGTAGGGGACTTTAACACTCCCCTCACTGAAATGGACAGGTCATCCAAGCAAAAGATCAGCAAGGAAATAAAGACCTTAAACGACACACTGGACCAGATGGACATCACAGATATATTCAGAACATTTCATCCCAAAGCAACAGAATACACATTCTTCTCTAGTGCACATGGAACATTCTCCAGAATAGATCACATCCTCGGTCCTAAATCAGGACTCAACCGGTATCAAAAGATTGGGATCATTCCCTGCATATTTTCAGACCACAATGCTCTAAAGCTAGAACTCAACCACAAAAGGAAGTTTGGAAAGAACCCAAATATATGGAGACTAAACAGTATCCTTCTAAAGAATGAATGGGTCAACCGGGAAATTAAAGAAGAATTGAAAAAAATCATGGAAACAAATGATAATGAAAATACAACGGTTCAAAATCTGTGGGACACAGCAAAGGCAGTCCTGAGAGGAAAATATATCGCGGTACAAGCCTTTCTCAAGAAACAAGAAAGGTCTCAGGTACACAACCTAACCCTACACCTAAAGGAGCTGGAGAAAGAACAAGAAAGAAACCCTAAGCCCAGCAGGAGAAGAGAAATCATAAAGATCAGAGCAGAAATCAATGAAATAGAAACCAAAAAAACAATAGAACAAATCAACGAAACTAGGAGCTGGTTCTTTGAAAGAATTAATAAAATTGATAAACCCCTGGCCCGACTTATCAAAAAGAAAAGAGAAAGGACCCAAATAAATAAAATCATGAATGAAAGAGGAGAGATCACAACTAACACCAAAGAAATACAAACTATTATAAGAACATACTATGAGCAACTCTACGGCAATAAATTTGACAATCTGGAAGAAATGGATGCATTCCTAGAAATATATAAACTACCACAACTGAGCCAGGAAGAAATAGAAAGCCTGAACAGACCCATAACCAGTAAGGAGATTGAAACAGTCATTAAAAATCTCCAAACAAACAAAAGCCCAGGGCCAGATGGCTTCCCGGGGGAATTCTACCAAACATTTAAAGAAGAACTAATTCCTATTCTCCTGAAACTGTTCCAAAAAATAGAAATGGAAGGAAAACTTCCAAACTCATTTTATGAGGCCAGCATCACCTTGATCCCAAAACCAGACAAGGATCCCACCAAAAAAGAGAGCTATAGACCGATATCCTTGATGAACACAGATGTGAAAATACTCAACAAAATACTAGCCAATAGGATTCAACAGTACATTAAAAGGATTATTCACCACGACCAAGTGGGATTTATTCCAGGGCTGCAAGGTTGGTTCAACATCCGCAAATCAGTCAATGTGATACAACACATCAATAAAAGTAAGAACAAGAACCATATGATACTCTCAATAGATGCTGAAAAAGCATTTGACAAAGTACAGCATCCCTTCCTGATCAAAACTCTTCAAAGTGTAGGGATAGAGGGCACATACCTCAATATCATCAAAGCCATCTATGAAAAACCCACCGCAAATATCATTCTCAATGGAGAAAAACTGAAAGCTTTTCCGCTAATTCGTCTCTTTTATCCCCAAACAATCACTCAGCCTTTTAAAAATCTTTATGGACATAGCCATTTTAAAGAACAGACTTTTATTTTATAAACTTTTTCTCATTTTGGAGGTTTGTCTATTTCTTCATGATTAGATTAAATTCATATTGTCAGGGATCCCACAGAAGTGATGTGTCCTTCTGAGCACGTTCTATCACAGTGCATATGAGTTTGGTTTGTCCCAATAATGATGGTATTAACTTTAATCCTTTAATTTAGATAATGTAGTCCATGATTCTTCACCATAAAGTTGTGATTTTTTTCTCTACAATTAATAATCTGTGAGGAGATACTTGGACACTATGTACATATCTTGCTTCTCACCAACCTTTAGAGTTTTAGTATCCATTGATGATTTTCTAGCTACACCATTCCTTCTTCATTGGGTAGTTGGCATTCTACTGAAAGAAAAGTTGTTCCCATCTTTCCACGTATTTATGTTTATTCATTTATTTATGTTAGTATAGACATATAGAGTTCTATTTTCTTAACCCAGTATTTATTTGGATGTCCTGTATTTTCATTTGGGGTAAGTAGAAGCCCCTTCAAGCTAGCTGCTGTATCTTTTTGTTATGTTGCCATAATTTTGTACTTCCTGACTCTGTCAGTTAGGGCTACCAGAAAGACCGAACCACTAGGAAATGATAGATAGATAGATAGATAGATAGATAGGAGATTTATTGCAAAGAATTGACTTATATGGCTGCAAATCTGCAATCTGCAGAGACCCTGAGAAGACTGAAAACTCTTATGCAGGCTCTGACACTGAAACCCCCAGGAGAATTTCTTCCTTTGCTGGGAAACCTCAGTTTATGTCTTAAAGGCCTCTTAACTGGTTCAGGCCCATGCAGATTATCCTGGATAATCTCCTTTTAAAGTCAATTGGTTGTAGATGTTAATCACATCTACAAAATACCTTCTCCACAAAACTTTGACTAATGTTTGGTTTCATCGCTGGGGCTAGCGTCTGGCTCTTTTACAAGGGGTTGAGTTGTGGAACTCCTCCCATCTCATCTTCTCCAAGGAAAGAATTCAGGCTAGAGCATTTATAGAATTGAAGTAGCAAAGTTTTTCTTTCTTTTTTTTTTTTTTTAATTTTTTTTATTTAGGAGAAGGTGACAGTACACTCCAGAGACAGGTTCACCCAAGGATGGACGGCAGTATGTTAGGTTCCTCATTGTGCCCTTGCACCAGGATTTATTTGGTCTCCTCTTTCCCATCTCATACTTATGGTTCCACTCTTAGATTTGCCTTGGTTTCCTCCAATCCAAAACTTTTTTTTTGTTTTTTAAGATTTTATTTATTTATTTGACAGAAAGAGATCACAAGTAGGCAGAAAGGCAGGCAGAGAGAGAGAGGAAGGGAAGCAGGCTCCCAATGCAGGGCTGGATCCCAGGACCCTGAGACCATGACCTGAGCCGAAGGCAGAGGCTTAACCCACTGAGCCACCCAGGCGCCCCACATTCCAAACCTTTGAGCATCTTGTACATCTTCCCTCAAGGCCTAAGCACAAGTTACTGGAGGTGGGGGGCCCCAAACTGCAGTGCAAATAGTATTAAAATGATATTATGATAGCCTCAGGGTTACTAACAGACAAGGCACGTCTTAAGTGCACATGTTCCAAAGTTGGAGCCTCCCCATAGAGTGTGTCTTTTGCCTATCAGTCTGTGCTAAATTACAAAAGGAGTTGGTCTAAGGGAGATGGAGGGGGAGAGGGAACTGTGGTCTCTAGAAGTTGTCCTTCTGTTATCCTCCTGCTTATGTCTAACTGTGGATTCTAACCAGTTGATATCAAACCTGACCATGATACTTTGTTTCTGACTCAAGCTCTTGCCATTTCATCCTGTTTCCCTGCCAATTGTGGAATCAAACTTTTCTCCTGGAAAGGCTGGCCTCTTTAAGTGGGTAATGGTATTTAGAAACCAAAATCTAGGTGCCAGGTGTGCTTATTGCTTTGATGTTACAATTACTTACAGAAGAAAAAAAATAATACTGTCTTTCTGAGAAGACAGCTAGGAAATATGCATGTATATACATACATATATAGAGAGAGAGAATCAAGGAGGAGTGGGTGAGGAGAAGGGGTTGGAGACAGATGAAGGAAAGGAAAAGAAAAAAATAAGACAACATTTTACATGAATTTAGGAATAAAAGTTCCTACTGATACATCCAATACCTTTAAAATAATAAAACACCAGAGGATAAATTTTAGTCCTTGCCTTTTTATATTAGTAACTCTCTTCTTCAGTGGTGGGAAATGACTTCCATTATTTTATATAGTCACTCCTTTGCTCATTCCTATGATAAACAGAAAGTAGTTTCCAAATTGCTCACGATACCCAGTGTGGAAAGTGAACTTACTAACTAGAGTATAATTTCTGTTTACTGGGCTTTCTTTAGCATAAAATTTATGTGTAATTATATACATGAATATTAAGTGCACAGTTTGATGAGTTTAATAAATGCATCCACCTGTAATACTCTATCTAGAAATAGGACATTTCCATTACCTTAGAAAATTCTGTTGTGCTACTTCTAGGTGAATCTTCCCTTCCCAGAGCCAACATTGTTTTTTTATATACTTATTTGAGAGAGAAAGAGGGGCAAGTGGGTGGAGGGAGAGGGACAAGCAGACTCCATCATGAGCAAGGCTGGATCCCACACCATGAGACCAGGACCTGAGTTGAAATCAAGAGTTGGTAACTTAGCTGACTGAGCTCCTCAGGAGCCACCCCCCGCGCCCCTGCCAGAGCCAAAATTTTCCTGATATTTTTAGACACTGATGAGTTTTGTCTATTCTAGAAATTTCTATAAACAATATTGTATAGTAGGTACTCTTTCATATCAAGTTTCCTTCATTCATAGTTTTTGTGAGATTCAACCATGTTTTTCATTCATCATTGAATTCTTCATTCCTATTTATTGTTAAGCAGCATTACATTGTATGATATACAACAAAGTGTTTACCCATGCTTCCGTGGATGAATATTTTCTGCTTGGAGTTATTACAAGTAAATGGCTATGAGCATTTTGAAACAGATAAATATTTTCATTCCTTTAAGTAATACCTAGGACTGAAACTTCTAGTTGATGGGGCAGGTAAACATTTGACTTCATAATAAACTGCCAAATCTTTTTCCAGAATGGTTCTGCCATTTTCTCAGCAAGATATTTGAGTTCCAGGAACTGCATATTTTTACCAATATTTGGAGTTGTACTCAAGTGTTTTTGTTTTTAAAAATCTAGGGGTTTTGGGGCGCCTGGGTGGCTCAGTGGGTTAAGCCTCTGCCTTCAACTCAGGTCATGATCTCAGGATCCTGGGATCGAGCCCCACATCAGGCTCTTTGCTCGGCAGGGAGCCTGCTTCCCTCTCTCTCTCTGCCTGCCTCTCTCTCTGATCTCTCTCTCTCTGTCAAATAAATAAATAAATAAATAAAATCTTAAAAAAAAAAAAAAATCTAGGGGTTTTGTTTTTAAAAATCCTATGGTCACCTGAGTGGCTCAGTTGGTTAAGTGTCTGCCTTCTGTTCAAGTCATGATCCCAGGGTTCTGCAATTGAGCCCAGTGTTGGGCTCTCTGCTTAGTCAGAGTCTGCTTCTCCCTCTCCCTCTGCCTGTTGCTCCACCTGCTTGTGCTCACTCTCTCTGTAAAATAAATAAATAAAATCTCTTTTAAAAAACTTTGCCATTGAGGCTCAGTTGTTAAGTGTCTGCCTTCAGCTCAGGTCATGATCCTGGGGTCCTTAGGCTCCCTGTTCAGCAGGAAGCCTGCTACTCTGTCTTCCACTCCCCTTGTTTGTATTCCCTCTCTTCCTATCTCTCTCTCTGTCAAATAAATAAATAAAATCTTAAAAAAAAATTTAGCCATTTTAGTGGGTGTTAGTAGCATTAAATTTGCATTTCCTAGATCGTTACCAATGCCAAACTCTTCTTCATGTGTATATTGGACTTTTGCATACATTCCATTTTAAAATGTCTTTTGAAGATCTCTCTTCCCCTTACCTTATTTTTTGGAGTTGTCTTGTCATTACAAAGTGGTAAGAGTTCTTTAAATATTCTGGACATATATTTTTATATACTTACATATAATATGTTATAAATTATAAATTATAAAAATTAGAAATTATATATATAATGCATAAATATATATAATATGTATATATGCAATACTTTTTCTAGTGTGACCTACATATTCATTTTCTTGACAGTACTTTTTGATAAGCAGAATTTTTAGGTTTGATGAAATACATTTTATCAGTTTTTTCTTTTATGGAGAATGTTTTCTAGATCCTAAGAAATTTTCCTCATCCTAAGTTTGTGAAGATAGTTCCCTAAGTTTGTGAAGATAGTTCCCTGTCTTCTTCCAGAAGTTTCTATAGAATTTTTGGTGTATTTTTAGTTCTATGATCCATCTTGAATTAGTTTCAGCCAAGTTGTTCTATCAGAATCTGTTGAAAAGACTTTCCTTTTTCTATTATATTAATTTGGTTCTTTGGTTTAAAAAAATCACTTGATTTTATAAGAATGGGTCTATTCTATCAGTCTATTTATATTTTTAAAAGGTTTTACTTATTTATTTATTTGACAGAGAGAGAGAGAGAGAGAGAGAGAGAGAGAGAGTGCACAAGCAGGGGGAATGGTAGGCAGAGGGAGGCAGACTCCTTGCTGAGTAGGGAGCCTGATGTGGGGCTCTATCCCAGAACCCTGGGATGACCTGAGCTGAAGAAAGATGCTTAAGTGACTGAGCCACTCAGGCACCCCTATATTAGTCTATTTATCAATCCTATATTGTCACCACACTATTAAGATTACTATAGTTTTATAATAACTCTTGAAATATGGTAGTGAAATCTTCCAAATATTTTCATTTTATTTCCCCAAGATTATTTGACTATTTTATGTCCTAAACATTTCCATATAAAATTTGAAGTCAACTGTTAATTATCTACCAAAAATATTCTGTTGATATTTTAGTTGAGTTTTCATTAACTCTATAGGTCAATTTTTGGATAAGTAGTATTTAACAATATTAACTCATCCGATCTATGACTATGGATTTGTTTGTTTCTCTATTGAATTCTGTCAGTGTTTGTTTTGTGATTTATTAAACTCTTCAACTATCACACAAGCTTTATAATCATTATGTCATTCTGGTGAATTAAGCTTGTATTATTATGAACTGTAGCCCTTAATGTCTGGTAATAATTTTTGTATTGATGTCATTTTTCTTCTGGCATTAGCATAGCCACTCAGATTTCTTATGTTGTTACTTTTCATGGGATATCACTGTCTTTTTACTTCCAATCTATGCACTTATATATAGGTTGCCTTTACATTTAAGTTGTGATTAGGCTTCTTATTGGGAGTCTTTAATTCATTTATATTTAATAATTATTGATGTGTTTGGATTTAGATCTATACATTTTACTATTCATTCCTCTTTGTCCCAACAGGTTTATGTTCATTTATTTTTCTTTCACTGCCTTCTTTTCCTTTATTAAATACTTTTTTTTAAAAAAGATTTTATTTATTTATTTATTTTACAGACAGAGATCACAAGTAGATAGAGGCAGGCAGAGAGAGAGAGGAGGAAGCAGGTTCCTCACCAAGCAGAGAGCACGACGTGGGGCTCGATCCCAGGACCCTGAGATCATGGCCTGAGCCAAAGGCAGAGGCTTAAACCCACTGAGCCACCCAGGCACCCCTATTAAATACTTTTTAGTGTTTCATTATAATTCCTGTATTGGCTTTGTAGCTATGTCTCTTTATAGTGTGTGTGTGTGTGTATGTGTGTGTGTGTGTGTGCGTGTGTGTCCTAGCAATTACAATATAGATACGTAATTTATTACTTAGGGCTAATATTGTATCCCTTTGTGTAAAGTGTAAGGATCATGAATCAGTTATTATTCTTCATCCTAAGTGTTACTTTTGTTACTTACATCAAATATATTAGAAATTCATGGTACAGTGTTAGCCTCTCTTTTATTTTTGTTTTAAACATTCTTATGGCTTTTAAATATACTTAAAAAGACATGAGTATGTACAGGAAATTACGCATATTAAATGTGCATACATATATACATAGACAAAAAGAATAAGAGAAAGTCTTATGTATTTACCCAAATGATTAGTACTTTGAACACCCTTTATCTCTCCCTATAGATCTTAGCTTTCATCTGTTGTCATTTCTCTTCCACGTGAAGAATATCTAGGTAGTATTTCTTGTAACAAATGTTTGCTGGTGTGTTATTAGTCAATCTCCACTGTCAACATATTGTTGTTTATTTTTTAAGATATTTTGTCCAGGGATGTCTGAGTGGCTTAGTTGGTTGAGCTGCTGCCTTCAGCTCAGGTCATGATCTGGGTTCCTGGGATTGAGTCCTGAATGAGACTCCTTGTCCAGCAGAGAGCCTGCTTCTCCCTCTGCCTCTACCTGCCACTCTTCCTGCGTGTGCTCTCCCTCTGACAAATAAATAAATAAATAAATAAATCTTAAAAATAAAATAAAATGTTTTGTCCAGAGTTTATCATTGTTGTCTTCAGGGAGGTAAATTCCATAAAAAGTCCTTTTCCATTACCAGAGTTGGAACTCCTAATATATAATTTTAAAAGACATTTTTGGAAGTTAAATAATGTACACAATTACATATGTAGATAAAAGATATGTTATTATCTTTCAATGAGTGTCACCTATCTGATTGTGTTACAAGCTCTTTGAGGGCTGACTCTTGGTCTTCTAGCTCTTCATGTCTTATTCTCTACCATTGATACTCAACAAAAACTTTATGATCATGAAGAATGCCTGTATTCTTCATTATATGATTAAAGAAGCCACGTGTAAACTTTTAGTTTTGTTGTCTTCTACATCCAGAAAGAGAGGTCTCAGCTCTGAAAATGTGTTCAAATTTTACTTAAGGGATTAGAGATTTCATAGCTTTAGTTTACAAGTCAGCAAACTGTAGACCATGGGCTAAATCTGGCCTGCTGCCCGTTTTTGTGTAGAAATTTTTATTGGAACACAGCCAAGCTCATTCTTTGATGTATTGTCAATGGCTGCTTTCACATTACCATGCAGAATTGAGCAGTTGTAACAGAGACTCTATGGTGGGTGAAGCTAAATGTATATAAGGTCCATCCTTTACAGAAAAAGTTTGTTGATCTTCACTCTAGATCAATGGGAAATAATCACCAGTACTTAAAGGAAGCCATTCGAAGTGCATGCTGCATTGCACATCAATATTTTAAGAAGTGTCCTTTTTATTTATTTATTTATTTTTGCATCAGTATGGTAGACAATAGACTCATTGTGGCAGGCAGAATAATGGTTCTCTAAAGGTCTCTGAGGCCTAATCCCTGGAACAGGTGGATATATTACCTTACATGGCCAAAGGGCATCTGCTGACATGATGAAGAGGATTAAGGGTATGACCTTACACTGGGGAAACATTCTGGATTATCCAGGTGGACCCAATATAATCAGGTGAACCCAAAATAATCAGAAGAGTCTTTAAAAGCAAGAATCTTTATTGATTGCGAAGTGACAGTGGAAGAAAGACCCAAGATGTGAAGGTTCTAGCATAAAAAAAAGAAGAAGGGAGCCATGAGCCAAGGAAAGCAGATGTTTTGTAGAAACTGAAAAGGGCAAGAAAATGGATTTTCCATTTCTCTTAGAGAAAGATTCTCCATTCTCTCTTAAAGCCTCCTGAAAGGAACACAAACTTGCTGACACCTTGGTTTTAGTCCAGGGAGACCGATGTCAGACTTCTAACCCGCAGAACTGTAAGATAATAACTTTTTGTTATTTTAAGCCACTAAGTGTGTGTTGATTTATTATGGCAGTAATAAACAACTAATACATTCACATACTATAATGCATGGAGGAAAGAATTCATTTTATAATTACTGGAAAACTATACTACAAATTAAAAATATGTTAGCTAACCACCGAACAGAGCAGAGTATCTCTTGCTGAATCAGCTTCATTTTTGCAGCAACGCATTTAAAGCAGGTACTTTTGTATCTGTTTCTGCCATCTGTGATGTCTGTAATCATTAGAAAAAACTTCATGTGTGAAAGAAGGCAGTTCTAAGGGCTTTCATTGGGTTATGGTTGTCAGGGAAACCATTTTACTTGGTAATCAATATGTTCAGTATGTCTCTGTGGCTTTGTACTTAGCTCCTAAAGATACCACTGCAGAGTGGGTCCATGGAAAATATTGAAAAGGAAAAAAGGAAAGCTTAAAATATTAACTTCAGTGAAAGCCATTCTGGATAACTTTTCCCAATTCTTAGGAAGCTGAAACAAAATTAAGCAAATGAATGGCTTTACTTGATTTTTGTGCAAATTGAATAGAATGGGATGTATTTTTCAATAGTAAATTGGCAGTGCTAAGTAAGGTCCTTGGGATTCTCTTGCAATGCCATGGAAGTAAAGGTACAGCTCAACCAGCAGCAAGCTAAGGCTTTCTTTTTAAAATTTCCCTTCCTTTCTCTGTGTCTGTCTCTGTCTCTTTCTTTTTCTCCCCTCCAACATTTCCCCCCGTCCTGAATAGTCTTTCAATTAAGAAATATGAAAAAATGAAATGCACCTGTCATTTTTAAGGACTCTGGTCAGTACAGAGTATTAAATTCTATTCACTGCCACATAGAATCATAGACTGCTTTACACAGCCTAGAAAATGAAGCCCTAGGGAAACAGAGTAATTTCCTATTACGTGGCACTAAAGAAAATAAAAGAAATGCTTAGGGAGGAACTCAGGGCACCAAGGGACCATTTCATATGTTACATTTTGAGGTTATTAAAATAGTTTTGCAAAAAAAAGGAAAAGTTGACTCTTACATGCTTGATCACAGCAAAGCAATTCAGTAGAAGCATAATAGAGTGACACCATGACTTTTATATGCAAACACTTTCCAAAAATTAGCAAAGGCCAGTTCTTGAGAAATAGTCTGTCTCAGACCCTGAGGGATTTAACATTTGCACATCAGTGCAGTTGCTTTTCCTTTTTTGCCTGTAAATCATTTTGAAATACATTATTATGAGCATGATTAAATTTGAAATCATCTTGGTCAGAGAGATAGGCAGGCAAAAAGAAATGACAAAAAGTTATGAAATAATAAAAGAGCAAACATAAAAGAGATTTTTTAAATCCCTGTAAGAAAAGTGGAAAATTACAAGTGGATAAATGCATGTATTAGTATTTATGTTTATCCAATTCAGTAAGAATTTGACTTTTACATTACTTTTTTTGAGCTCAATGAAATTTCTGAACCATTTGTTTATGAAGGAAGAAGAGCAGGTTAGATATATTAATCTAATTTCTTTTTCAAAGGACAACAGGTAATAAATGTAAAACACTAAATCTACATTTGTACCTGGCCCTAAAATAATCCAAAAGGATGTCAGAAGCAGTGTAAATGGAGACACACTAGCAATAACATTTCTGCATTGCTTAAAAGGAAAGAATAAATACTGCTTCAAAAATATTATTTAAAAAATACGTAGTTACCTAAAAGATAAATAATTATATGGACGCATAGTTTCTACATGACTGCCTCCTGGGGTTTGTTCTTGAATCCCATATGACAGTCTTTTATTGGTGTATTTAGACCATTCAGATTTAAAGTGATTATTGATTCTGATGAGAAGAGTGTCTCCCTCTCCTGTTTCTCTATAGGTAAAGTTCTATCTTCCCTAGCTTCCTTCAAGTTTTTTTTTTTTTTTTTCTTCCCCTCTGTCTTTGGTTTTCTGCAGTGTGAATATGATATGCCTAGATATAGACCTTTTGGTATTTATCCTTCTGGGTATCCTCTGAGCTTATTGATTTTTTAAATTTGTTGCCTATCGTTAATTTTGTAAAATTCTCAGTAATTACTAGTTAAAATATTTTTTTCTGCTGCATTTCCTCTTTCTTTTAATTCTGGTATTTCCATTGCATGTATGTTCTACTTTTTGGAACTGTACCACAGTAATTAGATGTCTTGTTCTGTTTTATTTATCATTTTTTTCTATTTTCATTTCAATTCAGGAAATTTCTGTTGACTTAGCTTCAAGTAACTGAATCTTTCCTTGGCCTTGTCCATCTACTGACAAGCCCACCAAAGGCATTTTCATTAATTACAGTCTTTTTGACTGGCAGCATTTCCTTTTGATTCTTTCTTAAAGTTCCATTTTCTCTGCTTATATAACTGTCTTATCTTGCATGTCGTCTACTTCTTTCATTAAAGCTCTTAACACATTGGTCACAGTTATTTTAAATTTCCTATGAGATAATTTCCAAATTTATGCCATATCTGAGTCTAGTTCTGATACGTGCTTTGCACCTTCAGAGTGTGATTTCTTTCTGACATTGTAACCTGTCTTATAGTTTTTTGATGAAAGAGAGATGTGTTGTATTAGGTAATAGGAACTGTGGTAAATGGGACTTTAATGTGAATTTTAGGTTAATCTAGCTAGAAGTTGGGCCATGTTTAATGCTTTTTTGTCACTGTAAATTACTGTATTGATTTTTTTGTCTCCCCTTTTACCTCTGGACTTCCTTAAGCACTTGTCCTCTGATAGACTCAGTATCTTGCAGCTCTTCTGTTGTAATCCTCTGTTATCCTGAAGCCCTGTAATCTTGTGGGAAGATGTGGAGGAAGAGCAAAGTTCTATAATCTTATGATTAAATCTTAGATGTTTAGTGGACTTGTGTCTGTTGGTGAATACCTTCACACGTGTTTCTTGAATGTTTGATTTTCCCCCCTTAGGTGAGACAGGAAGTCTAGAGAGGGCTGGAGTTGGTAGTTGCCTTTCAGCTTCTTAGTGAGATAAGGTATTGGAAAAGGCTTTCCTCAGAAAAGCTGGCTTTGTTGTAGAGCCTCTTGACACTTCATGGTGATGACTCTTCTCCTCTGTCTCCTAGAGACTCCAAGGCTCCTTTCTGGGATGTTCACAGTGAGAACTTGGGGAAGAATCTTAGAGTAACAGCCCACCAAGTGGCTCACACTGACACTCATCCGTACTTGGCCTCTAGTAGTTTGTCACAGATACCATCAATCTTTTCTTACTTAGTGTGGCTTCAGGAACAGATGGCAGGTGTGACTCTCTGAATTCTGCTGTTTTTCTAGATCTCTGGGTAGGGGGTTTGCTCTGCAACCTCAGTTCTCTGATGGGTCTGAGAAAAGTGATTCCTTTTCCATCTGTTTCACTTTTCTTATATTAAAGGCAAGGGTGAGAGAAATGTCCAGCCTTATTTCTTGTCAGAGCTGAAACCAGGAGTGGTTTCTCTCTATTTTGTCAAAACTAATCTGTAGTTTAACACTGCACTGTTGAGTGATGTTCAAAAGAAGAAAAAGATATTGCAAAGAAATTATAAGCAGATATTTTCAGTACCATTTTGGGGGAATTGGACTAACTCAAAAGTCATATTTTCCTGTCTTCTTTAAGGAAACAGCCTACAAGATGAATTGAAAAAGGTACTGTTTGACATCTCCTCTTTTTTCTTTTCCTCTTTCCTTCTATAATTTGTGCTTTTGGTCTTCAGTTCATTGAGGTTTAAACATAGAAAACTGACATTTTGTTGGATTTCTTTCTAGTATTCACAGATTACCAGAGGAGATAGGGAAGAAACAGAGGCCTCTGTTCCCACCACCATCTATTCTTTTCGTCTCTGTGATTGCCTCCAAGTAAACCCCTTTTTGCTGTTGATTGCCCAATCATGAATGCAGCCCGGAGTTCAGAGAATTCAGTTTTCCATGGTCAGTTCTCCTTCACAGCAACTTCATCTTTGCCTCACTGCTTGTACAATTTCTACTTAAATATGGGTGGAAAATCTTGAACAGTGAAATAGTCAAAGACGGGGTGTACAGCTTTGAGAGCAAAGACCTCTAATCTGCACTTCTCATAATGAGATTTTCTTTGTGAGATGAAATTTCTGGTTTTTCCCAAAAGCCCCAATTTTCCATGGCAAAATAAATAAATAAAGGAGTCCAAAGAAATGTCATAGCTAAGGAAAAAGCCTCAGTCTGACACGGTTTTCCCTTATGTGACATAGTGTCACTTAATACTTCAACCCATTTCATATCTCAGATAAACAATATCTTGTCTTTCAATTTCCTCTCATTCTGTTCAGCCTGGACTGGCCCTCTAAAACAGTGTCAGAGGATCTGGCTCATCCTGTACAAAATGAGTTGAAAGAAAACTGCTTATGGCTGAATTTACCTTTGCCTATAGCAGAAATGTGAAATGTGAAAGGCTGTAATGGAATTGATTTTATGGGCATATATTGCTAAGAAACTTGATGCTGAAGTGCTTATCATTAGAAATTCTTTAGAAAGTGCATATCTATGAGGAAAAGGTCTTTTCCTTCACACAGCATTAAATAGAATTCGGTTCCCATTAACACTCTGAGGCTGCCAAAAGCACATTAAAAAATGAAAGTTCCTGGAGTGCACAACAACTTCATATTTTCAAAGGCTTATCTGCATTAGGGTGCTTCAGAGTCAGGCTAGGGGGACACATTATGAAAAAGCTTAAGAGGTTAAAAATGTTTGAAGGTGATGAAAAGGGGGAGGGGCAAGGAAAAATGACTAACAGGATGTTAGGATGATTCGTAAAGAAAATTTCAGAGGTGACTGTTTCCTTAGGGCAGAAGAATATATATAAATGGTGAATATGGTGATATTAAGTATGAGTAACTAGACCCCTCATTTACATAGGACCTTCTTTACCCGTCACTGAAGGACCTCAGTCATTACCACACATCTTTCCGGTGTTCCCTCTATAGGTGGTCGGGATGGTTTATCTCCTGCCTGCAGCTAGGAAGTGAAATTCACCCTGAAGGTTTGCTGATCAATCCAGGTTTGGACTCTCATAGTTAAATTTGTTATAGCCCCGTGTGTCTCAATCAATGGTTTGCAGGCAGCACTGGTCTAAAATAAAGTTTCTACATGTCCTTGAAAAAAGAAAAAAAAGAGTTTTCATAAAGCCAAATTCATTTCATTTGAAGAATGACCTCTAAATTGCAATTAAGTTCTTCCCACCTTTTCTGTTCTAGGAAACTCACTCTATTTTCTCCTATTTAGCAAAATTTAAAAATGTTGGCTCTAAATTTTTTTGAAATTTATTGTTCTGAAATCCTAAATGCTGTTTATTGGCTCTTAATCCCCAAGTTGGAATATCCCTACTGACTTGTTTGACAATCAGAAGTAACTAATGAAACACATAGAAGAAATACCCACAAGTATTAATATAGATAATTTTGTCCCTATTAATGTTTTGGAGGGTCTGCTCATTATTTGTTGGACTATGCTGCAGCATCTGGCTGCTATATACTGAATACCCTCTGCTAAGCATCAGATTAATTGCTTAACATGAATTATCCTATCTAAGCTTCACCACACCCTAGGAAGGGAATACAACAATTATCCTTGATTTATAGGTGAAGGAACTAATCCATGTGACATGGCTTCCCAAGGTTCCACAGTAGTTTAAGTGGAGAAACAGAATTCAAAAGCAAGAAAAATTAGGAACCTTCCACCTTAACTATAATATGGTTGTACCATTTAACCTTTTTATGTGGGAAATATTCAGAAGGTAAGATAACCATTAAACAATATGTTCATTTGAAACATATCTTCCTGTTTTTATGAGTCTGTCAAATTCTGGCCAAGGACTGAGTCAGAATAATAATAAAAAAGATAACAGTCAATATTTATTTGCTCTTAACATCTGCCAGGTACTGCGATGATCATCACAAATAGATTATTTGATTTAATTCTCACAACAATACCATGGGATAGAAACCTTTATTATCTCCATTTTCAGATAAAGAAACTGAGGCTTTTGTTGAATAATTTTACCAAGATCCCAGTTAATAAAATGAGTGCACAACACCCTGTTTCAAAATCCAGGGCTATTTTCTCTTATCAATGCAGTTAGATAATTAATGCTCTAAAGCACTAATCTTTGGGCATGTGAGTAGAATAAGAAAAATGAATCAGGTATACTCTCTGAGGGAGCAGTTTGTTTGTAAATTTAAATTTTAAATGTTAAAATTATCATCTGAATATTCTAAACTCACTCTTCTTCATTCCTTGGCTCATGTTTTGTTCTGAGTCTTCAGTCACATTGTGCAAGGGCAGAGAGCCTTTCTTTACCTTACAGGCTGTCTACAAGTATCCTCCTTGTCTATTTTCTTTTCTAATTATAAAAGATACAAGACTTCACTAAATCCATGGATATTTAACTAAATTTCAATCTTGATCTTGTATATGGCAAAAATATCCCCAATGTTCCCCATATCCCAATATTCACACCCTTGTGTAACTCGTGCCCTTGAGTGAGGAGGACCTGTGACCTGTTTGTTCCTGAGCAAAAGCATATGGCTGAAGTGATGGGATTTCACTTCTCTGATTAAGTTATGTTGTATGACAACAGTCATGGGAGTTCCAACATGTATAAGACTGTCTTTCAGGCAGATGTTCTAGAAGGAGTTCCTTTCACCAGTCTTGAAGAAGCACACTTCCATGAGGCAAGTGCCCATGTTGACAAAGCCCACGTGTCAAGGAACCATGAGTGCTCTCAATATTGCTGGTGACTTCTACATAGCTAAAGGCAATCGTCAACCATCCTGGCCTCTCATTTACAGCAGACACCACAGATTATGCTCTTTTCCTGGAAAACGTTCTTCATTTAGTACCCAGGACATGGCATGGGGCTAGTCTTCCTGTGTGCCCTTCTTTGGTCTGTGCTGGTTCCAATTCCTCTTCCTAAGGACAGAGAGATCAAGGGTGTTTCTTTCTTCTCATGTACTCTCTTCTTGTTTCCAATGACAACCAAATAGATATCTATAGCCCAGATCTTTCCCTTCTCTCCAGACAAGCATATTTAACTGCTTACCCAACCTTCCTATTCGGCTGGCTCTTTGGCATCTTGAGTGGCTATCACCCCAACGTTGCCTCTTTGTTAACTCTACTACCAACCTTGCAGTGGCCCCTGTCAAAATCTTTGGGGCCCTCTTTTCCTTCTCCCCCTCATATTTCACATCCTATTGAACTGTGCCTCCTGTTGGTTCTTCCAAATACACTTGGAATCCAGTAATTTCTCGATGATTCATGAGTGGCACCTAGAGCCATGCCACCTTTCCTTCACTTTTCACCTGGATCACTGCAGTAACTTCCTCACTGGGCTCCCTGTTGCTACCCTGGCCTCTGTCATACTCTTCACAACTTGCAGCCAGAGCGGTGCTGCTGTATTTTAAGTGCTCTGCTCCGAGCAGTCCAGGGGCTTATTTATCACTGCCCTGTAGTTTTCTATGTGCAGGTCACCTGTCTGACTTCACCTCCTGATGTTTAGCCCCATCCCTCTCCATGCCTCCCCACCAGCACTTCCTCACAGCCATGAGTGCCTGCCCCTCCGTCACTTGTTGTTCCTTCCTTCTGGAAACTTCTTCCCCTAATAGCACCATGGCTTGCTACTCATTCCTTTAGGTCTTCACTCAAATGTCACATTTCCAATGAGGCTTTTCCTGACCATTCTGTATAAAATGCTAACTATCCATGGCCAACTATCTGATACTTTTAAGGCCCTTTCTTTGCTTTCTTTTTCTCCTTGGCACTTACCACTTTCTTATATGCTTCTGTTTTACTTATTTATTGTCCAGCACCCCATTAGAATGTAAGCTCCCTGGAGGCAGGAAATTGGGTTTCACTAGTGCAATGTGTGGAACGTAGTAACATCAAATAACTTGACTAAATGAGTATGTGAACATGACACAGAGAAAATTATAAATAACATGAAATATTACAAACGGACAAAATACATTCATTGTGAATGGATAAGAAGAGCCGTTACAAAGGCCACTGGGACCAAAGTATAATCACATAAACAACATGATGGTTACAAATAAGATTAATTGGGTTTACACTTTACATTAAGACCTTTTGTTTCCCACATGATGTAAAGCTTTCACAGTTATTATTTCATGTGTCTTCCAAATGTCTCTGGCAGGTGGGCCAGGAGCTTTATTTTTATTTCTTTTTTATAATTGTTGGAGCCCTAAAAATGCTTTTCAAATCATTCAGATCATGGCCTTGATTTTTCTCTTTGTTTTTGTAGTGGAGACAAGGCCAGTTGGTCCTTAGTATTTTGACAAATATTCTCATCAGGGATGAAGATGATGTTTATAACCTCCTGAGCAGATACTTTGGTTCCTGTCTCAGTGGTCAAAGATGGTTTTCCCCTGCTGGGGGTAGGTGAGAGTGGGAGGGGTTTCCATGACACAGCACTGCATCCGCAGAAATCCACAGGTTGCTCTTCTCCACTGGGTAGAATGTTAGTAGAAGTCTCTTTCTGGATAGAAACTAGTTTCTGTATCAGTTGAACACAAAGTCAAAGAGTACTCTCCGTGGCATCTGAATGGGTAGTGCGAGAGAGATACAGTATTGCCTCATTCTCATGAATATAGAATGATAAGAGAAGAAAAATAAAACAAAGGCATGCATTACACGGTTCGAAGACATTTACACCTGTTCATTGTGCCAAGTGCTTGCAGTAGGAGAGGGGCTGACATACGCGACAAGGTGGTTGTATGGTCTCCAGGACAGAGAAAACCAGTCTCAGCTTTAATACTGTCAAACAGCTTGGCTTTTCTGTGCATCTTCTCTGGCCTAAAACACCTAAGTGAACACATACAGACTAAAGTAAAATACAAATCATTTGATGTCAAGTACATTTTATCAGAAGACAACGTATTTTCCCAGTCTGGCACACATTTTGTTTTGTACTTTTCTTTTTCAGGGACTAATGGGTTCGTACCAATGCTGGGTACAAAAGAATGAGGACAGGACAGTCTACTTAGATTTTGACACATTCACTCACACTTTTTGAGGGTTTATAAGTAATTCTTCATTTTCCAATGCACCTTTGGTTTTTATATAGGTACATAAAATGGGTATGCCTGGGTTGAGTGGAAGTGATTTAATGTTCTGGGGCATTATGACATGTTAGAAAGAAGACCGATTAGTAAGATGTGGATTTTAAGCTCCTTTGGGGCAAGAAAGGTATCCAGTGCATGTCTGTCTCCCTCACTAAGCACAACACAAATGCTCCATGTATATTTTCTGTGGAGTCTGAACTGTGTTGTGTCCCCTGTTGAGGGATGACAGTGAGGATGAGGACTTTGGGTGGCTTAGTCGATTAAGCATCTGTCTAGCTCAGGTCATTATCCCGGGGTCTTGGGCTCAAGTCCCACATTGGGCTCCTTGCTCAGCGGGGGGCCTTCTTCTTCCTCTGCTTGCTGCTCCCCCTCCTCGTGCTCCCTCTCTCTCTCTCTGAGAAATAAATAAATAAATAAAATCTTAAAAAAAAAAAAAAAAGAGTATGGAGCAAACTTGAGAAGAGATACAAAAGTCCAGACGCATCAGCTGGCCTGCCCTCTAAGGAGCCCAACAGACACTGGGAAGATTCAACCTAATGAAACTCCACTGCTACTCATGAGAGAAGAAGGTACCAGTTCCTGAGAAACTGAGTGGCACCGTCCTGGTTCTACTGTGTCCTTGTTGGCCAAGACAGTGGAGAAAATAAAAAACTCTAGTCAGTTTCCTTTGTTACTGGGAGATGTTTTTGGCATTGCAGGGGACTGCTGGCCTCACTGAGCTCCAAGATAAGCTTTATTCCGGGAATTGTAACTTTGTATGTTCCAGGTCACCAAAGGCACCTCTTCTCTCCATCATGTAGGAGAGGTTTATAGCCCTGGTCAGAGAGGCCTGATGTGTGACGTAAAGGTTGTACTTGAAGCTTTGTCTGTGGAAAAGTAGGTTGAGGGGAAAGGAAACATACAGAATAGGACCAACAAATGCAAAAATGCCAGAGAGTGTGAATGAGTGAGTGAGTGAGTGAGTGTGTGTGTGTGTGTGTGTGTGTTTGACTGAGAGAATCAGATAAGCAGGGATGAAAACAGAGACATGCAAACATGCAATGCTTAAGATTTGTTTTCTTTTTTCTTAAAAGATTTTAGTTAATTTTTTGACAGAGAGAGAGAGAGAGAGATAGGGAGAGAACGAGAGAGAGCCCAAGCAGGGGTATCAGCAGAGGGAGAGGGAGAAGCAGGCTCCCCACTGAGCAGGGAGCCCTAAGCAGAGCTCGATCCCAGGACCCTGGGATCATGACGTGAGCCGAAGGCAGCTGCTTTAACCGACTGAGCCACCCAGGCGCTCTAATTTTTTTTTTTTTTTTTAATAAACTCAAATGTTTTGGGTTCCTGCAACTCAGTAGTACGGAGAGAAGAAGGGGGACTCAGAAGTGAAGCCACCACCAGAGCTCTCAGGCTGCCACCACACATCAACCTGAGATATTCAATTCCTAAGAGTCCAGTCAACCAGCAGCACCATTGTACATTTTTCAGGAGAAAAGATGGAGAAACTGTGGTGTCAGCTATTAGAATCACTGATCACCGCTATTATCTGCTGTTTTCTTTTCCCCTTCACATTTTCATTCTCTCTGAACACTCGGCTGGAAAGAAAGGCAACTGGTTATTTGTGTGTAAAAGTTAAACAATGGGTCATCTGGTCACCCCTCACACATACCTCAGTTTTCCACCCCGCACGGTACTTATCACCAGGGGACACAATACAAATAAGCTCTTTGGAGTTTTCCATTTTATGAATAACTACTTAGAGAGCTTTTGCTATCAACAAGCATTTTTGGCAACCCTGGAGATATGTTTATTATTCCTCGATGAGGGGACTGAAACTAGAGGAGGTGGGCTGTCTTGTCCAAAGCTCCACACTTGGTAACTGGAAAAGCTGGACTATGACCCAGACAGTCTGGCTCCAGACACCATGCGCTCAGCCACCCCACTCAAGTGCCTCTCTGTCTTAGTAGCTTTTAAAACATTAGAAAGCATAACTTTTGAAAGTAAAACAACATTGGAATGTGTAAAGAACATGCCAATATTATTCCCCAACTGTTCTAAATTAACATATGACAATAGGTTGGTCTGTCTCTTTCCACATCATCTTTTACTCCATTTTTTTCCCGCATGCACAAATGTATGGATTTTGTTTCTGTCTTTGATTATATAGAATGGGATGACAGAATAAACATTATATCACCACTTACTTTTTTTTTTTTTTAACGTATGCAAGTATTCTGAGTGGCTTTATTAGTAATAGCTTTATTCATAAACTGGAAACAACCCAGATGTCCTTTGACAGGTGAATGGCTAAACAAAGTGTGGTACAGCCATGTGAAGAATTACTGCTCAGCAATAAAAAGGCAGGAACTATTGATGTAGGCGACAACCTGGTTAGATCTCCAGAGAATTTTGCCAATCCCAAAAGGTTGAAGACTGTCTGATCATATTAATGTTATTTGCATATATTCTTAGAATCGTAAAATTATAGAAATTGAACTGTTTATTGGTCACCGTGGATTAAGGAGGGGAAGAGACAGGAAGGAAGAGAGTGTGGCTATGAAAAGGAAAATAAGGGATCCTTGTGATGGAACTCTCCTGCATTTTGATTGTATCAATGTCAATATTCTGATTTTTTTTTTAACATATAGAATGTGGAATTTTTATTTTTTAAATTCTCTTTTATTTAAATTCAGTTAGTTAACACAAAATGTATTCTTATTTTCAGAGGTAGAGTTCAGTGGTTCATGAGTTTTCTATGAAACCAGTGCTCATTACATCACAAGTACTTCTTAATGTCCATCAGCCAGTTACCTCAACATGCAGCCACTTACTTTTTTCACTCAGCAGGATGCCTTGGACATGGCCTCAGGTCAAAAGTCATGGACCTAACTAATTCTTTTCCAAAGCTGAGTGACATTTCTTATGGATGGAGATGTGCCATAAAATATTCAATCATTCTCCTAGGAGTATAAATTGAAGTTGTGTCTTGTTTCTTTTTTGGTTGTTTTTTGTTTTGTTTTGTTTTGCTGTTTTCTAACCACTGGAAACATTACTGCAAAAAATTCTTTGTGCGTGTATTCGTAAGTGCTAGAATATTTGTTTCTATATAGGTAGTCCACACTTTGAAATTATTAGGTCAAATGGTATATAATTATTATGGTAAAATTTTAATAGATATTGACAAATAAAGTAATTCAGTACCTATAATGTATAAAAATGTCTCTTGATCTTTATTTTCAAGGCAACAATTTCTTCTTTCAGTGAACGAATTGCTCTTACGGGAATGTTTCATTTACAGAGGAGTCTATGTCTTTAGAGTCTCAAGTTAATGAAAAAAAATCTTACCTCCCACATGGGCCTAGTGATTGATATCAATGGCACTTCCCAACCAAGCCACCCCAACTAAACAATCTTAATAAAATATGTGTCCATAACTTCCAGGCAGGCCCCCTGCCCTCCCTGCCTCAACAGGACTGTCCCCTCCTAAGACCCTCCATAGTAAAAATTCCAGATCTGCCTTTCCAACCCTGAAGATTTCCTTGAAATAATGAGTCTGCTTATTTCAGTCTTCACACAACTCATTTTTTCTATTTCTGAACATAGGTGATAGAAGATTAATTCTAGCATATTCTCCAACATTGGTCTTGGGAAAAGGGAGCTAGTAGATATGTTATAGTGGAAGAGTTTGGAGTATGAATTTTAATGAGGATAGAGAAACTACTATACAAACAACCTCCAACCTCAAAGACTTAACCAATAAATTTTACTTCTTACTCATGTCATTATCCAGTGCCCCTCAGTAGGCGATGGGGAAAGAGAGCTATGATGGGGGCGCTGTGCACCATGTAGTCCACTCAGGATCCCTATTCCTTCTTCACCCCCTTCTAGGTTCTCTGTACTTGATCCATTTAGCCAGTGCAGTGGAGAAAATTAGGATTGGGAGTCAGAGGATCGTATGGATTAGGATTGGAAGTGGGGCATATCATGTTGCACTGGAGAAGAACCCATGGTCCATGTCTCCCCTAACTGCAGTACCAGCCAGAAGTGTACTCCAGCTGAGTGCCCAGAAAAAAAGGGTACAGCATGACCTCGTACTTCATTTTCAACCATGATGAGAGTAAGAGTATTTGTGAGGAAAGAAAGGAGGGTATGGTGATCAGTAAAGAAACCCTGAAATGGGATGCAAATGACCAGTGACTGAAGACAACAGAGGAGATTGTCGTGTTGGCTGGCCAAGTGAACATGAAAGTGAAGGCGGGATGGGCAGCACTGGTGTTGAGTGAGGATCAAGATAGAAGCTCCTCATCTAGACTCCATCATGAGTTCTCTGGGCAAGTAGTTTCACTTCTCTGGGCCTCAATTTCTTTAGTGGGATATAAACTTTGAACAGATATAGATACATGCTAAGATGTCTCACCATTGTTAATGGATTGACTGTAAAAATACATCCTCACTATCCATATAGGTTGTGGTATTATTGCCTTTTTGATGAAATTTAGATACATATATTCCAAAGTTACAAACAACACTGAAAAGCCCAGTTTGCTATGTCTCCTTCTTGTCATTTGAAAATTTTAAATCCATTAGTTCAACATTTAAAATGACACTGTCTTTTCAACTTCAATGGTCACTTTAATGTCTGATAATAATGCCTACACTTTACTGAGCACTAACTCTGAGCCAAGTCCTTTAGTTTGTATATCTTTACAGTAACCACTGGAGATAATAAGTGCCATGACCCCCATCCTCAACATGAGAGACTGAAGAGGACAGATTGGCCTGACTTCTTATGCCACAAAGCTGGAGTTAGGAAACACGACGTCTGTGTCCTCTTTGACCTGCAAGGAGGTTTTTTGTTTGTTTGTTTTGTTGTTTGTTTGTTTAACATTTTATTGATTTATTTGAGAGAGAGAGAAAGAGAATATGAGCAGGGAGGAGGGTCAGAGGGAAAGGGAGCAGGGAGTCTGATGCGGGGTCAATCTCAGGACCCTGAGATCATGACCTGAGCTGAAGGCAGACACTTAACTGGCTGAGCCACCCAGGCACCCCTGACCTGCAGAGTTTCAACAGCTAACACAGAGTTATTCAAGATTCAGATTGGCCTTTCCGAGTATTGTATTTTTTCATGTGCATATTTATGTTGTTTGTATTTCCCGTTAATATTTTTAAAATCTACAAATGTTGCTGTTCTTGAAGCTATTGTTTGTAGTTCTTTATCAAAGTGCCTCACTCTTATTCATGCAATAAATTTCAGGCATGCAAGTAATCCTACATAAGCATTACTTTAAATACAAATTTGGGAACCCTTTACAAAATCAGAACTGATTGTCTAAATGAAATTGGAAATGATTGTATTAAGTCTGGCAGAAAAAAATTCTTGAAACAGGAATGTGGATTCCATTGCTTTGCTTTTCCCAACAAAGTCGTTTTTTTTCAGTCCTGGTTTATTTAGTCTAACATTTTCAGAGAAATAATAATCCTGAAGAAAATAGAAGCTGTTCTTTATATTTATGATTTTGGGGAAATATTCCCTATGTTCCTTAAAGTCATTCTATAGGAAAACTGAGAATGTAGTTGAATATTTTCAGTAAGTATGAGGATGTTTGGTGCTTTTTTGAGGAGTCTGGTGGGTTTGCATGATCAACTAGATAGCTTTTGTTTGCAAGCTTGGATAACAATATATTGGTGTTTTGAATACTGTTCAAACAGAATAGCCAATATATTAAATCTGTCTAAGGAAGACACTTGTTCGTAAATTACCACATATAAGAGGTAAATTTATAGCTAATTTTCTGTGTAAAGAATTGTTCAGACTTTTTGAAATATTGATGCCCAAAGATATTCATTTTCTTCTCTGTAAAGATACCTGAGTAAATTACTCTATAAATATTGAATTATCTGGTTCTTTATTACACTTTTTTGTGAGTTTGCTTAAAATGTAAAAATCATCTATAGGAATATGTATAGTTGACCTGTTTTATCACATCTGAAGTTCATTTTCTTAAACGTTCAGAAGTTGCAGATTTTATCAGGGTTCTGTTATAATATTTTCTATGGAAGTTTATAATCGACCGTACCATAACATACATTATATATTTCTTGAAACTAAGGCAGAGTAAGGAAAGCTTAAAAAGAAATTCTCATTCCTTTAGTGGAAATACAATTTTCAGAGTCTAATTAGTATCATTAGAATGTGGAGCTCGGATAAGCAGTACAGCCATTGTCCATTGTCATTACCTAAATTTGTTTTCCAGGTCATACATTCCTTTGGTTCAGTCTCCTGCTTGCCTGAAAAGGGACCCAGCCAAAGAGCTGTTTGTACTATCTATTTTCAATTATCGCAATCACACAAGCATAAAAAAGCAAAGACAAGAAACATTTCAACTATAATAGTGTCCCAAAAATGAGCTACTGAACTGCATGTTCATTCATTACCTGGCACGAGATGTTCAAATTACTTTACTAACCTTTAAAATCAGTAAGGATCACATTGTTGAAGGGGGGGGGGGAGAAAGCAGTGTTTTAAGTTTTGTTTACCCCTTTGTTAAAAGTACTAATATCAGCAACTTGTATCAATCGGGAAAGAGATGATTAAAATTATGGAGGTTTGGGGGGAAACAAAACAGGTGAATTTCACAGGTGAAATTGCAGATTAATGAATCTTGTCTCCCCGCCCCCCCCCCCCGCCCCCTGCCCCAGTGGTAGGATGCCTCCTTCCCAGACCTTAGGTCATCACTTTGCTGCTCTCAGAGGTCAGCTTGGCTTCAAGCTGTGGTCTGATGGGTATTTGTAAATACAGATTTAAAAACATCAATAAAGCTCCAGGCCTAGTACGAGGCGCTGTAAAACCTGGTACCACATATTAGAAGAAATCTGAAGGGCTTATAAGGATAACAAACATGTCTTCTTCCAAATTATTTGGGAGGTCTACATTTTTTATTGGAAAAAAAATAGCACCCTTCTTCAACAAAAATCCTTGGTTAGAATCTTTCTAAGTATAGCATTTTTCTTAGAGCAGCTCAGAGTACCAACATATATACATATATATATATATATATATATATATATATATATATATATATATATGTAAGATTTTTTCCTAAGTAAGATTTAACTGAAAAAGAAAAATAATCAAGGGTAGAGTTTTGTTTGTTTATTCATTATATGGTCCTGCTTCTCCCAGTTCCATTCACCCACTTTGGGAATCTGTGCCTCCTCTTCCCACAACTCTAGGTTATAGAAGTTTAGAGAACTTAGTTCTCAGTGTTGGACTATTCCCGCAGAGAATACAGCAAGTGTCCCATTAATTATAAGTTTGCTGCTGCCTCATGGACACTAGACTCTCTGTGCCAAGGGACCAACAAGCAAGAAGGTGATTCAACTTTCTGGAGAGGACAGTTGGTGGTCAACAGGAGGAGGAGGAGGTAGGGCTACAGTTACACATAAAAGAGAGGAATACAGGGGCACATGGGTGGCTCAGTGGGTTAAGCCTCTGCCTTCGGCTCAGATCATGATCTCAGGGTCCTGGTAATGAGTCCTGCATTGGGGTCTCTGCTCAGTGGGGAGCCTGCTTTCTCCTCTCTTTCTCCCTGCCTTTCTGCCTACTTGTGATCTCTGTCAAATAAATAAATACAGTGTGCATATGGGTGGTCCAGTTGGGTGTCCTTTGACCTCCCTTGGTCAACTTTTTTTTTTTTTTTTAAGATTTTATTTATTTGCCTGACAGAGAGATCACAAGTAGGCCGAGAGGCAGACTGGGGGTGGGGTGGGGGTGGAGGAAGCAGGCTCCCCGCTGGGCAGAGAGCCTGATGTGGGTGTCTATCCCAGGACCCTGAGATCATGACCTGAGCCGAAGGTAGAGGCTTAACCCACTGAGTCACTCAGGTGCCCCTTCTTTGGTCAACTTTGATGATAAATGGATAGGACCCTGAGATCATGACCTGAGCCGAAGGCAGAGGCTTAACCCACTGAGTCACTCAGGTGCCCCTTCTTTGGTCAACTTTGATGATAAATGGATAAATGGTGTATGCATGGCGACCCAGGGGCTTAGGCCTCTCAGAGATGAGAATGTTAGTCATGCCATTAGGTAAGCCACCAAGGGCATCAGAAATAGTGGGGGAAGGGAAGGGCTGTCTCAATAGAGAGTGGAAGACAAAAGACAGTCAGTGTCCGGTGTAGGCTTAAGACCTGAAGCTGTGTCAGGGGCTCTGGTTCATGGGGCCAACCATCCTATTTCTCTTCTTCCCCAAAGAAAAGAGGCCATCCCAAATCCTAAAGAAGGCACTCCCGAAGCTGGTAGGAAGCAGTGGCTCAAGGCATGGGTTACAGTGGACATGAGGAGGCAGGACCCAGGTTTGACTTGGAGGAAGGACCTGTGGCCCAGTTTTCAGCACAGAGCCTCCAGCTTTCAACTCCTGAAGAGTTTGCTTCAGCTGCACAGTCCCTTCTCCCAAAGGCAGGCTTATCCAACAACTGATTGAGGCAAATGTGTAAAGGCTACGCCATTTCATCCCGAAATCAGATAACTCCCCTGGGGCATAGATGCTGCAGAGTTTCTCAAGAGGTAAGTTCAGGCTTTGCTCTGCCCGTATCCTGACTTGACTTTTCCTTCTACCCAATTCTGCTTCCTTTCCCTCCTGTCCATGGGTGCTCGTTCCCAGTAGATACGCTGCATCTGTTTCCAGATAACAAAACCTGCAGCAGCTAACTTTACCAGTGGCATTATCATATCAGAAATGGTTTCTAAAATCTCTTGTGAGGATTCTGATGTCAGATGGCACCTGACTCGCAGGCCCATTATAGACTCTCCAAACCTCCACTAAAATAATCGAACGGATGTGGCAAAGAATAGAAATGAAATGCCCAACATGGATGATCAAACTCTTGTCACGTTAGGAAGTTTTACTCACTGTAAGCCCAACAAGACTGGATTTAAATATTGGGTTGGTACCATTGCAAACCAAGCCCAGTGTCCTGGGTTGGTGCAGCTGGGGCAGCGAAAAAGGTCTTGGTATGGATGCCCAGCCCACTGACGTCTCAGCCAATTTCTCACAATTATGAGATCAGGTAAATTAGCAAATTACCAGACAAGGATCTCACTAGGCCTCAGCTTACAGAATGCTAATGGCTAGTCTTCCTGCAGAATTTAGGAGAAGGTACACAGAGTGTGTCCTTGGGGCCCTAATAGAGGCTTATTATCAGGGGATTGGGGTAGGGATGGGATGTTGTCCCAGATCCCTTTAAAGATTGGATAATGCCCTTGACCACTGCTGCACACATGCATATACTCAACCAGATTTCCATGAAACCTCACGTTCATCTGTGACTCTGCCAGGGATCCATGGATCTTTGCTTAAAGAACGCTTGCCGTAAGATTTGGTCATTGTCATGTGTAATTTCTCAATATTGATAAAAAATATTGCTGAATTAAGCAATTATTTATTAGATGCTACTTCCCATTTCATATTTTCTACCTCCCCACACCCCCTGACTCAAATCCTGACTCTGCCATTGACTTGTGGGATGACCATGAACGAGTCACTTAACCTCTCAGTTATATCAGTTTCCTCAGCTATAAAACAGAGTTAATAATAAGTCCTCCTTCACGGGAAGATTAAAAGGAAAAATGAGCCATACAGAGCTTAAAAAACAGCTCATAAGCTGTCCCAGGATGTTAGCTGATGTGGCTGGTGGTGGCTTAAGTAGCCTGCTGTTATTCCTTCTTTGTCCCTGTGAAGAATGAAATGCACTCTTTCATTCTTGTATATGCCATTTCGAGAGAAAAGGCGATTTTAAATTTCATACTTCACTGCAATGTTCTATTATTCAGGATAACCTAGTAAATAGGACTTAGCTTCCCACGAACCCTAGGGAGGCGGAATCTGTGAGATCGTACATGCAATTCTCTACCTTCTTGACTGGAAGGCCCAGATATTTTGGACTTTACTTGCTGTGAAGCAAATTAAGTGATTTTGCAGAGGGACCTTGCAAGTCTTCTGAAAGCAAACTGAAGGTAAGAATTAGCCATTTACTAAAGTCCTCAAAGAGTGTACGAAGCATTAGAAGGGATTTAAGTGGTGGCTTCTCTATTGAATACAACTTCTGAGAAAAAGAATCTTAAGAACTTAGACTTGTCCATGGAATGTGGAATGAAGCTGTGGTGATAGAGAAAATCTTTTGATTGAAGAAAACCAGAAAAATTCCAGTTGGTAAATGAAAAGTAGAGAGGCATGATAATGTTGATGAGGTGTTCTTTGATTTTAATTGTTTATTGAGTTCTCCTCTCCCTAAAAGGGCAAAACCGTATATGGTTTATAGAGGAAAGTTTAGAAATAAAATGAGGGTTCTCAAGGTCTTTAAGATGATCCAAGAGTACACAGAAAGAAATGGCAACAAATACCATACCCATATTTACCTCCTGAGGGAAATGGAAGAGACAAAATTGCTGTAACTGGATTTTTCCCAGAACATGCCAAAGTCCTTGCTTTTGCAAAACTGTTCATAAGTCATTAATCATAACCTAATTACTGCATGTCTCTAGAAAGCCAAAAGAGCCTCCTCTGGTCATGGCCAAAATGAATTCCAAATGGCATAGAATACTTAATTTTCAATTTCCCATATGTCTATTATCGATCCAACACTGAATGTATCCAAAAATAAATTCTATTTACCCAAATAGTGAGCATTATTTCACTCTAAAATATTTTTTTCTCTTGGCATCTATGGAAAACCATGCTCTGTTCAATTGTTCCCAATGGATCTCCTGGGACAGGAGGAGTTAAAAACAGGAGGGACCCTTAGGGAAGGTTCTGGCACTAAAAGTCTGAGTGCCAGGAGCCATGGCAGAATCATAGCCGGAAAACACCACATTTCTATCTTCCAAAGTAGATGCTCTCTAAAGAGCAGCCTGGATGGTTTCTGAAGAGTTTTTCCTGCTTATCAGGTTCTCCAATGGGAGATGTTTATTCAATTCTAGAGACAAAGATATCCTATGGGGAATCTGGCTTCTCCCATTTATTTCATTACCCTCACAAGAGACAAGAACTGGGTAGAAAGGGAGATATTTTCACATTCTGCTTTTAAGTCTGTGTACCCTGTAAAGGAATAACTTTTTTTTTTAAGTCACATACTTTAAATTTTTTTAATGTCACATATTTTAAGCTTGCCTCCCATTTTTTTGTTAAGGTGCCTACACTCTTAAGAACGGACAGAAAATGAGTGACATGGAATGTTAAAGTGTGTATCTTAGAAAGGTCTACTGTATTTTTTAGTAAGAGCAGTCTTGTTTTATTATAACTTGGAGAACTTTCTATAGTTAAGTTCATAATCGCAAAATATTTTATAATCATGTTAATTAGTAATTCCTTTTCATGAGTTAACAAGCCAATTATCATCTGCATTTTGTACTTGCGCAAACAGCTTGTAGAACCAAAAATAGAAGTTGTGCCTTTGAGCTTTCTCTTGGAGGATTATTCCCCTAGGCAAGGATAGATACCTCGGTGTGTCGCATTTTTTCCAAGATCATTACAAAGCCCCTCCAAGAATGTCTCTTTATTCCCCAGAGTGAATTCCCCCATGGATCCATCAGGGAGGCAGTGGTAAGAGAAAATTTCAAATATTGTACATTTATGCTTAAATATTATCTACACAGGAGCTTGTTAAACTAAACATCACAGGGTTTCTGGCTGTTTTGAGCGCACTGCAAACAGCTGGACATCGCACAATGCCTTGGTTCAGGTCTCTTGCTAAACAAGAATTAGGTACGTGGGGCAGCCTTGCTGCACTGATTTATAAGGAGGCAGCGTTTCTTGTGAGGCCAGAAAACACCTCACCTTGCAGTTTGAAAAGTGATGAAATGCTCTTCCTGCAGACAGGGTTGCGGATTGATGGAATATGCTGTCTGCAGTCAGCATATTGCCACAGAACGGGCAAAGCAGAGAAGATTTCTTCTCTCCATCCCAGACAGACAGATGTAATTTTCTCTTCCTTCCTGGTGTGTAGCCTAACTGCATCACATCAGACCAGACCTCAGCCTTGATGCCTCACCGCCAAGTGTCCCTTGGGTGTGAGGGTGACAAAGAGGACTTGGCTTCACTTCCCAAGTAAATGTCCATTGAGCCTCACCCACAATCAAGTAGGAGGATGGCATTTTTGTGCCCCATCTTATTTAAATGAGCCTTAAAATCCTCAGCTGCTTTGCTAATATGGGTCAAGATATTGATTCCCTGAGTTTTGGCTGTAAGTGGCTTTTTATGAAAAACATCGACTCAGCTGTTCAACTCAGCTGAACTACTTTGCATGCTCAGAATGTGTTGCTTTTGCTGCTGAGTAGTGAAAATCAAAGGGGATCTTTTAGTCATTGAAAGTCTATTCAGATTACTGTTGGGTTTGAGTTCCATGTTGCAGAGCTGGGAGAATAAAAAATGATTGCTTTCATCATCATGGGGTGCTTCTCCATGTTTCCCTGCAACACGGACTCCTGCGCTGTCTTGAGAAGAGACTTTGCCATAGGTGATTTCATGATACGCTTTCAGGGATAGTGTTGACAAGCCTTTCCTTGCGTCACTGACCACCTTGTTTACCACCATGCTCCCCCCTCGAGAGAAAGGAAGTGCAGCCAGGAAGATAAACAGCTGTGACTTTCTTTGGTTGTGTCTTTTTGATAATTTTAAATTGCTGATTAATCTGGGAGCAGAGATCTTGATAAACATGATTTTGCCATGTAAATAAACAAAACCCACCAAACCATTCACTTCTGGAATGCAGAGTGTAACTTCCTTTTGGTCCGAGATGGTTGTATAGGGGTCAGTAATAGCATGATGTCTATACCACAGGGCTCCATAGTGTCTTTATCACGGACATCACGGCCATGTTTTCAAATCATAGTCTTGAGACCAGTGGTATCCTCTGAGGAACCAATAACCATTAACCATTGAGGATCAGGAGGGGACAATTCTTCCAAAATATTAAATGAGTCTATCCTGGCACTAGACAATATGCCTGACTAGATGACATCCAGGGGCTCTGGGAATTCATTCACCTCATTTGACTGAGCACTTGTGGCCCGAGGTCCTCCGTGACTTACCAATAATTTAAATAACCCTTCTGAGGTGTTGGAAGGACTTATTTGTTATTTCTTATTATGAGAATTGTGCTTGAACACCAAAAGGTTTCTCACTCGTAGCTCCTAATGTGAGGTTTAGAAAAGTGCAGTCTCAAAAATGTATATACATTTCAAAACCTAAACAGAAGTAATGGGCTTCAATGTTCAAAATTTGCCATGGAGCCAGGTGGCTTGGCCTCACTTGGTTTAGGCATGCCTTCACTTTATGTGGAATAGAGCAGGTACTGCAACATTAGGATAATTGTTTTTAGCTGACTATAATGGCCACACTATAGTTATCTATGTTGTACTCCAAATGGCTCTCTAGCTATTTACTGGGAACAGCCACATGACAGGTACTGCGGAAAGGGTTTCACCTACAGCACTGATTTTTTTTTTTAAGTTTTATTTTTTTTTCAGTGTTCCAAGATTCATTGTTTATGCAATACTTATCCAGTTTATCCAGTTCTCTATGCAATACGTACCCTCCTTAATACCCACCACCAACCTCATCCATCCCCCACTCCCTTCTCCTCCCAAACCCTCAGTTTGTTTCTCAGAGTCCACAGTCTCTCATGGTTCGTGTCCCGCTCTGATTTCCCCCAATTCACTTTTCCTTGCCTTCCCCTATTGTCCTCCATGTTATTCCTTATGCTCCACAAGTAAATGAAACCATATGATAATTGACTCTCTCTGCTTGACTTACTTCACTCAGCATAACCTCCTCCAGTCCCAACTTTTTGTTGATACAAAAGTTGGGTATTCTTCCTTTCTGATAGAGGTGTAATACTGCATTGTATATATGGACCACATCCTTATCCATTCATCTGTTGAAGGTATCTTGGCTCTTTCCACAGTTTGGTTATTGTGGACAATGCTGCTATGAACATTGGAGTGCATGTTGCTCTTCTTATCACTGCATCTGTATCTTTGGGGTAAATACACAGTAGTGCACGCACTTGCAGGGTTATAAGGTAGCTCTTTTTAAAATTTTTTGAGGAATCTCCACACTGTTTTCCAAAATATACAGCACTGACTTCAATTCTTGCAAAACTGTAGGAGTTAGATATTATTCTCTCCAATTTATAGAAAAAGAAGAACTGAAGTTGCTTGCTTAAGCCCAAGTAGTAATAAGTGTACAGTCATGTTTTGAACAAAAATTGGTCCAATCCAAAGATGTGAGCCTTCATTTTGTGTTAAAACTGCATCATCTGATATGGGAGTACATAACCAGTAATCACATGTGGCTACTGAACACCAGAAATGAGAAATGTGGCCAGTCCAAGTTGAGAAGTGCTGTACCAACTGGATTCAAAGACAGTATGAAAAAATATACAAAATATTCCAATGATTTTACAAATTGATTAAATGTAGACATGATAGTACTTTAGGTACACTGGATTAAACAAAATATGTTATTAAAACCAATTTCACTTTTTTCTTTCTCCTGTGTGGCCACTTGAAAAATTTAAAATACATATATACATCTCATTGTATTTCCAATGGACTGGGCTGTGTTAATCTGTGTTCCATTTTACAACTCTTTCAACTTTCACAAATAAACATAGTTTCAGATTTGAGAAATTCTTTTCTTTCTTCCAAACAAAACAAAAGCAAAAATTCAAAGTATTATTAAATTAAGATTAATTAAAGTTATTAAAAATAAAGAGTGAGAGACTAGTTTTACACATTCATCATTTATGAGGTGAAGAGGAGATATAATTTTGCCTTTAACATTCCTCTTTTAAGATTTTAGTGTGATTATTTTCTGTTGCCTTAATTTTCTTCAAGTGTCCCCAGTTGGTTCATTTTCTTTGGTTGGTCTGTCTTGTTCGTTTGCTTGCTTGTTTTGGTTGATCAAGCACCGAGGTGTGAGGAAGGGGTCTCTCTGGGTATTTCTTTCAGAGTCTCCTTTGTAATCCATTGATTCACTTAAAAATATGCACATCACATGAAGCCTTTCCAAAATGCTTGCAACACAAACCAGGAACCACAAAGCAGAAAAACCTTAGCACTGTAGCAAATACTTAAAGTCTGCATTTCTCAACTTTTAGAAGCACGAAATTCAGAATATTATATTTTTCTTGCCATATCCCACAGAAGCGTTTCTCTGGTGAATAGAATCATATGTGTGTGTAATAGCTAGAAACAGAGTTCTGATATTAAGTCACATGACAATCCCAGATGTTCTGTTCTTCCGTTCCCTCCCTATTGGACCTTTATGGCAGTCAACAGAGGCTCTGCCCCTCAAGACTGAATCTGAACCACCATTTCAAGGTATTTGCTAATGGCTTATTCAAAAACTGTGGCCACTTTTTTCAGATCAGATATCCCAGTCAGTGTAAAAAATGACATAATCCTGAAACCTTGTTGAGACCCCGGGGAGACAGCCAAGAAAGATCAGTGGGACATACTTCGCTTATTTCTGAACTGAGCATTCTTCAGGAACAGCTTTAACCTGATTCTTAGAGAGAAAGCCCCTCCCTCTCCACCCCCCAGGATAAGGTCCAGCAAAGAGAGCATTAAACTCTCTTGATTCCGGACTGGTCACTGGTTTTAAGGTGCAAGGATTCGGGGTTTCTTTATTCTCATGACGACTTAATTTTTTGGTGTATTTTTTATTGTTGTTGCTCCAATTATTTAATCTTGTTCCAGAATCAACCACAAAATATGAATCCAAGACCTCTTGTAACAACAGGTTTCCCAAGTTCCACAATAGATTATGTACTTCTATCCTAAGTAATGTGGATGAAGCTACCGAATCTGTCCTATCACAAACCAAACCAAAACAGGTCCCATTTATTTGGGTCTGGTACAAAGGACTATTGGAGGCCACGGCATGGTTGGAGTCGAGGACCAAACCAGGCCCTGACTTGTGTCTCCTTCAAAGTCCGGACACCTTGACAAGGTCTAGGATGGGAAAGTTGAGTGCACTGAGAAAGGGTCTGTGCTATGTATCGTGCGCTCGCCTACATGACTTCCCACACACTCTCCCTACAGTAGGGAACAATGTGGCCAGGGTCCTGAGTTCTTAATTAGTCCTTGTTCTGTACCTCTCATAACCCACTCCCTGGTTGATTGTATTGCTAATGGCTTTATCCCAAACTACCTGGCATCATGAGGTTTGCTTGTAGTTAATGTAAACTTGTTATAGGAACTTGCAGTCATCTGACTAGGTACTGATGTAATGCTCCTCCTATTCTGGTCTGCCTTATAAATGCTTGTAAGATGTGGAATAAATTTGACACTGTTGGACCTCATCCTCAGTGTCCCTCCTGCCCTCATCTCTTTGTCTCTTAACTTTTTTTCATCATCCTCTTAGCCCTCACGGTTACCCTGGTCGATTCGTCGTGCTGGCCGCGACAAAGGACCAAGTTGCTATGTGTCTCCCTAAGTCTATCCCTAGTAATCATCTATTTGGTAAATAGGAAAAACCATATATCATAAATTATAAAATTAAATCATTTCTTTTAAGGTTCTATACTGGGTATAATTTCTCTCTCTTGCATATTAATTTTTCATCACAGGGGAGGCTGAAATAATGGTTCCACTGGTACAAGATAAGACTTTCATAAACATCTTGGAATTTGCATTGATCCTTTGGTTTCCCCCCCCCCCCTAATTATTTCCCAAAGGGACAATAGAAACATAATATTTTCCTACATGCAGTGCATAATAATCACAACCTTTGCTCCCCATTGGTGTTCAAGGAACACTGCTGTTTTTCTTCTCAAATAGGCTGGAGGATACAAAAAAAACATTAGAGTGACTTTTCTCTCTTGGAATTTGGCAGGATGCTTTTGAATTCCACTGAAGAAAAAGTACTGCTCAAACACTGAGCTGTTTCCTTGATTTGAGTCCTACAAAGTGGCCTCTTTCTTTACCTGGTAAGTGTAAGTGTGTGTGTGTGTGTGTGTGTGTGTGTGTGTGTGTGTGTCTTTTTAGTCAAGCAATGAAGGAAAAGTTACCACTACATTTCATGACGGCACACATCCCACGAAAGAGTTTATAACACTTTTATCATGAGAATGCCAATATCCAAGACACATGAAAACAGTGTTACAATGAATGATATTTACAGTGCAGGCATGATGAAGAACCCACCTGGAAGATACACAGAGTTGAGAAGACACCATGATCTATGAAATCAGGAGCAACCTTGTGTAGCACATGGACCAGGGAAAGATGATAAATTACCACAGAGTTTCTCACCTTACTTTATGGAAGTTCCAAGATGTTCAGACCCATGCAAATCTGCTTCTTCTGCTCATGCCACTCTAAAAGATCCCACTAGAGAGTGCGATTTTATTTTATTTTTAAGGATATTCTTTATTTATCTGAAAGAAACTGAGAGAACATAATTAGGGGGAACAGCAGAGGGAGAGGGAGAAGCAGGACCCCCCTGAGCAGGGAACCCAACCTGGAGCTTGATGTCAGGACCCCAAGATCATGACCTGAGCCGAAGGCAGATGTTTACCCAACTGAGCCACCCAGGCGCCCCTGGAAAGTACCATTTTAAATATTAGCCAGATAGCCAGAGTGGTTATAATTATACCCTCACTCTAGAGATCAGATAGGCTTTTGGATATTACTCCTTCTTTTCTTCAGTTCCTTGTCTTCTCTCCTCATTTGATACTGAAGCAATTGGTGAAGGGAATAGAGGAAAAGAAGGCTTTGTTTTGTTTTTGTTCTTGATTTTGTTTTACACCCCCCCCCCCCCGGTCTGCATTTTGCATTGTGATACAAAGAATTATTATAGGTTTTACAGCAGTATAATAATGTACTACAGTAAATAGTTATAACTATTAAATTACATGCCCTGATTTCAAAGTGTGTATGTATTAAAATTATTCCATACAAGTGTGTACTAGTTATAACACTTTCTCAATTCCTTCCCAAATATTAGAATTAATAAATACATTTTTAAGTTTGAAAACAATATTAAAGAAAAGTGATTTTTGAAAAAATCAGAAATACCAGCTCATGGTTCTTAATTTTAGTAACTTTATTTAGAGACTGGATTCTCTCTTTCCATAAAGGTAGCAACTATTAGGCTATCAAAAAGATAGACTTTAAAAAAGACATGATAACCTCAAAATTACCTTCATCATACTTCTAACTAGCATTTTCTTAATTAATAGTACAGCAGTGATACTATTTGGATGGAATGTAGCTGAACGCTTAGGGGATGAAACCAGACTGTTGAAGTTTCAGGTCGTCATGCTGGTGGTTTCTTGCATGGTATGTGTCTTCTCTGTGCCTCAGGGTCCTCATTTGTTAAATGAGGATCATAACATTATGTATCTCATAGGGTTGTTTTGAAGATTGTCTTAATACATGTTACAGTCTGAGAACACTGTGTGGCAGATGCGCTCAGAATATATTGGCTGCAGTTATTCATGAGCCTGGGTATAGAGCAGAAACAGTTGGAGACAAACTTAGTGGTAACACAGCTGATAAAATTGGACACTAACACATCTGCAGTGTTCCAGTGTCCCTTGCTTCACTAAAAAGCACTCACCAAATATATATCCATGGACATGCCAAGTAGAGGATGGAGGCAAATATTTGGGGAAACTTGGAAAAGTTGGGAGCATGAGTTACCCTGTAATACAGTATTCCAAATCAATTAAATATGGACCCATATTGATTATTGAATTGTGTACCAAAATAATATCAATGTTCTAGAAAATTTGGAAAAGTAGCAATTTATATCTAAAACTCTTCATTTGGTCTATCTCTAATATGACAGAAAATAATTTTGCTCAAGAGATATGGTAATCATAACGGAAGACAAAAATTTTCATTGATTAATTTAGACAAAAAATAAAAATCTGAAGGTAATTAAAGTAAAATTGTAAAAGCGCTCCATTCTTTGATATAAGAAAGAGTCTCTAAATCCCACTTTAATTTTTCCTGTCATGTAGAATATCCAGCTGCAATAAAAAGAGGAAATTTTCCAGTCTCTGCTTTTGTGTACAAATCTGATACTCTGTTTTCTGCACCTTAAATGTCATCAGTTAAGTCACTAGTCAATTAAATCACTATCCCCAGAGCAAAGGCATTTTGCCTTAAATTCAACAGAGCTTAAGGTTTAAAATAATGAACTGCATATGTAATGATTAAATATAAAATAGCAATTTATCATATTTTATTAAGAAAGATGACTAGGAAATGACTTCATATGAAAGACATTTTTCATTAACAGTAAAAATTATTTTCTAAATGGGATAGACTCCCATGCTCCATCTACAGAGGGAAATTTTAATTGTAAATGGTTAGGCATTTTATAGATTAACATTGTTTAAAAGAAACAATGCTTTAGATTCTTCAGGATTTGGTATGACGAAAAAAAATATTTGAACAGAATTGTCTCTGTATGCCCATATAGGAAGAGAAGAATGAATTTAAGAGCAAAAATACAGGTTTATTTTTGATGCTGTTTCAAGTAATACTCATGGCTGCTCCGTGACAAACCGTAGCTGGCTTGCTTCCCTACCCCAAGCCCCGATTCAGCTTCATGACTCTTTACTTAGGGTGAAAGAGTAAAGTTCTGCTCTTCAGCCTTCTCCTTCCACACCCAGCTCCTTCCACCATATTGTCTGCCTTCCCAACGGCCTCATCATCAATATTCTGTCTTGCTTTGCAACATTCCTGTCCTACTGACTAAATTTAATCTTTGTGAGTGCTAAATATTTCTTAAACTAGACTAAAAACAAACAAAAAATACTTATCAAAATCTCTTTCTTTCACATTTTCACTTCTTGACAACCCAGCTCTAATTTTGGCTGTATTTTGTCTCTACGCCTGAGTGTGATGAATTAAGTTTTCTGGAATGATCTCTCCAAGTTTCCTCTTCCGGGTTTTTACCCCTTCCCTTTGTTTCCAGTTTTTTACTACTCTTTCTTTTTTAGAATATTTTTATTGACTCCTAACTTGTTTTGCAGCAAATTGAGTCCTACTGTCTTTACTATTTTTCTGTTTATCTCACTTCTTTTCTTACCTCCTTGTCTGTTCCACCAAACATTATTAGAAGTGCTTTATCTCTTAGACAGGACTGTTTTATCAACACCATCTTTTGACCCAGATTGGAGGGATCCCTGCCCTCGACTCTGTGCTTGAGAGAGCCTCTCTTTGGCCTTCCTCTGGAAGTATCCTTCTCCATGGGGTGAGGAATCTGTGGGGGAGAAGGCAACATGCCAACTGAAGTCTCATGTCCCCTTAGAACTTTAAAGTCACATTTCAGTAACTAATTCCCTGCCCAACCCCATTTACTGGGCCTCCACAGACCTCTTCATGGAGCCCATGCTCCCAAGGGTAGATATAACCTACCAAGTACCCACAGTTTTCCTGAATATGGGCAGTTTGGGCTCAGACATCCCCTTGTCTATGGAATGAGGTCAGAGTGAAAAGAGAAGAGACACAGGGCTGCAGGCATCCAGGCTCTCCCACAGGGAAACTCTCATTGCAGAGCTCCAAGGAAAACAAAAATTCTAAATGTGACCTGACCTTCCAAGTTACAAAGGACTAGTCAAAATAGAAGGCTAGAATGCATTTTATTTATTAATTTATTACCTTGATTTAGATTATTCAACTATTTAATCATATGGTATCTTGTCCTCCTATCCTGCAAAGTCTTATATTCTCTTATTTCAGAGATCCCTTTTAAAAAATATTTTTGAGGAGAAAAATGAAAAAAAAAATTATCCCTTTCTCTACCCTGCCATGTTTTGTATCACAATGATCTCAGATGCCATTCTTCTTTACTTTTGCTTCTTATTGCAATGCTCTGTGTCCATCATCCTTATTCTGGAAATAGCTTCTGATAGATCTGCATACACCAGGCCAGGGCTGCACTGAATCAGCTAGTTTATATAATCCTTGAAGCTCAGGTTTGGACAACCAACAATAGCTTTCTTTCTGGGCTTCTGATGACAGCCAGGTGTATCTCCTCCTTTTGTTCCATGGAAAAATTATACAAAATTGTTGGTAATCAGAATGTGAAAATAAATACTGGTATTATAGTATTTTCTGACTTAGGAAATGCTAACACTCCTGATAGGAATAGCAACTATTATAACTTAAGATGTATCAAGACCCAATGCCCCGGAAACTACATGAATAATTTGCTTTAGATCTCAAAAAGTTTGCCCTTCTCTTCCTCTTTTATCAATTAGATTGCTCAATTCATACTTTGACTGGTAGCCATTATCCTTGGGACTAATAGTACCAGATACATAGTATTTTAATTCCATATTTTACATAATTACAACCATTAATTTTTAAGACAAATGAAAATTGTCTTCATCCTGGTTTTCTTGTGTGATTATCATAAAATCCCAAGAGATGTGGTCAATTTTGCTCTCATGTTTTTCCTCCAAATATCATAGACATACATATATATAAATTTGACATATTTTTGGAGATTTAAATCCCTGTAAATCTATTGTTTTGGTTTTATTCTTACCTCTAGGACCACATCTCTGGTAGCTGTGTTTCCAAGGATACTGGGATAACACAGGATTGACTCACAGACTCTTAGGAAGTTTGATATTATGGTGTCTCCAGCACCTGGAAGTGCAGTTTGAACAAATGGGAAGGTGGATATCTATGCTTGCATATGTAAGTCCTCCTCCTCATCAAGCATTTCACAGGCCTCTTGTAGGCTGATCACCTTTACAAGCAGAAGAATCCTCTGCCGCCTCTACTGCACCTGATTGCACATGCTTGCCCTAGAAGTCCCTTCCTAACTTCCCCCCTTTGAACTATATATGTCTCATGACATTTAGCTCAATGGTGTCTTATGGGGCCTTTCCCATGTCTCATATCCTTTGATCAGTAGCATAAGTGAGAATCCTCCACAGCCACTAGGAAAAAGGTAGGTCATCCTCAAATAGGTGACAGGTTATCATCAGATGAGCTAGATGATAAAAAAAGAGAGAGAGAGAGAGAGAGAATTTGAATCATACTGGGCAAGAGTATGGAGTCATAGTAACTGAGAAGAAATATTTTAAGTGTGAAAGCCCCAAAATATTTCCTATGATCTTTTTAAAAACCTAGGCATAATTCATATACCATAATGTTCACCTTTTTAGAATGTACAATTTTATGATTTTTTAGTATATTCATAAAGTTGTGCAATAATCACCACTACCTAATTCTTTTTTAAAGTGGTTAATTTAATTAAATTTAATTTTTAATTTTTTTTCTCACCATAGCAGATACCCTCCCAATGTCCATCACCCAGCCACCCCATGCCTCTCATTTCCCTACCCTCTAGCAACCCTCAGTTTGCTTCCTGAGATTGAGTCTCTTATGGTTTCTCTCCCTCTCTGGTTTCATCTTGTTTCATTTTTGCCTCCCTTCCACTATGATCCTCTGTCTTATTTCTCAAATTCCTCATATCAGTGAGGTCATATGATAATTTTCTTTCTCTGATTGACTTACTTCGCTTAGCATAATATCCTCTAGTTCCATCCATGTTGTTGCTAATGGCAAGATTTCAGTTTTTTGATGGCTGCATAGTATTCCAGTGTGTGTGTGTGTGTGTGTGTGTGTGTGTGTGTGTGTGTGTGTGTGTCTGTGTATCCCATCTTCTTTATCCATTCATCTGTTGATGGACATCTAGGCTCTTTCTATAGGTTGGCTATTGTGGACACTGGTGCTATAAACATTTGGGTGCATGTGCTCCTTCGAATCCCTACATTTGTATCTTTAGTGTAAATACCCAGTAGTGTGATTGCTGGGCAAGAGGCTAGCTCTATTTTCAACTTTTTGAGGAATTTTAATATTGTTTTCCAGAGTGGCTGCACCAGCTTGCATTCCCACCAAGTGTAGGAGGGTTCGCCCTTCTCTGCATTCTCACCAGCACCTGTTGTTTCCTGACTGGTTAATTTAAGCCATTCTGACTGGTATAAGATGGTATCTCACTGTGGTTTTGATTTGTATTTCCCTGATGTGAAGTGACCCTGAGCACTTTTTCATATGCCTGTTGACCATTTGGATTTCTTCTTTGCAGAAATGTCTGTTCATGTCTTCTGCCCATTTCTTAATAGGATTATTTGTTCTTTGGGTGTTGAGTTTGATGAGTGCTTTATAGATTTTGGATGCTAGCCCTTTATCTGATATGTCATTTGCTAATATCTTCTCCCATTCTGTTGGTTGTCTTTTGGTTTTGTTGACTCTTTCCTTTGCTGTGCAAAAGATTTTTATCTTGATGAAATCCCAATAGTTCATTTTCCCCCTTGCTTTCCTTGCCTTTAGTGATGTTTCTAGGAAGAAGTTCTTGTGGCTGAGGTTGAAGAGGTTGATGCCTGTGTTCTTCTCAAGGATTTCGATGGATTCCTCTCTCACATTGAGGTCTTTCATCCATTTTGAGTCTGTTTTTGTATGTGGTGTAAGAAAATGGTCCGGTTTCATTCTTCTGCATGTCCAATTTTCCCAACACCATTTGTTGAAGAGACTGTCTTTTTTCCAGTGGACATTCTTTCCTTCTTTGTCAAAGGTAGTTGACCATAGAGTTGAGGGTCTATTACTGGACTTTCTATTCTGTTCCATCGATCTGTGTGTCTGTTATTGTGCCAGTACCATACTGTCTTGATGATGACAGCTTTGTAATAGAGCTTGAAATCTGGAATGGTGATGCCACCGACTTGGACTTTCTTTTTCAACATTCCTCTGACTATATGAGGTCTTTTCTGGTTGCATATAAATTTTAGGATTATTTGTTCCATTTCTTTGAAAAAAGTTGATGGTATTTTGATAGGAGTTACATTAAATGTGTAGATTGCTCCACGTAGCATAGACATTTTCACAATATTCGTTTTTCCAGTCCATGAGCATGAAATGTTTCTTCATTTTTTCTTTTTTTTTTAAGATTTTATTTATTTATTTGATGGACAGAGATCACAAGTAGGCAGAGAGGCAGGTAGAGAGAGAGAGGAGGAAGCAGGCTCCCCACTGAGCAGAGAGCCAGATACAAGGCTCAATCCCAGGACTGTGGGATCATGACCTGAGCTGAAGGGAGAGGCTTTAACCCACTGAGCCACCCAAGCGCCCCTGCTTTTCCAATTATTTGTGTCATCTTCAATTTCTTTTATGAGTAGTCTACAGTTTTCTTTGTACAGATTCTTTGCCTTTTTGGTTAGGTTTATTCCTAGGTATCTTATGGTTTGGGGTGCAATTATAAATGGGGTCAACTCCTTAATTTCTCTTTCTTCTGTCTTGTTGTTGGTGTATAGAAATGAAACTGATTTTTGTGCATTCATTTTATATCCTGACACTTAACTAAATTCCTGTATGATTTCTCACAGATTTGGAGTGGAGTCTTTTGGGTCTTCCACAGAAAGTAACATATAATCTGCAAAGAATGAGAGTTCGACTTCTTCTTTGCTGATTCAGATACGTTTAATTTCTTTTTGATGTCTGATTGCTGAGGCTAGGACTTCTAGTACTATGTTGAATAGCAGCGGTGATAGTGGACATCCTTGCCATATTTCTGGGCTTAGAGGAAAAGCACTCAGATTTTCCCCATTTGAGAATGATATTCGCTGTGGGTTTTTCATAGATGGCTTTTATGATATTGAGCTATTTACCCTCTACCCCTACACTGTGAAGAGTTTTGATCAAGAAAAGATGCTGTACTTTGTCAAATGCGTTTTCTGCATCTATTGAGAGTTTTGTTTTCATTTTCTTTTGTTTCCATGAATTTTTAAAATTCTTCTTTAATTTCCTGGTTGATCCATTCATTCTTTAGTAGGATGCTCTTTGAGTTCATTCCATGTATTTGAGTTCATTCCAACTTTCCTCTTGTGGTTGGATTCTAGTTTCAAAGCGTTGTGGTCTGAAAATATGCAGGGAAATATCCCAATTTTTTGTTACTTGCTGACCTGATTTGTGACCCAGGATGTGATCTATTCTGGAGAACGTTCCATGCGCACTAGGGAAGAATGTGTATTCTGCTGCTTTGGGATGGAATGCTCTTAATATATATCTGTCATTTCCATCTGGTCCAGTGTGTCATTTAAAGCCTTTATCTCTTGTTGATCTTTTGCTTAGATGATCTGAACATTTCAGTGAGGGAGTGTTAAAGTTGACAAAATAATGTATTTCTTTGATTTTTTTTATTAACTCATTTATATAATTGACTGCTCCCATGTTAGGGACATAGATATTTAAAATTGTTAGATCTTCTTGTTGGAGAGACTCTTTAAGTATGATGTAATGTCCTTCCTCATCTCTTACTATAGTCTTTGGGTTAAAATCTAATTTATCTGATATAAGGATTGCCATCCCAGCTTTCTTTTGATGCCCATTAGCATGGTAAATGGTTTTGCAGGCCCTCACTTTATTTTTTTTCCTTTTTTAAAAAATTTCTTTTCAGCGTAACAGTATTCATTGTTTTTGCACCACACCCAGTGCTCCATGCAATCCGTGCCCTCTCTAATACCCACCACATGGTACCCCCAACCCCCCACCCCCCACCCCTTCAAAACCCTCAGATTGTTTTTCAGAGTCCATAGTCTCTCATGGTTCACCTCCCCTTCCAATTTCCCTCAACTCCCTTTGCTTCTCCATCTCCCCTTGTCCTCCATGCTATTTGTTATGCTCCACAAATAAGTGAAACCATATGATAATTGACTCGTTCTGCTTGACTTATTTCACTCAGCATATTCTCTACCAGTCCCGTCATGTTGCTACAAAAGTTGGGTATTCATCCTTTCTGATGGAGGCATAATACTCCACAGTGTATATGGAACATATTTTCCTTATCCATTCGTCCATTGAAGGGCATCTTGGTTCTTTTGACAGTTTGGCGACCATGGCCATTGCTGCTATAAACATTGGGGGTACAGATGGCCCTTTTTTTCACTACATCTGTATCTTTGGGGTAAATACCCAGTAGTGCAATGGCAGGGTCACAGGGAAGCTCTATTTTTAATTTTTTGAGGAATCTCCACACTGTTTTCCAAAGTGGCTGCACTAACTTGCATTCCCACCAACCGTGTAAGAGGGTTCCCCTTTCTCCACATCCTTTCCAATACATGTTGTTTCCTGTCTTTCTAATTTTGGCCATTCTAACTGGTGTAAGGTGGTATCTCAATGTGGTTTTAATTTGAATCTCCCTGATGGCTAGTGATGATGAACATTTTTTCATGTGTCTGATAGCCGTTTGTATGTCTTATTGGAAAAGTGTCTGTTCATATCTTCTGCTCATTTTTTTATATGATTGTCTGTTTTGTGTGTGTTGAGTTTGAGGAGTTCTTTATAGATCCTGGATATCAGCCTTTTGTTGTACTGTCATTTCCAAATATCTTCTCCCATTCCGTGGGTTACCTATTTGCTTTGTTGACTGCTTCCTTTGCTGTGCAGAAGCTTTTGATCTTGATGAAGTCCCAAAAGTTCATTTTCGCTTTTGTTTCCTTTGCCTTTGGAGACATATCTTGAAAGAAGTTGCTGTGGCTGATATCAAAGAGGTTACTGCCTATGTTCTCCTCTAGGATTCTGATGGATTCCTGCCTCACATTGAGGTCTTTATCCATTTTGAGTTTATCTTTGTGTATGGTGTAAGAGAATGGTTGAGTTTCATTCTTCTACATATAGCTGTCCAGTTTTCCCAGCACCATTTATTGAAGAGACTGTCTTTTTTCCACTGTATATTTTTTCCTGTTTTGTCAAAGATTATTTGAGCATAGAGTTGAGCCAAGGACCTGACAGATTCCCTGGGGAATTCTACCAAACTTTCAAAGAAGAAATACCTATTCTCCCGAAACTGTTTCAAAAAAATTGAAGCAGAAGGAAAACTTCCAGACTCTTTTTATGAAGCCAGCATTTCCCTGATCCCCAAACCAGGCAAAGACCCTATCAAAAAGGAGAATTTCAGACAAATAAGACTGATGAATATGGATGCTAAGATTCTCAACAAGATCCTAGCAAACAGGATCCAACAGCACATTAAAAAGAATATCCACCATGACCAGGTGGGATTCATCCCTGGGCTACAAGGATGGTTCAACATTCGCAAATCAATCAATGTGATAGAACAAATTAATAAGAGAAGAGGGAAGAACCACATGGTCCTCTCAATTGATGCAGAAAAAGCATTTGACAAAATCCAGCATCCGTTCCTCGTTAAAATGCTTCAAAGTATAGGGATAGAGGGAACATTCCTGAACTTCATAAAATCTATCTATGAAAGACCCACAGCAAATATCATCCTCAATGGAAAAAAGCTTGCAGACTTCTCATTGAGATCAGGAACATGACAAGGATGCCCACTCTCACCACTCTTGTTCAACATAATATTAGAAGTCCTAGCAACAGCAGACAACAAAGGGAAATAAAAGCTATCCAAATTGGCAACGAAGAAGTCAAACTCTCTCTATTCGCAGATGACATGATTCTTTATATGGAAAACCCAAAAGACTCCACCCCAAAACTACTAGAACTCATACAGCAATTCAGCAATGTGGCAGGATACAAAGTCAATGTACAGAAATCAGTGGCTTTCTTATACATTAACAATGAAAATATAGAAAGGGAAATGAGAGAATCGATTCCATTTACTATAGCACCAAGAACCATGAGATACCTGGGAATAATAAACCTAACCAAAGAGGTAAAGGAACTGTACTGGAGGAACTACAAAACACTCATGAAAGAAACTGAAGAAGATAAAAAAGATGGAAGACCATTCCATGCTCTTGGATTAGAAGAATAAACATTGTTAAAATGTCTATACTGTCTAGAGCAATCCATACTTTTAATGCCATTCCAATCAAAATTCCACCAGTATTTTTCAAAGAACTGGAGCAAATAATCCAAAAATCTGTATGGCATCAGAAGAGGCCCCGAATCACTAAGGAAATGTTGAAAAACAAAAATAAAACTGGGGGCATCATGTTACCTGATTTCAAGCTTTTCTACAAAACTGTAATCATCAAGACAGCATGCTACTGGCATAAAAACAGACACATAGACCAGTGGAACAGAGTAGAGTGCCCAGATATGGCACCACCTCACTTTAGATCTGGATGTGTCTTTGGGTCTAAAATGAGTTTCTAGAAGAGAGCATACCAGTGGTTTTTTTTTTTTTTTTTTCCCTAATCCATTCTGTTATCCAATGTCTTTTGATTGGGACATTTAACCCATTTACATTCAGGGTAACTATTGAAAGATATGAAGTTAGTGCCATTGTATCGCCTGTAAGGTGACCGTTAATGTCTATTGTCTCTGTTCCTTTCTGGTTTGTAACTTTTAGGATCTCTCTTTGCTTAGAGGAACCCTTTCAATATTTCCTATAGAGCTGGTTTGACATTTTCAAATTCTTTTAGTTTTTTTTTGTCCTGGAAGCTTTTTATCTTTCCTTTTATTTTCAGTGACAGCCTAGCTGGATATAGTATTCTTGGCTGCATGTTTTTTCTCATGTAGTGCTCTGAATATATCATGCCAGTCCTTCTTAGCCTGCCAGGTCTGTGTGGATAGGTCTGCTGCCAAATAATATTTCCACCATTGTAGGGTACACATCTCTTGTCCTGAGCTGCTTTCAGGATTTTCCCTTTGTCTCTAAGACTTTAAGTTTTGATCTATTTTTGTTGATTTTGAGGAGGTTCTTTGTGCCTCTTGGATTTTGATGCTTGTTTCCTTCCTCAAATTAGAGAAGTTCTCTTCTGTAATTTGCTCCAATACACCTTCTGCCCCCCTCTCTCTTTCTTTTTCTTCTTCTGGGATCCCAATTATTCTAATATTGTTTTGTCTTATGGTATCACTTATCTTTTGAATTCTCCCCTCATAACCCAGTAGTTGTTTATCTCTTTTTCTCAGCTTCTTTATTCTCCATCATTTGGTCTTCTGTATCACTAATTGTCTCTTCTGCCTCATTTATCCTAGCAGTAAGAGCCTCCATTTTTATTGTATATCATTAATAGCATTTTCTATTTCAACTTGGTTAGATTTTAGGTCTTTTATTTCTCCAGAAAGGGATTTTATTTCTTCAGAAAGGGATTCTCTAGTATCTTCTCTGCTTTTCTCAATCCAGCTAGCATCTTTATAATCATCATTCTGAACTCTAGTTCTGACATCTTACCAATGTCCATATTGATTAGGTCCCCAGTAGTCAGTACTGCCTCTCGTTTTTTTTTTTTTTTTTTTTTTTTTTTTTTTGAGGTGAGTTTTTCCACCTTGTCATTTTGTCCAGAGAAGAATAGATGCATGAAAGAACAAAATGCTAAAAGGGTAACAAAGACACCAGAAAAATATACACTAACCAAACCAGAAGAGACCCAAAACTGAGGAGAGAAGCAAGTTAAAAAAAAAAAAAAAAGATTAGGCTGGTGAATAGAACAGAACCACACACTTGATTTTGGGTGTATTTTGGTCTGTTAGAAGAAACTGCCTCCCAAAATTTGAAAGAAAGAAAGAAAGAAAGAAAGAAAGAAAGAAAGAAAGAAAGATATAGAGAGAATAAGGGTAAACATAGTGAAGGGATGGAATATGACAAAGATGAAAATTAACAAAGATTTTAAAAAAGGAATTGATAAGATAAGAAGTTGATTGAAAAAAGAAAAAAAGAGAGAATGTGATCAATCTGGAGACTAGTACAAAGGCATATGCTAGATTTAAGGTATATTTTGGTCTGTTAGAAGAAACTGTATCCCAAAATTTTAAAGAAAGAAAAACTTGTATGTATACAAAAAAAAAAAAGGTTAAATATAATGAAGGGATAGAATGACTATAGAAATAAAAATTAAATTAGATTTTAAGAGGTATTGATAAGGTAAAATAGTTAAAATAGGTTAAGATAGGAAACACTATCTTAATAAGACTATCTTGATAAGATAAAATAGTTATGATAAGATAAAATAGTTAAAATAGGTTAAGATAGTCTTTCCTATCTTAACCTATTTTAACTATTTTATCTCATCAATACTTTCAAAACATTCAAAAAAATAGAAAAAAAAGAAATAATGAAAATTTTAAAAATTAACTTTTAAAGAGTAAAGAATCATGGGGAAAAAGCCATGAATTCTATGCACCGTATTCCCCTAGCACTGTGTTTTGCAGTTCTCATTGATCAGTAAACTTTGTCTTGGCTGGATATTCTTGCTGATCTTCTGGCGGAGGGGCCTGTTGCAGTGAATCTCAAATGTGCTTGCCCAAGGTGGCATTGCACCGCCCTTGCCAGGGGCCAGGATAAGTAATCTACTTGGGTTTGCTCTCGGGAACTTTTGTTCCCTGAACACTTTCCATACAGCCTTAGAGGATGAGAATGAAAATGGCAGCCTCCCAGTCTCCAGCCTTGAAAGAGCCAAGAGTTTTTCTCCTCCCATTCAGTGTGCCCTCAGAGAGGAGTCAGTCCCTCCTGTCTCCCTGGTCTCTGGCCACACTCTAGGCTCCCCCAGCCTGTGACTGAGTGTTTCTATCTCTCATGCATGGCCCCATTTGGAGTCTCCAAACCCAGCTGATTTCTGCAGCGCACACCCATGCTGCTCCTTCCAGAGGAGGAAGGAGGGGTTCTCCCCAGATCTTCCACTAGTAGGGTCCCTGCTCGAAGAGCAGTGGCCCAACTATGCCTTGGATCATGGTTTAAGGTAACCCTGGGCTGAAAGCTCACTCTTTGGTTCATCTCTATAGCTGGCTTTCCTGCTCTGACACCTGGGAGCTCTGCCACATTGAGGCATCCCAGGTCTTTCTGTGACCCCACAGGTTCTCAGACCACACTGTCCCAGCAAGGGCTCCTTTCCCCCCCACCCAAGCTTAGCCTCTAGATGAAGTCCCTCAGTGGAGCAGATTTCTAAAAGTTCCGATTTTGTGCTTCACTAGTCTATTGCTTGCCAGGAGCCAGCCTTTGCCCCATGGTCTATCCTCCCATATATCATCTAGGATTCACTTCTCCACATGTCTTACCTTCCAGAAAGTGGTCACTTTTCTATTTCTACAATGCTGCTGTTCTCTTCAATCTACTGTTGAGTTTGTAGGTGTTCAGAATGGTTTGATAACTATCTAGATGAATTCTTGGGACCAGATGAAATTTAGGTCTCCTACTCCTCTGCCATCTTGCTCATTGCTCACCATTACCTAATTCTAAAACACTTTCATGAGTCCCCAAACAAGCTCCATAACACAGTAGTCGGTGCTTCATTCCCTTCTTCCCTTAGCATTTGGCAACAACTAAATCTATATTCAGCATCTATGTATTTGCCTATTATGGACATGGACATTTCATATAAATGGAATCATACAATATGTGACCTTTTGTATCTGGCTTTTTTCATTAAGCATAATGTTTTCAAAGTTCATTCATGTTGTAGCATAAATCAGTACTTCATTCTTTTTCTAAATGGCTGAATAATATTGCATTATATAGTTATGCCACATTTGTTTATCCATTCATCAGCTGGATATTTTGGGTTCCTATATTATACCCTTTTTGGATATAATCAGTAAAGCTGTTCTTGAAGATTCATGCATAAGCATTTATGAGGACATATGTTTTCAATTCTTGTGGGCATTCACCTGGAAATTGAAATTGTTGTATAATATGGTAAATCTATATTTAAGCATAAGAGGAACTGCATATTTTCTAAAGTGGCTGCACCATTTTACATTCCATTTGTTACTGTTTTGTCTTTTAAAATTATAGCCTACCTAATAAGTGTGAAGTGGTATCTCATTATTGTTTTGATTGGCATTTCCCTAATGAGTAATGGACATCTTTTCATGTGCTTGTTGAAAATCAATAAATTTTGGGGAATAAGTTTATTCAGATTCACTGTACATTTTTAAATAGTTTTCTTTTTATTATTGGATTATAAAAATTCTTTATAAGTTCTAGATACAAGGTCCTTATTGTACATATGATTTACAGACATTTTTCCAATTCTGTGGATTTTTTTTTACTCCCTGATTGTGTCCTTTGAAGCACAAACTTAAATTTATTTATTTTTTCCTTTGTTGCTTGTGCTTTGGTGTCCTATCTATGAAACCATTACCTAGTCTAAAGTCACAAAGATTTACATCAGCTTTCTTCCAAGTTTATGGTTTTAGCTGTTACATTTAGGTATTTGATCCATTTTGAATTAATTTTTGGTATGAAATTTTGGTATTGGTATGAAACAAGGTTCCAACTTTATGCTTTTGTATATGGATATCCAATTATACCAACAAAAACTTTACATTAAATTGTTTTGGCACCCTTTTTGAGAATAGATTCATCTTAAATATGACTCTTAATTTTATTCCATTGATCTATATCAGTACCTAATCCCAATATTAAACTGTCTTGATTTAATGTAGCTTTATAGTAAGGTTTGAATATGGGAAATGTGAATCCTTCGAATTTGTGGGTTTTTTTTAAAGATTGTTTTTGCTTCTAGGTCCCTTACATTTCCTCTTACAGATTTTAGGAGGAACTTGCCAATTTTTCCAAAAAAAAAAAAAAAATCCAGATGAAATTTTAATCAGAATTATGTTGAATCTATAGATCAATTTGGAGAATATTGCCTTAACAATGTTAACTCTTCCAATCCATGAACATGGGATACCTTCCCATTTCTTAAGAACTTCTTTAATTTTTTTCAATGAAATTTTTTAGTTTTTAGTGTAATAGTGTTTCACGTCTTTTATTAAATTAGTTTCCAAGTATCTTATTGTTTTCAAAGTTATTGTTAATGGATATTTTAAATTTTTATTTTCAAATTGCTCATTGCAAGTATATAGAGATACAGTGGTGTGTGGTTTTTTTTTTTTTTTTTTTTTTTTTTTTTTTTTGTAAAATTAATCTTGTATCTTTCAAACTAGATAAACTTGTTTAATAGCTCTAATAAGTTTTTGGGGGGTGATCCCTGAGATTTTTCTAAATACAAAATCAGTTCATTTGGACATGGAGACACATTTGCTGCTGTTCCTCCTCCTCTTCCTCCTCTTATTCCTTCTCCTCCTTCTCCTCCTCCTCCTCCTTCTTATTCTCAAACTAGAAGCCTTTATTTCTTTTCCTTGACTAATTTTCCTGGCTAGAAGTTCAAGTACAATATTAAAAAGATATGGTGACAGTAGACATCCTTACCTTATTCCTGATTTTAGGGGAAGCTCTCAGTCATTCACCAGTAAGTGAGTTACCTGTGGGTTTGCCCATTAACAGATTGAGAAAATTTTCTTTTTCGGAGTGTTTTTCTCATAAAGGGTGTTGGGTTTTGTCAAATTTTTTTCTGCGTCCATTGAGATGATCCTATAGCTTCCCTTTATTCTGATAATATGATATATTACATTGATTGGTTAACTCAATCTTCTTTTCCTGAGATAAATCTCAATTGGTTATAGTGTATTATCTTTTTTTTTTTTTAATACATTGCTGTCTAAGTTGTTCATCTTTTGTTAAGGATTTTTGTGTTTATATCTATAAGTGACATTGGCTTGCAGTTTTCTTTTCATGCAAAATCTTTGCTTTTTCTATCAGGATAATACTGGCCTCACAGAATGAGTTCTTTTCTCAGTGTTCCCTATTTTCTATTTTTGGGAAGGGTTTGTGAAGAATTGGTATTAATTCTTTAAAACATTTTATAGAATTTACCAGTGAAGCCATCTGATCCTAGGCTTTGTGTGTGTTTGTGTGTGTGCATGTGATAACATTTTAATTACTAATTCAATCTCTTGTTACAGGTCAATTCATATTTTTAACTTTTTACTGAGTCAGTTTCTGTAGTTTGTATATTCCTAGGAATCTGTTCAAGTAGAGTTTCTAATTTGTTGGTATATGAGGTTTCATAGTATTCCTTCAGAATTCTTTTGTATCTATAAGGTCAGTAGTGATGCTTCCCTCTTCCATTCCTAATATTAGTAATTTGAATGTTCTCTCTTTTTTAGCATAGTAAGTCTAGCTAAAAGTTTGTCAATTTTGTTGACATTTTCAAAGAACCTTTTGATTTCATTGATTCTATTCCCTTTTATTCTCTATTCCTTCCTTTTGCTAGCTTTGGGTTTACTTTGCTCTTCTCTTATTATTTCTTTCAGATGTGAAGTTATTGATTTGATATCTTTTTTTTTTTGATGTGTGTGTTTATTGCTATAAATTTACTCTGAGCCCTACTTTCTCTGCATTCCATAAGATTTGGTGTGGTGTGTTTTATTTTTATTGGTATTTAAGTATTTTCTAATGTCCTTTAATATTTTTCTTTGACCTTTCAATTGTGTAAGTGTGAATTAATATCCACATATTTGTGAATTCTAATTTTCATTATGTTATTGATTTCTAGCTTCACTCTACCATAGCCAGAGAATGTATTTCATGTGATTTCAATCTATTAAACTTTGTTAAGACTTATTTTGTATTCTAATGTACAGTCTATACTGAAGAATGTTTCACATGCACTTGAGAAGAATATGAATCCTGCTGTTGTTGGGTGGAGTGTTCTATAGATGTCTGTGAGTTCTACTTAGTCTATATCATTGTCCAAGTCTTCTGTTTCCTTACTGATCTTCTGTACAGTGCTTTTATTCGGTATTGAAAGTGGGACAGTGAAGTGTAGATTATAACCTGTCTGGTGCAGATCTCTTTGAATGATTATTCTTGGATTTTATTGAGCTTTTTGGATGTATAAACTAATATTTTTCATTAATTGTGGAAAGTTTTATTTCTTCAAATATTCTTTTTGTCTTTTTCTCTCTTCTCCTTTAAAGATTCATATTATATATATGATGAGATGTTTGGTAGCATTTCACAGATCTCTGATTATTCTTCTTCAATCTTTTTCCTTTCCATTCCTCAAACTGGATAATCTCAATGAGTTATCTTCAAGTTTGTTTATTACTTCTGCCTACAGAAATCTGCTATTGAGAGCTTCCAATAAATTTTTAATTTTAGTTATTATACTTTTCAACTACAGCATTTTTAGTTGGTTCTTTTCTGTACTTCTACCTATTGATAGTCTCTGTTTAATGATTTAAAGACTTTTATGTCCAATGTTCAGGCTTCCCCATGGACAGTTTTTAATTAATTGATATTTTTTCTTGTGCATGACACATGCTTTCCTGTTTCTTTGCCAGTCCTATAGTTCTTTTTTTGAAACTAGACATTTTAAATAATATAATGTGGAAACTGATAATCAGATTCTCTCTCCTTCTCAGGTTTGTTTTTTTGACTGTTTGTGGTCGTTTATTTGCTTAATAACTTTTCTGAACCAATTCTGTAAAGTCCGCATTCTTTGTGTGGCCAGTGACACCTCTGATTGGTTAGCATATTGGTCAACTAATGATTAGAAAAATATACCCTTTACTTCCTGAAACCAGTATTTCTATCTGTATTTGCTAAGAAGTTCCGCATGTGTTGAGGCATGACTTCAACATTCAGCCAGGCAATTTGCAACTCTGTCTTGGTTTTCACTTCTTGCTTATGCAGAACCATAAGCTTAACCCAAAGTGAGTGCTTTGGGCCTTCTCTTGTCTTTTCTGAGGCATGTGCACAACCCTGGGGGTACAAGTAGCCTTATCTGAGCATGTGGCTTTCTAGATTCCCAGCAACATGTTGCAGCCTTCAATGCTCCGTACGGACATCTCATGCCCCAGCTTTTCCTATTAATCATTTTGTTTGCTCTAACTGTTATCTTTTATTGTAGGTAGCTACAATATTCAATTGCTTCTGATTATTTTCAACAAATGTACATGGGAAAAAGATTGTTTGTATGGGGTGAGCTCTAAATAAGGTCAACTAAAGGGAATCTTGCAAGTGGGGTATTGCAGGAAAATACAACACAGGTTAGCTAATGTTAATTCTCTGGGGAAGAGCTCCACCAGCTCCATTCTGCCTCCAAGCTGCCGGGTTAATGTTTTCACCATGATTTCTGACTATAAATGTTCAAGGTTTCTGTAGAGCCTGAGGGGAGAATTAGGATAGGAGAACTGGAAACACCACAGAGCTCACTATTCTTACAGAAATTTAGCTCTTTTCCTTGAATAAGTCCTCCCCAGGTGGCTGAAGCTTTGGTTAATTTGCAGAGTTCAGAAAAAGTTGATTCTGATGATTTTTGCCATTGTTCTCATTGCTTTTATGAAGGAGAGAATTTTTGAAGGGCTTTACTCCACCATTTTTTGTTGGTCTCTCAGCTCCTTTGATTCTAATGGAAACAACATCAAATCTAGTCTTTCCTAAGAAAAGTCCCTTTTCCTCTTTTTAGTTAATTGTGGAACTCCTTTAAGAAGTCTCCTTCTTGGGACACCTGGGTGGCTCGGTCAGTTAAGCTGCTACCTTCAGCTCACATTATGGTCCTAGGGTCCTGAGATCAAGTCCTGCATCGGGCTCCTTGTCCAGCAGGGAGCCTAATTCTCTTTCTGCCTCTGCCTGCCACTCTGCCTGCTTATGCTTTCTCACTCTCTGACAAATAAATAAATAAAATCTTTAAAAAAATTTAAAAAAAAAAAGGAAGTCTCCTTCTTTTAAATCTCTTAACAGTATCTTAAAAAGCTTCTCCTTCCTTCACTGTTTCTTTTATTTTCTAAGTCATTTGAAGCCAGAGACACAAAACCACACCATACACCTTTGCTTTCTTCTGTTATTTTTCTCCATAATACCCATTCACCTCTGGCCCCAATTTTGCAGCTGTCTATCCTCAGCCCCTGCCTTGTGTGTGCTGTTAGCTGGAGTTCACCATGCTCAGGCAGGAAATAGTTCCAGATTGTGTATCTCTAAAATCCCGCAGGTCTCCAGCTGCTCCTGCAGTTTTTACTTATTTCATTCTCTGTCTTCCGTGTTCATCTTAGCTGTTTCTCAAGGGCAAAGGCTTTCCACACTGGAGTCTGCATAGCTTGAGATGTGGGGTTTGTGGGAATAGGGGAGGTTGGGAAAAGCCACCAGGGTGTATCTCCAAGCCCCAGTTACTCTGATAAGATCCGCTCAGCTCTTAAATCTGTTTTATTTGCTTAAATCTCCCTGTAAGACTTCCTTTAAACAAAGGGTTCCCGATATGAAGGAGAGTTTGAAAATTAGTTCTCTAAGGAAAACAATCACATTGTTGCCACAGATCCAACTGATAGAATATAGAGCCTAAAAATATTAAAGGAAAACTTATCATTAAACAATCTCTATTGCATAGGGCAAACTTAAAACTGCCGGATTCTCTAGAATTCCATAATGAAAGGTAAGCCTTTTATTACATAGATGAGAAAACTAAAGCCCAGAGAAGGGCAGTGACTTATCCCAAGGTGAAATAATGGTGCAGCTGGAACCAGGAGCCAAAGTCATAGTGGGTTGGTAGGGGTGGATCTTTCACAGTGTTCTCTGTGCATAGCAGGTTTCTTAGCCTTCGTGTAGTTCTTCTCATGTGAATGCATGATTCTCCTTCTCTCAGTCTCAGGCCTCTCTCTCTTTACCTCACAGTAGGCATGCTATCCACTTCCTGTGCCTCCTGTAGGCTTAGAAGATGGTTACAAAGCCTCTTGGAAAAAGTTGTTTCCTTTTTTTTTTTTTTTTTTTTGAAGATTTTTGTTTATTTATTTCAGAGACAGAGAGAGTGAGCAAGCACAAGTGGGGGGAGGGGCACAGAGAAGGACAGAAACAGATTCTCCACTAAGCAGGGAGCCCCTGGTCATGCGGTTCCATCCCAGGATCCCAGGATCCTGAGATCATGACCTGAGCTGAAGGCAGATGCTTAACCAGCTGAGCCACCCAGACTCCCATAAGTACTGTTTTCATCAAGAGCATCTATTCTGACTGTTTCAATGTCTTTTAGTTCAGATCCCTAAGGCCAAATACTTATTTATCTCAGACCAGCAGATGGATTAGCTATCTTCCTATGCCCCTAGTCATTATCCACCTCTGGTCCACCTGTAGGCCAAGGGGATTGGGTGACCTGGTACAATCATGACCATCAAGACCTGCCTCTGCTCAGGGTCTTGAAGAAATTCAAAGAGTGGCAAGTAAGCCAGATATTGATAATAAAGCATGTCTACTCTGGTAATCATATTTAGTGTGGTTTTAGAGACCAATAAATATAGGATCCAGAGTTCTATAAGTCTATGAATGAACAAGTGGTACAACTGATCTGTTGATGAATATTGTATTGTATTAGTTAAGGTTCTCCAGAGAAACAGAATTGACATACACACACACATACATACACAGGAGGAGATTTATCATAAGAAATTGGATCACACAGGTATGGAGAATGGCATGTCAAAACCTGCAGTGTGGGCCCATATGCTTGGGACCCAGGAGAATTGATGGTGAATTTCTAGTTCATGGGCCAAGAGCCTGGAAACCCAAAGGAGCCAATGGTGCAGATGAACTCTGAAACCACTCTCCTGGAGAATTCCCTCTTACATGTGAAAGCTGGTCTTTTTGTTTTACTCAGGCCTTCAACAGATTGCATGAGGTCCCTCCACATTATGGAGAACAATTTTCTTACTCAGAGTTCACTAACTTAAATGTTCATCTTACCCAACATACCTTCCAAGTTGGCATATAAAACTGACCATCACATGTACTTTTGGGGATCACACCCAAAACAACTCAAGTTGCACAGAGGAACATGATTCAATAGTCTTCCTTGGGACTCATCCTAATTTACTTCTTCATTAGCCACAATCATTCTTGCTTTTCCTTGACTATGTTTTATGAACTTTCCCATGTCTAGTGTTTTTGTGGAGAGCAATAGGAACTGACATGAAGAGGATGGGGCTTAAGCAGAGGGAAGTGGTTGTGCCATCTTGCTAGAATCTCCTTGATGGAAGGCTCCTTGGGGTTTCTGTTAGCTAAGCAGTGTCCTATTTTGACCAGTGGATAAGTGATTGCTTCAGAATGATTAAGTACATTCTGTCGTGTTGGAAATTCCTTGATTGCTTCCTTTTACATCAAGAAATAAAATGATAAGCAGACTTCCAGCTGCTGTGACTACATGAGGAGATTCCTTACCAGAGAATGCCTCTTTTTACTCTCTCTCATCTTTCTCTTGAAAAGCCAGACAATCTGTTTATCATCTCTGATATATCAGCCATATAAACAATGCCACAAGACCTAATTTATAGAAATGTGCTAGAGGCAAAGTGATTCATGATCAACAAATCTTTTGAAGTGTGTGGGTCTATTATATAAGTCCAAAGCATCAATATGGCCTTGCAAAGAGATTATGAATTATCTAGTTGGGGTCTTCATTGCCCAGAGGAAGAACAAATCCTATCTGAGAAAGTCCCTCTGTCTATACATCAACCATAAAGGTAAGCATTCATTTTTTTTTTTAAGATTTTATTTATTTGAGAGAGAGAGAGAGAGATCACAAGTAGGCAGAGAGGCAAGCAGAGAGAGAAAGGGGAGGAAGCAGGCTCCCCGCGGAGCAGAGAGCCTGATGTAGGGCGCGATCCCAGGACCCTGGGATCATGACCTGAGCCGAAGGTAGAGGCTTCAACCTACTGAGCCACCCAGGCACCCCAAAGGTAAGCATTCTAACATTATGTTGTAAATGCCACATACTGTAAGCCTAGAAAGGACACACCCATCTTGATATCATAACCACAGGTATCAAACCAGTAATGATGAGGGATATTGTCCCTCCCATTTCTATAGGTCCCATGAGGATCTCTTTCTTTTTAGAGCTATAAATAATTTATTAAATGTAAATATATAAATAACTTAGTTGTCCCTGTTCTTTAAAAATGTCACGATTTTCAAGATACCACCTGCATCTTAGGACTCCGAGACAGAGCAACCTGCTTTTTTTCCCATCTCACGATGCTGAAGGGCATCAGTATATTTTAAATTATATTGAGGAAAATATAGCATTTTTGATGCATTCCATATAATAACTAGTGGAACAGTGCCACTATTTTCAAACAGTGTTGGGTAGTGCAGAGGAGAAAAGTGAAAAACTAAAGTCTGCTAAGACAGTTATTCTGTTTGTCCAATAGAGCAGTGTGGGTTCAATTTAAGCAGGTGAATGTGATAAAACCACAAACACCACAGTCCAATAGAGACACAAACAGGTGGCCAACTGTGTATAATATCATTTTCCACCTTGGCTTTTGACAGTCTTTTTAAGTTCGACCCTAACTTTGGCATTTCTAATATTGCTTCCAAAATTGCTTTTATGCCATGTTCATGTATTGGATGAGGAGGAAGCATTTTTGAAAATAAATTACAAGTAGGTTAAAAAAAAATACCTACCTTGAAGAACTTAGAATCACATTAAGACCAGTAGAACTCCCCCCTCCTTTTTTTTTTTTTTTTTAATTCCTTCAGGCTATTCAATTCTGTAACGTTAGCCAAGTTATGTTTTAGAAGTGTGAGCCTGTTGCCCTCTTTCCACTGTGGATAGACAAGGCTTCAGGGCACCAAGAATATGGCTAGTAGACATTCTTCCTCAACCCCCTGTCTCATGATAGCTCTTTAATGTAAAGCAATAAGTTTTGGGTTTAGTTCAGTAATTTGTGGTGCTTGTACAGCGAGACCTGAGGTAGATGCACACTGAGGGAAAGAGGTCTTGCTCCTCACCCATAAGGAATTCCCTTATGGGTGTCAGAGAAGGCCCACCTATGAATATTTGCCACGTGGCTTGCTATGTGTAGGGATGCCTGGATGGTTCAGTCTGATAAGCATCTGCCTTTGGTTCAGGTCATGATGCCAGGGTCCTGAGTTCAAGTCCCATGAGGGGCTCCCTGCCCAGCCGGGAGTATGCGTTTCTCCCTCTGCCCCTTCCCCTGCTTGTGCTCTCTCTCACACTTGCTCTTGCTCTCAAATAAATAAATAAATAAATAAAGTATTTTTAAAAATGACAGATGTAAGCAGAGAAGGCACCTAAGAACAACATAGATTAAAATTATAAAGGACCTAGTGAATCAGTCAATTCTGAGTTTGTGTGTTTCACAACTCAGGCTATTAGTGATCATGATACCAATTTAATAGGTTGTAACCAACATTTTTTTTTTTAAGTAAAGAAAAAATAAAGTAGCTGTGGACCTGGAAGTACTTCCTTTAGGAAGCCCCCCTTGCCTCACCAAACCCCCCCACTCCCCCACCTCCGCACCCCCACCCCACCCCACCCCCACCACCAAGCTGAAGAATAGCCACATGGGGCCAGAGGTCTGCTCTCTGGCTCCAGCTAAGAGACAGCTGAAAGCTGCTCCTGCCAGCACCCCAGAGGGCTTCGTCCGGGGCACAGAGAGCGCTGGAATTACAAGACATTTTAGGAGCTTCCTGGGAGCCTGGGAACAAATACCCCCCAGAGAGGTGCACCTGGCACTTTTTAGAAAGCCTGAGCCGCCTCTGCATGGGCTCCCAGATGCTCCTGCTGAGCTGTCAACATGGGCTCAGCATGGATCAGCCCCAAAGAGACACAGAGTGCCAGCCACAACACCTTCCAGCACCTGCTCCAGCCGCCAGCCCGGGCTCTCAGCTCACAAACCACAGCCGCTGCTCCATGGGGCGCAGGGACACTGCAGGGAGCTTGACAGGTGTGTGTGGGGCCCTCCGGGTTAACCCCATGAGAGAGGCCACCGTGTTCTGTTTGACCCAGAAGTTCTGGCATCCCCTTCCTTGGGAGCAAGCGGATGGCTCAGGACCCCTGCCCTGCCCTGGACATCTCCCTGAGAAGCACCTCCCACTCCTCCATCCACCCCTCTGAAATGATTACTAGATACTCAAATAGACTGCTTAATCCTGGGAAAAGAAATAAATAAAAAATAAATTAGAAAATTTTTGCCTCCCGTATCACCTTCCTGGGATCCATCCATCTTCCACCAGCAATCTGAGGTGCAAATGTGATGCTCACTTTCCTGATGAATGCCCTCGGGGGTCTCCCCAGCCTGCATGATCACATCTGCAGTCTCCTTGCAGCTCCTCTCCTTCTCTTATTTCTCAGCCTCAGGACCTGTTACTGACCTCCTTTGTCCTGATTCTCTTGCCCAACCTGCACCAGACATATTTGCTATTCCTCCCTCCAGGAATGTTCCCTTGCTCTTAGGGATATCCTAACTACCTTACAAGACCCAGTTCAGGAGTCTGCCTTTGTGAAGCCTTTCTTTCCCTTCTCTTTTATTTTTTTTAAATTTTCTTTTATTTATTTATTCTTATTATGTTACTTTAGTCCCCTTACAGTACATCATTAGTTTTTGATGTAGAGTTCCATGGTTCATTATCTGCATATAATACCCAGTGCTCATTGCAATAAATGCCCTCCTTAATACCCATCACGATACTACCCCATCCCCCCACCCCTCCCTTCTGAATCCCTCAGATTATTTCTCAGAGTCCATAGTCTCTCATGGTTCATCTCCCTCTCTGATTTCTTCCTCTTCAGATTTCCCTCAATTCCCTTATGGTCCTCTGTGCTATTGGTTATGTTCCACATATGAGTAAAACCATATGATAATTATCTTTCTCTGCTTGCCTTATTTCACTTAGTATAATCCCTTCCTGTTCCATCCATGCTGATGCAAATAGTGGGCATTTATCCTTTCTGAGGGCTGAATAACATTACATTGTATATAGAAATCACATCTTCTTTCTCCATTCACCTGTTGAAGGATATCTAGGCTCCTTCCATATCTTGCCTCTTGTGGACATTGCTGCTATGAACATTGGGGCTCATGTGCCCCTTCTTTTCACTACATCTGTATCTTTGGGGTAAATACCCAGTAGTGAAGCCTTTCTTGACCTTCCAAGCAAAGTGATCTCTACCTCCTCTGCGCCCCCAGGTTAGCTTACTTGTACCTCTCCATTGCAGTAGAAGTAAGTGTAGTGTCTGGAAATTATTTATGTATCCACCCCCACATGTGCCAGTCCTTTGAGCACCTTGAGAGTGAAAGAAATATTTTATTCATTTTTATCTGTCTGTCCTATAGAAAGTACTAAAAAAGAAACTTGTGAGGAGAAACAAATGAATTACTCTCTTTGCTTTGTCAGAATAATTAATCTAGTGTCATGTAACTATTTATGTACAAAATTCACTGCACTTTAAGTATCTTGAGAGCAGAGACCATACATTAAATATGCAGTTGACCCTTGAACAACGTGGGTTTGAATTGCATCCATCAACTTATACTCAGATGTTTTCTGATAAATATAGTGCAATACAGTAAATGTGTTTTCTCTTATGATTTTCGTAATAACACTGTCTTTTCTCCAGCTTACTTTATTGTAAGAATACATCATTCAGTATATGTAACATACAAAATACATGTTAATAAACTGTTATGGTATCACTAAAGCTCCTAGTTAATAGTAGGCTATGGGGGAGTCAAAAGTTATCCTGGGATTTTTAACTGTGTTGGTGAGGCATCAGTACTCCTAACTCCTGCATTATTCAGGGTCAACAATATTTATCTGCCTAGCAAATCAGATAAATGAATAAGCAAATAAATGAGCTAATTTATAAATTTACCAAGTTTACATTTGTAACGGCCATTAAATTTTCCTAATGAGAAGTCAGACATCATAAATATTGCATTACTTGTTAGAGGTGTATCAAGAATGTCATGTGGTAGATATCAAGTAAGATGATCCTGCTAAAATAATAATAACCCTTTTTTTCCCCTCCCATAGAATATTAACAAACGACGACCTGAAAGAAATATGGTACTAGATACACAGGAAGTAACCAGCAAATGAGTTAAAGTAGACTTCAGGGTGCACGTCCTCTTGCAAAATGACTTCTATTTGGTCATGCCATCGTTCACAGGCTTTAGGGAGAGATCTGAGTCCTGGGATGGCAGCCCATCTTGCTGCTCAAGGCAATTGATGAAGGAAACATCTAAACACTAGATGGTCCTGATTTGAGGGAAGCTTCTAGAGCACCACTTGCTTTTTGGTAAGAAACTTCCTTCTTTCCTTCTGCTCACCAAGACTCAGCCCCAGAACATTAGAAGGTGCCTCTAAAACTCCAAGGCTCCTACTTTCCTATGGTTCCTACCCAATGAGTGTGTCTTCTCTCACAATAAGATGTCAACCAGCCAACAGTCTAAATTTTCTCTTTCCAGTTCATCTTCATCAGTGTCCTTTTCCCAGGAGTATTCACTAACCCCGTGATGCCCAAGTCATTTGCAATTTATCACATCCTCCTGCCTCCACTCCAGATACCACCCAGCCTAGAGTCCATCACTACAATCAGTCCCTTGCATGTTCTCTCAACTACCTGCACAAGGGGACAGTAAACTAAGGTCCTCAGGCCAAATCAGCTCTCTGTTTTATAAAAATACTGTTTAACTGGAACACAACCAGGGGTACCTAAGTGGCTTAGTCAGTTAAATATCTGTCTACCTTTGGCTCAGGCCATGATCCTAGAGTCCTGGGATCAAGCCCTGCACTGGGCAACTTGCTTGGCAGGGAGCCCGTTTCTCCCTCTCCCTCTGCCTGCCACTCCCCCTGCTTGTGCTCTTTCCCTCTATGTCAAATAATAAATAAAATATTTTAAAAAATAATAATAACTGGAACACAACCACATCCATTAGTTTATGGCCCATAAAGCCAGCTTAAAATATTTACTGTCCAACTCTTTACAAGAAAGTTTTTCTAATCCATGCCCAATACTGTCTGTCCTATTTACTTGGAATGAAACAAGTTCTACATCTGCCATATCCCATCTAAAAGCAGCAGGATGGGCTGAGCAAAAACCCTGCCCTAAGACGGACATGCTCACTGTAAATTGAAGGCCATATTTTTTCAAGTAATTCTTCAACACTGCTCAAAAATTTCACCTTAATTCTCTCCCTAATCAATGAATGATTCTTCTCTCTGAGAGGACTATTGCACATCTGTTTTCTAAAAATGTCAATCATCCCTTTTCTCTTCACACTCTTAGGTGATGACTTTCCTTCTCATTTCACTTAAAAAAAAAAAAAAAACTGTTAGAAAAAAAAATACCCTGGCTACCTTCCATCAAATCTAGCAACCTATTGACATCTTTGTCCGTTTTCTCTGTGTGCCTTCTCACAATGCTTAACCCCCTACCTGAGGTCAACCACTTGATGTTTGTTTCAATCTTAGCTACTCAAGGACTTTGATCCTTTAATCATTTCCTGTCCTTCATGTTTCTCATCAGTTACTTTTTCTCTCTTAGATCAGGACTGTCAACACACATACTACAATTCCCATAAAAATAAAAATGATTTTCCAAGAACCCCCATTCCCTTCAGCCTAAGCCATACTTACCTGTTGCCTTATAGCCATACACTTAGAGACCGTTGTCTCTACGGATTCTCTCCACATTTTTATCTTGAACTTTCCTTTCAACCCACCTCACCCAGCCTTTACCCCTGCCTCCAGACTGAAAACACAATTGTTAAGGCCACAGGGTCCTTGTACTCATTGTACTCAATCTCTTGGGAGACTATGACAGAGGGATCATTTTTTTCCTCCTGAAACACTTTCTTCATTTGGTTTTTGGAGCACCATATCCTTCCTGTGTTTTACCATCCTCCCCATGCCTCCGCAGCCTCTATTGTTGGCTTTACCTCTCTTTAACTGCTGAAATGTAAAGGTCTTAGAGCCCAGTGTACAGTCCTTAGATCTCTTCTTTATCTACGCTCATCTCCTAGAGGGCCTTGCCCAATCCCATGGATTTAAATACTGTTCAGTCCCAATTCTTACCAAATTTATTTCTCCAGCCCTGACTACTTCTCTAAACTCTACATTGACTCCTCTATAGGCACCTCAGTCTTAACATGGCCATAATGAAGACACTCCCAAAATATGCTCCTTCTCATGTTCCCAGTTTCCAAAACTTAAAACTCCATTTTTCCAGTTATAATCCTACAATTATCCTTATCCCCACTGTTCATCCCTCCCTTAATGTCCAGTCCATCAACAAATCTTAGCAGCTCTTCCTCTGAAATGTATCCAAGTCTGACATCCTCTTGCCACTTCTGTCTCTATCTCTTGGTTAGTCTCAGCCATCATCTCCTGTCTGGTCTTCCTTGCTTCTACTCTTGTCCCTGATTTCTCCCTCTCCTCCCCCTCCCTGACATTTGGTTCTCCCCATAGCCATCAGAATGATTTTACTTTAAATATAAATGTGTTATGACATTTCTCTGCTGTCAACTTTCCCATGACTTCCCATCCTGCCAAGAAGAGAATCCAAAGCCCTTCACATAATCCAGAATACCACCCATGATTTGACTTTGGTCAGGCTCTCTGATCTCCTCTTGAAGTTGCCTTCATCAGGATTCCTTTTACATCAGGGTCTTTCCTGTCTCAAGGCTTTTACATTTCTTAGTCCCTTGGGTTGGAATGCCCCTCCTTAGGCCCTTTTCATGTGGCTCACTACCTTATTTTTGTCAACATCGACTCTGTGTTCAGATGTCACTTCCACAGAGAAATCCTCTCTGACCCCCCATCTCTCTTCTCCTGGGTCAACTTTCACCCACCTCTTCTGCTTTGTTTTTCTTCAAGGTGTGTATCACTGTGGCCATGGTGTTACATGTTTATTTTGTATTGTCTAGATTGTCCCCTAGAACATAAACCCTTTTGGTGACTTTGTCTAATCACTACTGCAATCAGGGGTCTAGAATAGGGCCTAACATATAGTAGGCTTATAGTAAGTATTTTTTGAATAAGTAAATAAAAGTGTTTCTACCTGATTTCGTGTCCTTGCAATCATTATAAGGAGGAGAATGACATCTGCAAACTTAAAGTAAAAATCGACCGGGGAGGGAAGAATTCTACTCTGTGAAACACCAAAATGCAGTTGAAAAATGACTTGTTGTTCTATTAAAGTTCCATTAAATCTCTACAGTTTACTCGTATTTTGGCTTCTACATTGAAGTCCTGATGGTGCAGTAGAAGAGATCCCTTTCTTGATTAGGTTTGTAGATGCCAGAGGACTTTGACCAGGACTGTGTTAGAAAGAAAAACAGGATGGTTAGAGATTAAAGGAACTGACCCCATATCACATAAAGCAGAAGGGAGAATGGTGGTCCCTGAGGATAGTTTGGCTACCATAGCGGAGACTTCATTTCATTAATTATCCTAGGTCTTTGTGGTAATCACATTTGACAACAGTCTGTTACTTATGCAAGAACACATATTTTCTCTCAAACATCCATGGAGGGAGAGAAAGGCTTCATAGAACTGTTAACTCCTATCAAGTTCTAATTCATGGAGGTGATGCAGGCAGGCTAGGTTCAAGGACCCTGAAGGAGTCCCACAGGATCAGCCAGGTCCTTGGTTTTGTGCAGGATGGAAATCAAACCCAAGCAGGAGAAAGTGCAAGCAGAGTTTATTGAACAGTGTGAGCGACACACACAGCATAGCAGACAGTGTCTGGGAGACTCGGAAAGGAAAGAAGAATGAGTCTCCCCATTGCTTAGGGTTAGCATTTTATACTAAAAAGGAGTTCAGGATCCATACTTCTTCGGGAATCCAGGGTAGGGTGAATCAAAGGTGAGTGATGGGTGAATAGTAGGAGTTATTGTGTAAATCACCCAGGGTAGGGGTACTGATACCAGTATCTGCCAAGGACTGTTTAAAGCTAACATCCTAGAATGTGTTTGGGATCCAGCTCTTCTTAGATGTTGTCGGGTGTTTGGGGGTCTAGGACAAAATCCAGAGAATAGTTAACTTCCTTGCTTCCCCCTTGGAGTGGTTTATTTAGAAGCAAAATATAGAACATGTGCAAACAGGGCTTAACAGAAAAACAGCAGAGATGGAGACTTTTTAAAATGGAGTCCCTTCGGCTTCCCTCCCTCAGAGGTGGGTCTCCCTTCATCTGAAGTCCCTCAGGTCAGACTTTGCCCTACGTAGATCAGAAGTTCTTAATCTCTTCATCTATTTCTGATAAACACGTAATTACATTTAACCCAAAAAAGTAAGCCCATAGTTTCAATAATTTAAGTCTTTTGATAAATACTCAACAAGCTATAACAAAGAAAAAAATGACACATTCAGAAGAGGAAAAAAAAAAAAAAACAAAACTAACAGTCTAAAGCAAAACACATGTTAATTATGCACATTCCAGAATCTACTCTCAAAACACAGTTGAAAAACCAGCAGATGCATTTGGTGATCTCATATTCCTATACTCCGGGCTGCCCTTTGCATCATTTTCCTGCATAGATATTTTTCACGATCATGATCCTGGTATACTAACAATGTTACCACATCTACACTCTCGGTGGCACAGAGACAACCAGTATAAGGCTAAAAGGAAATGAATGGCAGTTGTGATTTTATCCCAACAAGAAAGAAGATATGTTTATAATTTCCCCATGGGAAATCAGATCTATTTCTCTGCATAGCTTGACAAGATGATGGTATGTCTTTTCCCTCTCTATTAACGTAATATCAAAATAATGGTACCTCAGAATTAAATAAACAGGAATAGACTTCTAATGCCAATCAAAATGCCTGCCAATCTCACTCCTACTGTCAATTGTGTGGAACTCAGGTTTATTACTAAAAGAATTTATAATTTTCTTTCCTTGTTGTCTAAATCAAAAAGTGATTTAAGAGAAAAGGAAAAAAAAAAGCCAGGCTACAAAAGTATCATATTTCATTTGAAGAATTATCTTCTTCTTCTTCTTTTTTTTTTTTTAATCTTTTAAAGATTCATTTATTTTTAGAGAGGGAGAGTGTGTGCTTGCATGCAAGAACAGAACTGGGACAGAGGGAGAGGGAGAGAGAAAGTCTCTGGCAGACTCTGTGCTGAGGGCAGAGCACCAGACAGGGCTCAATCCCTCCATCCTGAGAACATGACCCGAGCCAAAATCAAGAATCAGAAGCTTAATTGACCGAGCTACCCAGGGGTCCCTGAAGAATTATCTTCTACTCTTTTCCTCAACTGTTCCCATCTAACCAACCCCCCTGCCACGCCCTCCACCACCACTTTTAGCTGGAAAGTGACCTATGAAATAGGTGATGTGTTACTTACATTTATCTAAAAATGTGAGCATAAATCTATTTGTGCAAAAATTATTTTTAAATCAAATTTCCAGACTCCGAAACCTCCTGTTTCATTTGCGGTGGTAGTCTCAGATGAATTTTCCTCGGAGATACATTCTGTTGCTTTCTGAGTTGAAAAACATATTCTAGATGACTAATGTTTCAGTGCTATTTTCCCCTTAGCAACATAAAATGGACTTTACAATAGAAGGAGTCTGATTTACTGACAACAGCACTCTCTCAGTGTGGGGGGATGGGCATTGCCAAGTGCCTCCATATGCTCTGTATTTAAGACACTCCTTCTAGGAGGCTTTTATCAAAACAATGAGTAAAGCAGTGACACTCCTGGGAGAGTTACAGGATAAAGAGAAAAATTGTGAGTTGGTGCCCCAGGCTGGCCTGGGGCTCCTATTAAGACGTCTGTGAATTCTTTAGTCAAATACTTCCTTCATCCTGGAAAGGTGGCCATATTGTCTGTGGTGAGTGTGGAGCTGCAATTTTAAAATGGAGAGGATGGAGGCTTAGCCTACATATGTACATTACGCACTGAACATTTATTCAGTGGGCACAGAAGAAGGAGATTGACAAGACCCTATGTTCCTAGATCCCATACAGAACGGGCACAAAGTGAAGGGAGAGCAATGGGGTTGGTCACACACCTTCAGATATGTGTGTCTGTCTACTTCTATTACCTACCTAGCACCTATTTATCTATTAAAGAGAGTACACACCCCTAAGATTTATTTACTATAGAAATATCTTTGGAGAAGGCACTACCTAAAAAACAAAATAAAACATCTCCACTCAGGGCTTGCACCGAGCCTGTCTCTATGTAATTAGCTAATGATTTTCTTGTTTAAAGTTTGGCCAAACACTTTTTTGCTCTAATGCTGAAAATATTTTTCGAAGAAGAGATAAAGTTTTAGTTATTCTCTGTGTTCAATTTGTTTTCCTTTTTTTACTGTGTTCTTCCATAAGACCCTTTCAGAAAGCATTATAAAAGATAGGAGGGGCTCCAAACTTCGGTCAGTCCATAGTGAATGGTGGGGCATTAGCTCTAGCTAAGGCTTAAGTTAAATAGTAAGACCCTCTGAACTCTCATATGTGACTCTTTTCATATGGGTAGCTCCTTGAAATACAGTTATTCAGGATGATTTGGAAGAGTCACTAGAATCATGCCTTCCTATTGGATTCCATACATCCAGGGAAGCATGAGCCTACCAACTACAAATAATGGCTAACGTATTATGTTAAATTGCATCTTTTCCTTAAATAATACTATATCTTAGGTAGCTCATATAAATCACTTTTCCTCTTGATCAACTGAATTTGATATGCTGTAAGTGTGTATGTTAATTTATTAATAAAAATTCACTGCTTATGCACACTGGTCTTTTGTAAGCCTCTTAGAACAGGCAGAAGGGAGAGAAATGAAATCAAATTTTTCAGTTATTGTTAGGTTATCCAATCTTACGAAAGAGTGTCAGGGGTGCCTGGGTGGCTCAGTGAGTTAAGCCTCTCCTTTCAGCTCAGGTCATGATCCCAGGGTCCTGGGATCGAGCCCCACATCAGGCTCTCTGCTCAGCAGGGAGCCTGCTTCCCTCTCTCTTTGCCTACTTGTGATCTCTCTCTCTCTGTTAAATAAATAAATAAAATATTTAAAAAAGAAAAAGAGTGTCAGTGAAATCTATACCAGCACACAAAAGCAACAAATTAAAGGAGCCGCTGTGAAGTTAAAATAAAAATCAGCTGATTAGCTGATTCAAGGATTAGCAACTCCTTGAAATTCTATGTTAGCAAATGCAGATGGTCTTGGCTTTGTTTTCCGGGGAGGGGGGGCAAATTACTGGGACCACAGCTATTTAAATCTGAGTTACATCCCACCCACGACGAGAAAAATTAAATATAAGTTTATTTAACTCTGGCACATAAACATGTCATGGCAAAACTACTGTGGTTAAAAAGACATTAATTTAGGCTTTATAAGTAAGCTGTCTCTGTTAGCATGTTTTTATCAAGGAAAAAATCATCGAAGGGATAAAGCAGTAAACACAAATGTAAAAATAATACAAAGAATGTCAAAAGAGCCCATCTAATCTGTGAGTGGACAATTAATTGAGGAAGAAGTCAGTTCTCAGAAAATTGGGAGTTGTTGTCTAGGATCCAGGAATATATAATGTATTTTCTAACACAGAGCAGTGCTCAGGCTAAGATTCCGGTTTTTGTTGTGAATATACATGAATGTATACTGGAGTGCAAATATTTCAGAGAAATAGTTACAAAATGCTTCCTAACTTTTTTTGAAACATTTTGTCATAAAAACATTTCAGTTAAAGTGAATGGTCTGAGGGGCACCTGGATGGCTCAGTGGGTTAAGCCACTGATCAGGTCCTGGGATCGAGTCCCACATCGGGCTATCTGCTCAGCAGGGGGCCTGCTTCCCTCTCTCTCTCTCTCTGCCTGCTTCTCCATCTACATGTGATCTCTCTGTGTCAAATAAATAAATAAAATGTTTTTTTAAAAAAAGTGAATGGTCTGACAGTTCCTAAACAGTTGCTTTTTTGTCATGAGTGCTAATATGTTGCTGTCACTGTTGAGAATTTACTTCTAGAAAGGAGTCCTATAGAAGCATAACAGTCTACTATAATTTGCAATTAATCATTCACCTGGCCACTGGTTTGTGTTCAAGTTAATATGTGCAATCCCCTTAACTAATTTTTTTCTTTAAGATTTTATTTATTTATGGGGGGGGAGGGGGTTTGGAGAAGGGGGTGGGATTATGGACATTGGGGAGGGTATGTGCTTTGGTGAGTGCTGTGAAGTGCGTAAACCTGGTGATTCACAGACCTGTACCCCTGGGGATAAAAATATATGTTTATTTAAAAAAAATTAAAAAAAAAGGGTAGTGAAAGCTACCTAATTCTTTGTAAAAATTATTTCTCCATTGTGTTTATGTTAAGGAAATAAACTTCCAATGAAATAGAAACAAACAAAAAAAAAAGATTTTATTTATTTATTTAAGAAAGAGTGTCCACATTGAGCTGGGGGGTGGAAAGGTAGGAGAAGAAGCAGACTCCCCACCGAGCAGAGAGCTGGATATAGGGCTCCATCCCAGGGTCCTGGGATTATGACCTGAGCCAAAGGCAGACATGTAACTGACTGAACTACCCAGGCACCCCCCTTAAATAATTCTCATCATAAAATACACAGTTGAAGTGGTAAAGTAATTATCGATATAGATATTGAACAATCAGTTCTTGAGATTGAGGGTTGAATGTTGCCCTGTTTTGTAATGTTTACCTATATTCTGTTGGGTATGCCCATTGTGACTGATTTCAAGCTACCAACTAGACATCAACAAATTGCAGCACTGGTTGGGGGGGAGATGTATAAGTAGCCCCCATCCATGGTATTTCTGCCAAATAGGTACAAAAAGAAGCAAAAATCCTCAAGAGCATAGAGTACAATGCAACAAAATAATTAGAAACTATTGTTTCAAGTGTTTACACCTTTTTGTACAATAAAATAATTTAACATAATCTTGTATAATATATTATACAGTTTTAAAGAATGGTTATATTTAAAAATGGGCTTGAAAAATTCCTGAAAATTTAACAATGGATTCCTGTGATTTAGTATGAGCAGTCCTGGTAAGACTTTCCAAAAATAAATTTTTTCCAAAAATAAATTTCATTTTCAGAGGATGAAAATTTAGAAAGCCTTTAGTCAGCATCTAGATGAGTCCTTGCTACACCTCCCATTTCATTTACCATCCCCTTCACATTTCTTTAGGCATCTTCCAATACACATTTTCATCGGATGGGATGCAATGAGGAAATAAATGTTTCCTGTGAGCCAACACATTACTGTTGATCCCTGACATTTTGTTTTCACAGTCCCTCCTCTTCAGGTAGTTTCTCTATTGTGAAGAGCATGTCCTATCACCATGCTTTTCTATTTGTCCCATCCCATACTTGCCACAGTCCACAGTGCTGCCCTAACTTCTCACACAGGAATTCACCCCTTCCAACCCTGGACATGGTCTTGAAAACAGAGATTTGCAGAAGCACTGTAACTTAACCTACCTTCTCTTCCATTTGATATTTTCTGTGGCAAAATGGTGACTACAAGATGGGCTTCTAAAGATTAACTGGGACATTTATTTAACTTTTGCTTGACCAAAGCCTCTTACACAGCTTTGGAAAACTTCCCAGGATGTAATCTAAGATCAGTGTCTCCCAAAGCACAATTTAATGACATATTTCAGGGAGTAGAATTAATAATTTTATATTATTCTACAAAGCCAACTATTCAGATGATGTGGATAGTTATAACTAAGAGTCACCATCCATTCTGGGTTGCTTGAAGTATTTCCAATTTATGTCTACTGTCCTGCTGTAGGTATTACTAGTGTCCAATGCACTCTGGTTTGGATGATTTTGATGATAGTTTGGATGATAGGAGTCCTGGTTTAGATGATGAAGTATATGGTCATCCTTTCTTTAACCCAACCATGGTTTCTTGTTCTAACTCCTGACTCAACTAGATACCTCAAAAGACCTTGAAAATCAGTTCATTCCAATCTTAGCCCAAATTCTCTCTACAAACCTACACTTGAAGACTGCTATTTGTATTATTGATATCTCTAATTTATCAAATTATTGAGATCTTCAAAAAAATTTTCCCTTCTTTTCCATATAAAACGATTTATCAACTTGTATCAACTTTCCATAGATTTTTAAACTGAACCCAACTCAACTTCTTGATCCTCATTCCCACTGCCGTCAACAAGCTTATGTTTTCTCTCCTGGGTTGCTGAAAATGTTTTCTAACTGACCTCATTATTTTGTTTTTCCAATTCATCCTATACAGTCTCACCAGAAGCTGTGTGAAATCTATGAGGGAAAGAACCATCAAAAGGTCCCTTTGTGTTGCCATATTTAGAAGGCACCTGGCACAGTTTAATAACTGTTATTTGTTAAATAAAAGAACTAATAAACACATGTTCAAGTACCCTTCCTAAATCAGTCACTTATGCCAAGGGCCTATTTAAAAATATTCTTTCAATATCCTCCCTCTATCGCCCATAGCAAGTCCTTCTTTCTTTGCATCCAAGAGCCTTCATGCCTTGGCACATTCTCCCTCCACTGTGTCTGATCATCTAGGCTCTTGTGCCAAGGGTCTTGCCATAGAAAAGTGGGAGCACTGGGAAAACACCCTTCCAAGTATTGTTCTGTGCTCATCTGCCTTCACATCCTTGGTCCTGCCATTACCAAGACACCAATCATCTTCCTCCTTAACTGTCCCCAGTCTATCTTCCAAGGGCATGATAAATCACTAAATAAAAGGACTGATCATTGCAGCAAGAATTTAATGTGATGCAAATCGTGGTGATCGCGCCTCAGATTTGCTAAAGGCATGTGTCTGTTTCCATAGGTAATCAATTGTACCTTTGGTGGGGGAAAACCAGTGCTTTGACAAATAATGCATTTCATGTTTCTAAAGTGAAACTAGATAAAAAATATGACACCCAAAGAGATGATTTAAAATGATTTATTTTATTCACACTATCCCAGTTTACAGTAGCTTTTAGTCTTAAGATGAATATAAAATAGTCCACATGATGTATTTTATGTATTTTTTATGGTTCCATCACTACATTTCTTTCTCTGGTAACTTTATAATAGATGCCATAAAAAAGTCATCAGCAAAACATAAAGTTAATGTTTGAAAGTAAGTCTTCTAATATTTGAAGATAGGACAACATCCAAGGGGCCTTTCGTGTCTGACTTTTTTGACTCAGGAGCCTAGATAATAAAGAAGTAGAAACAAATAACAATTTAAACAAGTGAAATAATAGCAAATACAGAATTGTTTTATTTGTATAGTTAAATCATACCCTTTAGAGTTATTTAAGGAAAATTGTGTAAATAATTTTAGTTCCATTTATAATTACTTAGTAGACTTTGAGAGACAGATTTTATTCCCAATATTTTTTCTGTGACTGCTTTCATAAAAATAGGGATTTTAATAATTCCACAAGTTAAGTATAAATCTGAACTTTGAAGGGGTCAATTGTAGTTCAGGATTTGGAAGATAAAATGTTTAAATGAGCCTTAAGCTTAGTATAACACATGTGTTGCTTCTATCCTTTTTGCAATAATACCTCAGAGCAAATAAAACCAGCTGTGTAAATGAAAAATTCAAATTAGATATGTTTAGAAGAGCCACTAGTACCAAGGAATCCATTTGAAGACCTATTCTAGTCCTTCTGTTATTGAATACAAGCAAACAAACTGTCACTAAAACTTCACGAGTACCTGAATCAGGACATTTCTGATTTATGACAAAAACTAATGTAACCCAAACGTTACTCTCTAGCAGAGCTAAAAGGGATCAGAATACAAGATAGAGATAGATAACAGATAGATAGATAGACAGGTAAGTAGGTAGATGATAGATGATAGAGATAAATAATGGGTTTCTGTCTAATATTATGAATATAAAAATGTTATCCTGAGAAATATAGTAAATGACCAAGAATTTAAAAGTTATATATTTGTTTATTGCCCATACAAATCAATATATTTTGACAGTTCATTTATAATGGGTCTAAGTCTAGTAATTGTGTACTAGCTAAATTTTGAGTTTTATTCATCCGTTCTACTAAATAATCTGACTACAGCAAGTAAAGCCACAGTTAATTTAAGATTAGTACTGTGATTACAGAACGATGTCATTTTCCTATGAAACATAGTTTTGAGAGATTAGTTCATTTAGCTATCTTTGAGAAAGTCTGTATACAAATCACTCCTTAGAAGTAGATAACTTGTCTTGATAAACGTGTGGGTTATATGAATGTGGCCATTTGTCAGAATTGGCTCTAGTGAAGCAGAATCCATTTTCAGCTCACACAAATACACACAGAGTTAATCCAGGAAGAACCTCAGATTTTTCCTGTCAACATCCTTGGAGGCCTCAGGTATGAGCTAAAGGAAGTGACATACTTCTGAATCTTACTTGTGCTCTCTCCACCTGCCCTGAGAGGATCCCCCACTGTGTACCATCTCCATAGCACAACCAATTGCTCTCTGGCCAGCTCTAGCTTGTGACAGACCCCAGCCTGTGGTCGCCAGACTGATCACACTGTCACTGGATATCCCACTGTCAATTACTCCATCTCTACTGGGGCCCAGGAGCATGTGGGAGTCGCTGTTCAGTTTCCTGCTGTGGAAAGCAAGTCCTCACCCCAGAACTCTAGGGTTCTACCTCTTTAATTAGCGACTGCCACACAAAGAATTCTCTAGCACTGGGGGCTCTGTAGGGCCATGCAGCATGAATGGCAGGACTTAGACCTGCAGCAGTACCTTCTGTTGTTTTGGGTTTCCCCCAAAACAGGAAGCCTTTGGAGTCATTTGATAAATGGTTGGAGGAGTGGTGGTCCCAAGTTATATGTTGCCTACAAATCCAAGTGATACAAGATGTGCTGTCTTTTATCATAAAAGGGTTGACCTCCGTGCCCAGACCATTCAGCCCTTTAAAATTTTACAATGCAGCAGGCCATTCTATATTTGTAAGGTTAATCTCCTACTCTATGGCACTCTTTCACTTATTAGGACACCCTGAGTATGTGTCCTTCCTGCAGACCATGATCCATTAGCACACTGCCATCAATACAGGGGACGAATACCTTGTTCTGCAGAAAGTCAGAGCACCAAGGTCTCTGGAAACCTTAACTTTAAAGAAATTTTTTTAAAGATTTATTTATTTATTTTAGAGAGAAAGAGAGAGCATGTGAGTGGGAGGGAGGGGCAGAGGGGAAGAGAGAATCCCAAGACTCTGCCCTTAGTGCAGAGCCTGATGCCGGACTTGATCTCACAACACATGAGATCATGACCTGAGCCAAAACCAAGAGTCTGATGCTTAACTGAGCCACGTAGGTGCTCCATAAACCTTAAACTTTTTTTTTTTAAAGATTTTATTTATTTATTTGACAGACAGAGATCACAAATAGGCAGACAGGCAGGCGAGGAGGGGGGTGGGGGTGGCAGAGCAGGCTCTCAGCTGAGCAGAGAGCCTGACTTGGGGCTCGATCCCAGGACCCTGAGACCACCACCTGAGCTGAAAGTAGAAGCTTAACCCACTGAACCACCCAGGTGCCTCAACCTTAAACTTTTTTAAAGCATTATATAGACCAAACAGAAAAGAGTTTATGACAGCTGCTGGATACAGTCCTATGTCTTTCTTTTTCACCTGGCATTATTCAAAAGTATTTTCTCATGCCACTTAATATTCTTTTAAAAGTAAGTCTTTTTTTTAATTTTTAAAAATTTTATTGTTTTAATTTTAGTGAGTTAACATGCAGTGTTGTTATTTGTTTCAGGTGTATACTACAGTGATTCAGCAATTTCATACATTACACAGTAGTCATCATGATAAGCGTACTCTTAATCCCCTTCACCTGTCTCACCCAACCCCTACCCACTTCCCTTCTGGTCACCATCAGTTTGTTCTCTTACATAGTTAAGAGTCTGTTTTTCTGATTTTGGCTGTATATTATTATGTCATATTACTATATGATAGTCATGAAACTAGTATCTAATTATTAGATATTTAAATTTCAGTAAATGTTGTTATAAAAACTAATCTTGCATATAATTCTATTTTCATCATTATTTCCTGAAAAGAAATCCCTAGACATGGAATTACTACTAGAGTGTAGTGAATTCATACTGACAAACTGTTCTCCAGAAATGGTGTACTAATTTATATTCCACTGGCTGTGTTTAGAGTGCTCATTCCCCACATTCTGGCCAGCACTGATATTGGGATCTTTCTTAACTTTTGCAATTTCTGATTATTATTGTTCTAATAGAGTTGACCCTTGAACAATGGGGGCTAGGGGTGCTAACCCTCTGCAGTTGGAATTCTGTGTATAACTTTTGACTCTCTCAAAACTTAACTAATAACCTACTGCTCACTGAAAGTTTTACTGATAACATAGTTGATTAACACACTTTTTTTTTAATGTTATGCCTATTAGGTACTGTTTTCTTATGATAAAGTAAGCTAAAGAAAATGTTAAGTATAAGAAAGAGAAAATGCATTTATAGTACCATATTGTATTTATTGAGGGGAAAATGTGCATATCAGTGGATTTGCACAATTCAAGGGTCAATTCTACTTTATTTTGATTAGGTTGAATATTTTCATGTGCTTATTGGAAATGCTTATTTCCTATTTTTTCCCTAAACTTCCCGGAGAAGGAGATAGTATAATTGCCTTCTATATGATTCCACGTTCTCATAGTTATTAAAGCTTTCTCATCTTTAATTTGATGTCATTACCCATTCCATTTAAGACTCCAACCATGTTTTTGCCAGAATGAGAATACTCCCTTTAAATACTCAAAATACTCATTTGATAACTACTGTGTAAACTCTTTTATTGTCCAGGTCCCGGAGGATGCGTGCCTTCACCTCTCTTCTTCCTTATGGAGATGCTTCTTATGGGTGCTTTCCATTTTGAGGCCCTTGGGGTTCATGGCTGATCATTCTGGGATGTGAGAGTTATAAACAGTAATCCTGGCTCTTTTCATTTGGAGATTAAATGCAGATGCAGACCAATGCTTAACTAACCAAATTTTAGCTATTTCTTTGCTCTTCTCTAAACTCTCTCAGAGTTTTTACTGTTCAGTTTTTACTCTTGAGTTGCAGAAATGAAAATGGAATGGATGCTACATGTAACAATATGGATGAATCTCATATAGTGTTACATGCAGGAAGTCGGTCACATAATTTTACATATTATATTTACAAGTGGCTTCATTGACTTGAAGGTCAAGAGCAGGCAAATTAATCTACAGTGATAGCGGTAAACTACCATTTACCTTTGGCTGGGGAAATATTGGCTGGAAGACCCTTGAGACCCTTCTGGGATGTCTTGTCATTTGATTTGATTTCTAGTTAGAAATGATTTTCTTAAATGTCATTTGGAAGCAGACAATAACATCATTCATGGTATATATGCATATTAAAATACATCAATTAAGAATTGTGCACTTTACTGGATATATGATGTACCTCAATAAAAATTTAAATGAAAGGGTATAGTGTGCTCTGAGTCTTCTGTTAAGTGAGTAGTAAGCAATTTATTTATCTACTTTTCCCTGAATGTCTCTGCAACTAAATAATCTTAAACCTCTTTTGTAAGACTTTTATTCTGATGTTATTATCTGCTTCCAAATGACATTTAAGAAAATCATTTCTAACTAGAAACGTTAGAAGTTACCAGAATAAAGGCTTATTAGTAAATTCTTGTAATTTTTTCCCCATAAACCTAGATATTTTTTTACAAATTTCATATATCTTTACCCACTTCTTAGGTTAGTTAAGAATAAGTAATTCTGAATATGGAAATGTCACAGAAATGCATTTTAATGTTAATTATGCTAGATGCTAATACAATTAACTAGATTTGTAACCTCACCAAGAAATTTGTAAAGTTGCCTCAAGATACTGGAAAAGCAAGACAGAATTTTCAGATCACTATGTCTGCCTGATTAATGGCTTTTAAGAACTTTCTGAAAAATGTTTCTTATCTACTACCATATGTAGTTTTCACCCACTCTCAAAAAATAAATGGGAATAATCTTTTGTTTAGATCTTATTTATTTTGCCAAGCAAGAAACTAATGCATAACAATTCTTTTGCCAGAAACAGGGGCACTTGGCTAGCTTAGTGGAGCATGTGACTCTTGATCTCAGGGTTGTAGGTTTGAGCCTCACAATGGGTGTGGAGGTTACTTAAAAATAAAAATATTTAAAAAAAAAAAGAAACGGAATTTAGCTCCTACAGTACAGCTGACCCACCAGAAAAGCTGCACATTTAAAATATAAGAAATATTTTGAAAGAACCATTGTGAAATGATCACTTACATGAAGTCACAGGAAGCTCCAAGGACCATATGTCTGATTACTGTTGAATGGAGCCAACATATCAAAATATCTAATTGATATTTTCCAAGGAACTGTAGATTATTATTACACATTCTACCTGAATTGTTCCCATGAACAAATCTCAACAATCATTTGGGAAAACTTGATTTTTTTTTTTCTTCTAGGAAAGACTTGGAACTGGTCAATTTTAAAGTGCTCACAATGGGATCTGTTATGAGGTATCATATGCCAGGTATTAAGCAGTGGAATATTGTTTCATGAATACCTTGACTAGTTTATATGTCTAAGAATGCAACTTTCCCTCTATAGCCTTCATTAAGTCCCAAATTAATCTATAAATTAGCTAGAATTCTAATCAGAATCCCTTAAGAGAGTTTTGGAAATTGGAACAAAATTCTGAAATTCCACTAAAATAATACAGGCTCAAGAAGTGAAGGATCTTTAGAAAAAAAAAATTGTTAAGACAGGAGTGTGCCTACCAGATATTGAAACACAAACTTGTAATTACCAGCTACCATTTCCTGAACATCTCCTATGGTCATCTGGCTGCTGAACCACACCACCAGTGACCACTATGAGTCCCAACAGATGACACATCTTGGGTGGACCAGCTGGTCACCTGGTGATGGATGGATGTGCCTTTCGTGGAGGAGCAGCAATTTGTCCCCAGTGGAATATATATAGAATACAGGTATTCTATATTTGAAGTCACTTTCATGCCCCAAATCACTTATCATTGATTTGCTGAAGACTTTATTTTCTATCCTGGTATCCCTGACAACATTATTTTGACCAAGGAATTTACATCAGTAGATGTAAGATGATTGTTAATGTTCATGTGACTTACCAGTCTTACTATATATCCCAGGAACCAGAAGTATGTTATTGATAGAGTGACCATACATCTTGCTGTGCCTAAGATGGCCTTGATTTATGCCTTATTGTTCCCGAATAATTATTCAAAATGCTCCTTTTGCTCTCAAAATTCTTATTGACATTTCCATTACAGTTTTAACTGGGAAACCACCCTTGTAAGTTTGTGGTACTATCCTCTAGGATTCACTATTAAGTCTGAACCCACCTCCGTATATGGTGCTGTTCTCTCTCTAAATAGAACACTATCATCCAAGGATCATTGTATATAAGGATGAGTGTATCTCTCACTATTATACTGAATGATCCTTTTGCATAATTTTTTTGCTTCCCATCCCTAAAACATGGACTTTGATGGCTGAAGGTTATTGCTCAAGGGATCTGGATTAGTTATCTACTGCTGTAGAAAAAGAATTCACTCCAACACTTAATGGTTTAAAATGGTAATCATCATTTATTATCTATCTATCACGAAGACTTTGGGTAAAACATGTGGATGTATTTGACTAAATGATTCTGGTTTGAGATTTCCCATAAGGTTGTAGGCAGATGGTAGCTGGGACTGGGGTCCAAGGCTGCTTCTTCACTTAGTCATTTAGCCTGGACTGGGTGACTAGAACAGCTGGGGACCAGAACAGCTGGAGCTCATTGAGTACCTCACTATGTAGTCTCTTCCTATGATCGCTCCAGCATAGCAACTTTAGGGTAATTCAAAGTTCCAGAGTACATGGAAAGAGGGAGAGTGAGGTAGGGAAGAAGGGGTGGGTGTGGGAAGAGAAAGACAGAAGGAGGGAGAGAGAGAAAAACATTATGTTGGTTAAGGCAATTACAAGGATTTTGCCAAGTTTAAGGGGAGGGGACATAGACCTCACCTCTCAGTGCAGGAGTGTTAATAATAATACATTGGAAGATAAGCATGTGGAATGAAACAGATATTGATGTAGCAATGAAATACAGCCTACTATAGGATACAATACTTGTTCCATTGAATGAAAAACTGAAACTCAGTGCAACCCGTGGGCTTGCAGTCCCTGTAGTCCCACAGCGTCCTATGCGTAGAAGCACCCCATGCTTGGTTTAATGCTCTGCTGTTGTCATCTTGAAATTCTTTTTTTTTTTTTTAAGATTTTATTTATTTACTTGACAGAGAGAGACAGCAACAGAGGGAACCCAACAGAGGGAATGGGAGAGGGAAAAGCAGACTTCCCGCTGAGCAGAGAGCCCGATGTGGGGCTCAATCCCAGGACCCTGGGATCATGACCTGAGCCAAAGGCAGGTGCTTAATGACTGAGCCACCCAGGTACCCCATCTTGAAATTCTTAATACATATTTAACAAGAGACCCATATTTTATTTCACAAACAGTTTTGCAAGTTATGTAGCTGGTCACGCTAAAATTGCTACCTATACTTCAGGCTTTTCATTCACTGGAAAAACAGGTAAGAAAATAGGGTTATGGTTCACTGGGATGATTAACTCTATGGAAAATCAGATTGCTAATAAACTACAGAAGTAGTTAGGACATCAACTGGTACATGAAAAAGTAAAGGAAGCCTATAATAGAAGTACTACCAAGGGGACACAGCCTCTAGAAACAAAAATTTTCATCATTCCATAAAATGCTGGCAGAAGGCAAAAGGACTGGGTAGAGGAAGAGGCAAAACATAATTACCAAATAAAGCCTGGGGACTAGTTGCAGAAACGGGACCATGCCATGTAATTGCATTTTATTCCTTGTATTTTCATGCATATATTTATTAACCACTACTGTTCTTTCTTCTCTTATCTTTGTGTGTATGTTAGTGGCTGTTGACTATACTATGTAGTCCATGGGCTACAGGGTAAAAAGAAAGGATTATGAAGAACTAAGGAAGGAATGGACATAGTTTTGACATTTTGAATCATGATGGCTGTAGTAATTAAAGAATTTGGATTGATCATTTTTGGGAAATTGATGATCATATTTTCAGGTGTGAGACCATTAGCTGCATTATATGTTGCATTATAATTGCACAGTGTGTGTGTGTGTGTGTGTGTGTGTATGTGTGTGTACATGTCATTGTGTCTGTCTTAAGAAGTGATTTGTACTGGAAATTTGCCTTCTTTTCAGGCCATGTAGCATCTATGAAGAATTATATTGGGGCAATTCCTTATTTTATGGAGCAAAACTTGGCTTCCATTTTGAAAGCTGAAAATACCAGATCCTTCTTTTCCTGGCTTTCTTGCTGCTAAGGTGTGTGCACATAACATAGGCATTCACCAGTCATGTATTGAAATGAAAGTAGGTGATGTAAAAAATTGATTCTAGTGGTGGATTGCATGGGTGGCAATAGCTGTATTCATAGCTTCAATCTTTGGTATCATTTTGAGTACTGTTTTGAGTAGAGTGAGCTTCAGTCATGACTCTTTAGCCTTTTTGGTGAGCTCCTCAATATCATTTTCCTAAGTTCCTTTTCTGTTAATTTTAGCCAGAGATAAGTTTTATTGTTTGCAAATGAGAACCTTAACTAATACATACAAAAAAGATTATCATAAAACTTTAAGAGTAATTGGAAATTTAAAAAAAAAAGTATAACATAATCCCATTTTTAAGGATGGGAAAGCAAAATACCCATAGCAAAAATATTGGGTAGAATACACAAAAATTCAAACAATAACTATTTCTGGTTTGTGGGACTATAGGAAGTTCTTCTCTCTCTTTCCCTTCTTCCTCCTCCTCCTCTTCTTTTTCTTCTCATTATCTTTCATTCTCTGTTATTCCCTCTTTCCTTATTTTCTTTTCTTCTTAAAACATCTTTTCTGGTGTTTACTTTACTGCATATAGGACGATTATTTGAAATGCCTTAAATGATTCTTAAAACATGACTCTTTTTTTTTTTTTAAAGATTTATCTACTTGAGAGAGAGAGATCACAAGTAGGCAGAGAGGCAGGCAGCGAGAAAGGCGGAAGCAGGCTCCCTGCCAAGCAGAGAGCCCGATGCGGGACTCGATCCCAGGACCCTGAGATCATGACCCGAGCCAAAGGCAGCGTCTTAACCCACTGAGCCACCCAGGTGCCCCTTAAAACATGATTCTTAATGATCCTTAAAACATTCTTAAAATATATAAAACATTGATAGATTTTAACAACTTATAAAAATGGAAAGGAACTTAGAAATTAAATACTCCAGCATCTTCACTCATCCAGGATAAGATACTCAGGTCGTGAAATGTTACTAACTCAAAGTCACACAGCCAAGTTCAAGGTAGAGATAGCTCTAGAACATGGATCTTCACTCATTCAACAAATGTGGATGTGTCAGGCACTGTTCTAGGCATTGGTGATAGAGTAATGAATGAGATAAAGTCACCCTTATCCTGAAGCTTAAATTCAAGTGGGAAAGACAAACAATAACCAGGGAAAGTGAAAAATAATATGGTTTTAAGTAGTGATAAATGTTATGAGCAAAACAAAAAACTCAATTGGAAGTGATCAGGTGAGTAGATAAGAAGTTTAGGGGAGATTCTCTGTAGAGTTTACACTTCAGCTGAAATCTAACCAGTGAGAATGAGGTAGACTGGGGGGATTTGGGAAAAGCATTGCAGGAATAATGAACAGTCAGTGTGAGGCACTGACGTAGACATGAGTTTCACACAGTCAAAAAACAGAAAAGGTCAATGAAATAGGAGCATTGGGGCAGGATGGGAGATGTGCCATGACATGTGATCAGAGATGTAGAAAGGGACCTGAACACTTAGAACAGTATGTGCTATGGTTAATTTTTTTATAACAAGTTTGAGTCACTGGAAGTTTTATTGCAAGACAGTATGGTCTAAGGGGTGCCTGGGTGTCTGGTAGTTTAAGAAATCTGCCTTCGGCGAAGGTCTGGATCTCAAGGTGCTGGGATGGAGTCCCACAGAGGGCTCCCTATTCAGCTTGGAGTCTGCTTCTCCCTGTGCCTCTCCCTCACTCAACATCCCCCCCAACACTCTCTCCTTCAAATAAATAAGTAAAAATTAAAAAAAAAAAAGACAGTGTTATGTAAGACAAAAATTAAGCAGAAAGAGTTAAGTCAGCTTTCTGGATTTTACCAGAATCCCCAGGAGGGCTTGGGCCACTCCCCCCAAATTTCTGATTCAATATTTCAGAATTTGTATTTCACAATTTCCCAGATGATGCAGATGCTGCCCGTCCAGGGACCACACTTTGAGAACTACAGCTCTGGTGCCATATTCTTGGTGACAGATGGTAATGTCTTAGACAAGGGTGGTACCTGAGGGGTGAAAAGCAGTAAAGAAATTGGGCATACACTGTGACAATAAAGCCAACAGGACTGACTTAGTCATTTAAAGCGTGGGTAGTGGAATGGCTTGAACTGCAAGGGGACAGTGATGCCAATCACCAAGATGGGGGAGACCGAGGGGTGAAGAGAGAGGGCGAGAAGTGAAATCAGTGACTAGGTGGTGTTTTGTTGTTATGTATCTCATTTCAGGTTTCAAGTTATACAGGGAGAGATCACAAGCAGAGAGTGTAAGTCTACAACTCAGGTGTGAGGCTAGAGCTGAAGACACAAGCCTGTGCCATCAACATACTGATGAGACTGAATGAGAATATAGAAAAAATAAAGCAGAGTAGAAAAATGGGCTCTGAAGCATTCCACCCTTTTTAAAGTTTTGGCAAAAGAGGCAAAGGAAACAGAGAGAGCTGTCAGCACAGCAAGAGGGAAAGCAGGAGAAGATGGTGCCATGACAGCGGAGGAGGGGAAGGATGTCCCAGGAGGAAACAAGTGAATGCAGGTAGGTGGGAATGCCCACTTCACCTGGCAACATGGGGGTCCTGGGCAACCCCGACATGGGGAGTGTCAGTGACTTGAGAGCATCAGAGGTTGATTGCAGTGAGTTAAGAAGTGAACAGTACATGAGAGAGCAGAAGCAGAGAATGTGGACAAGTCCTCAGAGACGTTTGGCTTTGAACGGACAGAGAAAAAGGAGACAGGGTAGCTGGAGGAGACTATGGATCAATCCAGGGAAGGGGGCTTGTTTGTCCGGTGGGGGGGACTTTTAACTTCAGGAATTCCACATCATGATTAAGGACAGACAGGCAAGGCCACACAGAAGGGAGCATCTGAGGCTGTCCACAAGGGATCGATTCTGCAGGGACTGAATCTTTGGGCCATGGGAGAAGTTGCCCAGGACTGTAGCTGGAGGGAGCAGAAGGCAGTAGGACAGAGGTTTCCTGCTCCCCAGAGCGGGAGACATGGGGTTTCTTTCTTCCTCCTGCCGCCCCGGAAGAGTCACCAAGTACCAAAGCACATTAATTCATTGCCATATCTTTGCCAAATGAATTGGGAAGGCACAGGGATTTGTTAGGAGGTAGAAGAGAGAAGGGAATAGTAGATCCCTGAGGAAAGAAGGTAAAGCCAATGAAAAAATTGTCCAGGGAGTTTTGAAACTATGAGGCAAACTTGGTTTCATATACAATAATATAAGAACATTTTGACTGATGAGTGACATAGTGAAAATGTCCCATGAGTGGTACAGAAGAAAATAAGGTGCCTTTATAATGTATGGTATATAAATAATCAGGGTAGAAGGGGTTGGCATGAAATGTTTTACATCTTCCCTCCTGAGGACAAATCATCTTTTAAAGAGGCTCTGTCGTGCCTTATTTTTTTTTTTTTTAAATCTTCCATGATTTGTGACTTCATTAGTTAATCTGACTACAGAATCTAAACCCGTGGTCAAGGTTTTAAGAATTATGTGTTTTAATTTAAAACATCCAAATACTTAATTTGGTATTCAAAATGAACCAAGTGGCTTGGGATTCAGATGTGTTAATAAGTTCCAAGTTTTTATACTACTAGCCATCTGCTCAAGCAGCAGACAAATTGAAAGCCCAGTAATATAGATACATCAAATATTCATGGAGATGAACTAGAAATACATTCTTCAGGAAAAACCCATTTCCACCTCAAGGTGTGCTACTACACACAAGTCTACTGCACTGTGTTCTTAGGGTTATGACTGCTAAGGATACTTCACATGGTAATGACTTTGTTTCAGATGTAACCTACATATGCTGGTGGTTTTGCTTGATCTGCTCAAAATAGTCTATCCTCCTTCTGTGGGAAGCCACTAGGAGCAAAGGGGCATTTAGAGCCAAATGTAATTTTTATTCATGAGCTTGCTCACTCTTTCTCATTCTCTTGCTTTTGATGTGTCTGGGTGTGGTAGGTTCAGAGAGGTGCAGCATTGCTAAGCACGCAGAAGTTTGGATGTTTTGTTTAAACCTTTTGCACTGTACAAATCTGGCCAGAATCTTCTGAGTGTGCAGCATTTCTTGGAAGTTTGCTAGTAGTACCTCTAGTTTTCTTTTCGACTGGCAGTTCGGGGCCAATTGTCGATCTTGTGACATTTTGTCGCTTCTTCTCTGAGTCCAGGCAGCAAGATACCAATGCATGTACTGAGTGAACATCCACATTTTGGGAGAGAAAGAAAGGGCTGCATTTTTGGCATTGCCTTTATGTGACATCAAAGGGTACCCCAGGATAAAGAGCCAGCTATGGCTGTTTCAGATTGAAGACGCTGAATAGTTACCAAATTTGAGGAACATTCTGCCTCTAGGTTGTAAATTTTAGTACTGATAACTTTAACCCTTTTTATTTTTAATTTAAAAAAAGATTTTATTTATTTGAGAAAGAGAGAGAGCACACATGTAGCAGCAGGGGTAGGGGCAGGGAGAGGGAAGAGCAGAGACTCTGTGCTGAGCGTGCAGCCCGACACGGGGCTTGATCCCATGACCCTGAGATCATGACCTGAGCCAAAATCAAGAGTCGGCCGCCCAACTGACTGAGACACTCAGGTGCCCCAACTTTAGTCCTTTAGATAAAAAGTCCTTTTTTAGCTCATAGACCTCACTTTATATTAACCTAATTTATTTTTGGTATTCATTCATCTAAATTATGTTAATTTACAGGTCAGTGCTAGGTGCTGGCTGAGGCACTGGGGATCCACTCGTAAATAAGCTTGCAGGATTAACCACTCAGGAAGGAGCTTCTCTAGGAGGACACTTTCCTCCCCGCATCCACTGAGTCAGTATCTTTTTCTATGCCCCCATGGCACCAGATACATTATTCGGCAAATATTTCTTAAACCTGTTGTTAGTCAGGTACTGCTACAAAATGCACAATCATGACTATAAACCCACATACATACAACATCAAGCATTTATCCTCATCTGCCCATTCGGTGGGTGTCGCCTGATGGAGGTGTCTCGGCTGAGTTTGGTTCTCAACTCTGACATAGGACCAGGTCTACTCCATTCATTGTCTTCCTTAGGCCACTGGATACCCAAGGATCTCCTAATAGCATAGGCAGGAGCACAAGAGGGGCACGTGGAAATGTGATGCTCTTGTGGTCAAAGCTGGCACGCTGACCCATTCTGCTAGCCACACAAGTTACCTGGCCACATGCACCATCAGGGGTGTGGGGTGTACACATCTTTCTTAGAGTGTGGTTGGGGAGGGAGGGAATGAATGTTTGCTCAACAGTCATCAACCCTATCCCAAGCACCTGCTATGTACCAAGCGTCTATCATTTAACAGGCAAATACAGTGTGGCTGGTTAAAGGCAACATAAGTAAGGGTTAAGATTTTGGATCCTGGGGCCACCTGGGAGGCTCAGTCAGATAAGCATCTGGCTTCAGTTCAGGTCATGATCTCAGGATCCTGGGATGGAGCCCTGAATTATCGGGTTCCCCACTGAGCAGGAAGTCTGCGTCTCCCTCTCCCTCTGCCCCTCCTCCTTCCCGGCTAGTGCTCTTTTTCTCTCTCTCTCAAATAAATAAATAAAATCTTTAAAAAACTAAAAGAATCTGGATTCTGAAGTCAGGCAATCTGTGAATTTTGGTTTTTCCATTTATTAAATCTATGATCTCGCACAAGATTTTGTATCCTCCCTGGGCCTCAATTTCTACATCGGTAAGCTGAAAGCGACAACAATGTAGCTGTCCCACAGGCTTCTGGTGGGGATTGAATAGACAATGCATGCAAAGCTTTAAATTTAAAGGCTGACACTGTATAAATGCTCAGTATATGGACACTAGCATCCTTAATACCAGGCATCCCAAATAACCAAGAAGAGCATCCTTGCTTTGGAGGTGCAGGGAAAAAAACTAAAGTAAGCTTAGTCTAGCATCTATCCCAGTAGGTCACGAGTCCATTGATGCATCTGCTTTGCCAAGAGCACCATGAGCTCCTCAAGGACAGTCTTGCTGCCTCTGCTCCTAGCTGCTAGCACAGGCTGACACTCCATGCATGTTCATGATGAACCACTAAAACCCAGTCCCCTCCCCACCATACTTGCCATAGCCCTGCTGTTAAAGCTACCCGCAGTGAAGGATTGTTTTGGTTTTTGTTTGGTGTTTTCATTTCCAGTCTGTTGCAGACTGGTGTTTTTTGTCTCTACTCTGTTTGGTGAGATGGGTCCCTTGGTCATAGGCTCGCATGTCGTGGCCATGTCAAATTGCCATAAAAGGTTTTTTTTAAAAGATTTTATTTATTTTTATTTATTTGTCAGAGAAAGAGAGCACAAGCAGGGGAAGCTGCAGGCAAGAGCAGGCAGAGTGAGAAGTGGACTCTCCACTGAGCAGGGAACCCGGTATGGGACTAGATCCCAGGACCCTGGAATCATGACTTGAGCCAAAGGCAGATGCTTAACCAACTGAGCCACCCAGAAGTCCCTGCCATAAGTTTCTAAATGTTTACTCGTGATTTCTGCCCTGATCTCTCTGTGAAATAGTAACAATCATTCTTTACACCAGCACCAGTTCCCTGACCCTCCCACCCCCTAGGAATAGTGTTGCTGTTACTGTTTGTGAACTTCCTCATTAAATAGTCTGATGAAATATCCTTGCAGAGTAAAGCATGTGGATAAGCAGACATGCCCTTTCTGCGATTCTTCCAGAAACTTAGAGCCAAGGGGCAAGACCATCATTTATCTTGTCAACACTTCTCTCTCAGATAATTCATCCCTGCTTCTTCTCCACAGCTTGATTTTCCTACAAGAACACAGCAGAAGCCACTGCAGAGGCAGGTATGTGAGTGGTGGGGGGCAGGTGATTCTAAAGAATTTAGTTCAGGGATTTCTGAGAATGATTCAGGCTCTGACACCCTTCCAGTGGAGGACTCTCACCAGCAGGGAAAGACCGTGGCCTCTGCCAGAAATGTGTGAGGATTTTCTCAGAGGTGCCTGCGACTGTCAATAACATATGCTGAGAACTCAGACAAGAGCTAATGCCTGAGCATCAAGTATTTATGGGCTGTTTCCCTCCTGGCTACTTCTGGATTCTCAAGTAGCCCTACTGCATAACCTAAGTGGATCTTGCCAGCTGTGACTTGAGCGTCGGCTCCTTCTACTTACTCTGTGCATGGAGTGTATCCAAGCCTCCGAGGAATGAAGAGCTTCGGGCTTGGAACAGGTATCTGAAACCTGCAGGCCAAATCCCTCCCTTCTGCATCTCATTTGCTGCCCTCACAGGCCCAAATGACCTGAGCTGGAGCTGCTCTGATCTGTGGTGGGTGGAGGATGGCACAGCTTTTTGGTCCCCCCAACCTCTAGGAACTAGTGGAGAGGTGTGAAGTTGGGTCATCCCCCCTCTTGTGCTACCTACTTCCAAGGGGGGCAGTCTTCCCCATAGACTGGATGTGCCTTTACCCTCCAATACCCCAAAGTCTCTCTGAACAACCCCCCTTATCTGCCTGTTGTTGTGGGGTGCTCCTTGACCCACACAGATCTGACAGCTCGGAGTGCTCTTCTGCTCTCCCTCCACCCATCTTCCACCCCCCTATTTCTAGAGCCTCATCACTGTGCAAGACAGGGATAATGTCCGTGGGGAGGAGGCACGGGGAAGGTTTTGGAGTATAACCAGGGGTGTATCTGAGAAAGGTGACTAGGTTTCCTGGGAACAGGGGAGAGACCAACCTTGTCTAGTGGATGAGAAGTATTTTTCACTGCACAGTATTTAAAAAGCGAATTTAGAGAGACCCTGAGATTCTTCCAACTCACTGTCCTTCAAGTAGCCATTGAAATCAGAGGTTTCATTTCTTGGGCCCTGGTCTGGGCTCCAGCTCTCTCCCAGCTGACTGTTGGCTACTGGGGACATGCCAAACATTCTATGGTTCCTTCAGCTAGCAGCATTTAAGCAAACAAGCAAACAAACAAAAAACTACAGCATCAAACTTCTGCTAAAAAAAAAAAAAAAAAAAAATCCTCCCGATGAAGTCCTAAAAACCTACAACAAAGATTTCAGATTCGTTAACTCTAAAGTTAATGAGAGGGCCACCTTGTTGCCCTCTCCTGATATGCACACACCCTTTAGGCAAGTGAGCGGAACAATACGCATGGCTCCTTGTACAGGACTGTACTTCTCTTCCTGTGTTTGCACGTAGGGCTCCTTCCTTCCGTCTCCACATGCACAGTCTACTCATCCTTTATCCCCTTATTCACGTTCTACTTTAAACCTCCCTTGGTATCCCAGAGAATCATGCCTTGCACATACTAGTCCACATTAAATATCCCTGGAATGAAGACATTAAAGCGAAAACTCCTTCCTTTTCTTTGTGGGGGACAGTGTTCTTTTTGTGCTTCAGTCAAGCCAATGAAGACTTACAGTTTCTAACCTCTAGAGGAGTATTATATAATGAGATTTGTTTGATGGAGATGTGGCTTTGGACATTATGGTTCAACCAAATGATTAAATGAATGAGTGAATGAACAAATGAATGAATGGATGGATGGATGGATGAATGAATGGATGGTTCTGACCTGTTGTCGGGGTGTTAGAAATTTTGCTTCATTTTCTATTACACCTGGAAAGTTCTCCAATAGCGTACCATTTCCCCTTTCTTTCTTCCTGTCTCAAATCTAAGATACTGTACTCATTGTGTCAAAACATCTGACTCTGAAGGAAATTACCTCTCTTAAAACATGCATAGCAAGTTTCCAAGTCATAGTGCAAATGAATAGTTGCTAAATCTATGTATCAAAAGTCTAGAGAAAAAGGTCTACTTCCCAGAATCATAGATGATACAAGAACCATCTTTTACAGAAAAGGAAGCATGGGTGCAGAGGAACCCCCCATCCCCGCCGTGTTCTCATAGATAGTGGCCATGGTGGGACGAGACCCACAGCCACAGATTTCCTCTCCATGAGCTCACCACTAGGCTCCCTCCCATGGTTGGAGCCACTCACTCATCTTTTGTGTGGATTTGAGGGCCTGGGAGAGGCAGCAGGACATGGATGGAAGACTAAGGCTGGAGTCTCACTCTAAATGTGGGGCTCTGACACCTTCTAGTGCTAATTATTAGCCAAGTCATCTAATTCCCTGCAAGTGCTTCCTTATTAGTGTTATGGGGGTGGGTCTTACCTATAATCTTTGGTGTTGTTATGAGAACCAAGGAAAAGACTTTCTGCTCCTTCCACGTGGACTCTACGGAGGTGATGCTCAGTCCTTTTGGTGCATCACACCAGGAATCTCATGATATTGGTTGGTTGCAGCATTGGTGATGTTACTTGGAGCCATTGGTTAAGTTGGTATCTACTAGGTTTCTCTACTATAAGGTAGAAAAATTAAAAATTTTCCTTTTAATTAACCTGTAGTTTGTGGGGAGATTTTTTGAGGCTATGTAAATATCCTTGTTCTTCATCAAACACGTATCTAGAAGTTTTGGCATGCACTGATGATTCTTGCCTGAATCAATTATCGCTCTGTTGGTGGTAACGTGGTGAAATCCTAATTCTGTAATTTCTTCCACATCCATTAGCTGCATAAACTGAAAGCTGATAATATTAACAATGAATAACACAAAGAGTGCATCAAGGGATTTACATAGGCTTTTAAAAACTCCATCAATAAATACTCATGACCCGGGAACTGTGGTTAAGCACTGGGGGTACATCAGACAACAAGACATCATGACCCTCTCTCCGTGGTGCTTACTGTGTAATACCAAACATATGACAATCAACACAAGAGCAAATAACTAAAAGTAGGCAAAATATGCAAAAAGGGCCATGGGATCGTATGACCAGCATGTCAGGGAAGGCTATTTAATCTCCATAAGTGGTGTTGAAAAAGAAACCGAGAAGGAGATGACATTTGATGGTGAGGGCATTAGAGGAAGAAAAGTGAAGTCAGGCGGGACCCTCATGGGCAGGGGCTGGGAGACCAGCACTCCTCCCAGCCACCTCCCTCTGCTGGTACTCTGACAGAACTGAAAGCCAGTATGTTTGAATTCCCCTTGCCATGAGGGAACAACCATTGGTCAGCTAGTCTCAAGGGAGACATTGCTTGACCTCCAGCCTCTTGTTTCACACAGGCCCGGTCAGAAAGACACACTTGTGTCTTGGAGAGAGATAAAATAAAGCTCTCCCTAAAAGTATTGGGTTAGACCTCAATATCCCAGATTTTACTCCAGAAAAACAGGCCCTGGTATAATGTTCTAGACTAAGGATGTACAATCAAAATCTTACCTGGGTGGCCATGCAGAAAGGACTCACATACTTCTCTCTCAAGGATGCTGCTAAAAGAAAGTGTGATTACATTTGAAGAGTGTTCAGTGGCTGTACAAGATGTGCAGGTTCTCATTATTATTTTATTTCTTTCTCATTTACAGAGTATATTTTGGTGATTACTATTAATATGGCACAACACACCAACAATTAATATAATATAGTATGGTCTAATATAGGGTGCCACATATATAAAGCATTGCTTTATATATGTGTGCATATATATATATATAAAACACATTTTATACATTATACATTTTATAATATATATACGAAAGATTTATTTATTTGTTTTAGAGGGAGGAAGGGAGAGGGAAGAGGAAGAGAGAATCCTCAAGCAGACTCTCTGCTGAGCACAGAGCCCGATGCTGGGCTCGATCCCAGGACCCTGAGATCATGACCTGAGCTGAAATCAAGAGTGGGCCACTTAACCAACCAAGCCACCCAGGTGCCCCCACATAATATATTTTATTTCAATGTAATATTCACTAAGATAGCTTTCTGATACAATTTTACATGATATAGAAAGAAAACTAACATGATTTTTGACCTCTGTTGTATTACCAAAAAAGAGTTTTAAGATCCAAGCTTGAACTTAGGTTCAGATACTGATTTTTAAAGACTGGCAATCATAAAACTTGAAGAGTCACTTTGCCCCTCACTGTTAATGGTTATAGCTGGACTTTTTCACAAAAGCCGGAAAACTTGTCCTTGTCATCCCTTCATGAAGAGTCTGGGACTGAGCAAGGCTAAGCAGGGTCACTAGGCTCTGTGTGCGTCAGGGGCAAGACAAAGCCCATATTTATTGGCTGTGAACCACTAACGCTCCCTTCCACAATAAATCCATGGGACCGTGAAAGGCACCTGACCCCATATGAACAGTGCATTACACATTTCCAAGCTGAGGTGACAGAGTATTTCCGAAGTCATTGGAGTTGTATGGTATTACGGTAAGGACATATGCTTTTCAATAAGTTGCCTAGAGCTCATACATCTAAATGAGGCTTTCCTGTGGAGCAGTTATTGTGGGAGAGGATACACACATGCTCACAGAGGTGCCATTTCTTAAAATACTCTGGAGCTCTGTTTTTGGAATAGCTGTATAATACTTTTTTTTTTTTTAACTACATAAGAATGATCAATGCCTCGTCTACTCTATGATTGTCTCTTATCCCAAAATAAAAGTAAACTTCGATCACTCTTATTATTCTCCTTGTGTTGTTTCCCCAAATGTATCCCATCTCTAAATACCAAGATAATCTAACCAACATGAAACATATCACATTTCAGGTTTGTGGATCCAGGTTCAAGTTCACACACCGAGGAGGAAATGCCCTTTCCCCAGACGAGGGCTAAAGAGAGGCGCTGGGTAGCTGAGCTTTGATTCTCCTGTAGAAGGAAGAATCAGGGTAGTACCTCTTGGGACAAGTGCCCAGCCTATGTGATCATCGTATCAGGCATTTACTGATGTAAGTCTGACACCAGGCTGTGCAGAACGCCTTCTGAGTTTCCTCAAACTGTAGTAGGAGTTATATACCTGGGGTAAGGCCCTTAAGTGGGACTTTGTCTCCAGCTGTAAGGAACCTCATTGATCCCAGAGAGCTTTGCAAATATGAGCTTTTCATGGGAGCTGGGAAGGGTTGGAAAAGCTGCATTATGCTACACCATTTCCTGCATGCATTCCCCCATTCACTATTCTAATAAGCTTATCGTGTTTATTAGGAGGCAAGCATAGTGCTAGGTCTTGGAATTATAATAGTAGCAGCCTGGTCTGTGTGTTTCCAGTACAATGGAGTGGTAGTCAAGAATTAGCGATATCTTTACCTATGTGTATAGTGAGAATGATGGAGAAATAGTCCCTCTTTTTCTTGTTATCTTATTAGTTTTTCTATAACTATGACATATTAATTGCAAAATAGGAACATACAAATTTATGTTTCAGTGTCCCTTATTTCAGAGGGCCGTTTGCACCCTGGTGGAGGGAGTCCCTGACTTGGGTGGTGGTTGAATGGTGCTCTGTGGTCCAGACTTTTTTTTTTTTTTTTTTTTTTTTTTTTTTTTGAGACAGTGAGAGAGAGCACAAGCAGTGGGGAGAGGCGAGGCAGAGGGAGAGGAAGAAGTAGGCTCCTCACTGAGCAGGGAGTCCAACATGGGACTTGATCCCAGGACCCCAGGATCATGAGCCAAAGGCAGAAACTTAACCAACTGAGCCACCTAGGCACCCCCAGCAAATACCATTCTTAACAATCCATTGATGGGCTCCCTCTGGTTCTACTCCAGAGCTCTCATGAAGACTTCGAGTGGGCACAGTCTCCAAGGAGAGCATGATTCCTGGAAACCGGCTCAAACTAACTCTATGCAAATATTCCCTGTCTTTAAACTAACAGACTCTCTCAAAGACACCATACATAGGGCATTCGTCAGGACTCTTTGTGTTGAAAATGATGGAAAACCCAACTGAAACTAACGCAGAAAAGTGGAGGGGCGGAGGGGAGGGTTTTTTGTGGCTTTTTTTTTTTTTTTTTTTGGCTACAGAACTTACCATCAGATGTGCATGGCTGACGAATGGCCCCTATCTTGGTTTAGCATCACTCTCCATGGTGACCCCCAATGGCTCCTGGGTCACCCCTTACTGGCTTGTTGGCTTGTTCTAGTGGATCTCCCTCCCCTCCACTTTCTCACTGGGAGGACTTCTGATTGTCCCCGTGGCCTGTGACTTGGAACACTCTATAACTGCCCTTCCTGGGTCACAGGCCAACCCTCCACTGAAAGCTGGATGCATGAGGGGAAGTGGTGGCTGTGGGGAGGGGTGGCACGGGTGTCTTCAGGGAAGGAGTGGTACTGTTTGCAGAGTGAAGGTCAAACCAGCAATGCCCACAGGCATGACCTCCAAGGACTGTGGTACCCAGAGGAATATCTGAGATCAGTGTAGGTTATTTACCATCGACCACGTAGAATTCCCTCCTAGTCAATGACACTGAAACCATGAGTGAGAACAGGATAGCAGTGTGCCGGCCCCTTCTCCATATCTCCTTTCTACCAGAGTCCAGGACTCGGTGCCCGGCAGCCTGGTGGTCTCTGTGGGTGGGCTGCGCTGTTCTGTGTATCCACTCAGGGCCAGCCCACTGGGGCCATCAGAACGAATCGGAGACATGAGAGCTTGACAGAATTTTTAGGTATTTATTTGGCAGAAGACTTGTTAGAGGTAACCTACCCTGAGCGCTCACAAATCAAACTACTGCCACCAAAATCTAGGTGAGGAGTCTTAGTTGAACTGGTTAGACATTTAGTTCTGGGAGTTTCCCTGGCTTGCCCCCCACTCCCTTATTTCTGCCCCTCAGTTATTTTCTTGGGTGCATGATGCTGTTCCCTTCTTCGGCCATCTCACGCTCCGAACAGTTGAACGGACTTTGCTCTGTTCTGGGGGGAGCTCCCATGTTGCATCCTCAGCTCTGCCTCCCCAGGGTATAAGATCTCCTTTTGCAGATTGACAAACTGCAGTCATTTTAAAAGAAATGCCACCTCACACAGAGGTCAGTGTTGGTGGCGTTTTAACGAGCTCTGCTGAGCACACGAGTGCTCGGTGGAGAGACAGGGCCATTGTTTTTGCTGGTCTGTGACTGACTGGGGGCAGGAAAGGGGACGATGCCCATGGGGCTGTCTTTGTAGCTGGCATGTGTGCGTGCTCCTGCCTTAAGCACTGTCTGCAGCAACATCTACTTTATCTGCAAGGCTCAGGGTGGCGATGAGATCAGTGTGCTTAAAGGACTGGCTCAGTTAGATTAAGAATCATCCAACAAAACCCAGGTTGCAGAATCCTGTCCCCTCTATTCACATTTTCAAATCCTGAAATTATAGAGTACAACGTCTGTAATAAAAGTATGAATACCCACACCCGCACAGACATCTGTAGAAAGCTTTCACACAGAAAAGCCTTTTGGCTCTACATGTTTAAGTCTTTCAAAGACTTACTTTCTAGGAGCATCCAGAACATCATTTAATCCTGTATGATGGTCTTGTAGCTCCTTAGCCTTTCTGGGCCAGTGGTGGGAGGGAACTATACAACTCAATCATCTCAGACAAGCCCAGCAAATAGGTTGTTTTCACTCAGTCCCCATTCTTGGTCACTTTTCCAGCAAACTGCCTGTTTCAATTTCAAGTTCAGTGCTATCATACAGTTCTGCACAACTGAGCCCTGAATTACTGCGAGGAGATAGAACAACTCATCTACTAGGTACAGCGTGTAGTGTAGTTCCCAGCCCATGGAAGGCTCTCATACATCATAATTTCTACCAAAAAACCTTATCTCCAAAAGTCAAGTTCACAACAGTATACAGCACTTAGGAAAACTTCTCTCTCTCTGGCTTCTCTCCCCCTCTCCTACCCCAAGTTCACTAAAGTTCCTATTACAGTAACAATGCAGCACAATGGAAAATCCAATTGCTTTGAAGGATATTGGACTCAGGCATTCACAGTGAAAGAAATGGCAATGTTCAATTCTGAGCAGGGATTGTCCACCTAGGGTTTTAATTAACTGCCCATGTCTACACGTCTCAACTTCCCACTTGAGCAAAAATGATTTTTAGGACTACAGTTGATTTTACAGATAAAGCAAACCCAGAAAGTTTTACAAAATAAATTAAAGTGGGAGTTAATTCTGGGCAGTGTGTATGCAAAGTGGGTTTTCCCAAATGAAACCACAGTATGAACATTTAGATGGGTGGGTTTTCCTATTGCTTTCTCAGTGGGAAAAGTTAAATAGACTAATGTGAGATTTAAACAACATGTTTAAACAACAATTAAAACAACACTGGCAGACAGGCCACAGAGCCATATGTGATTTATTGCCAAATGTTCTCTATGATGAATAATGGTCATATGCATATGCGGAAGGGAGGCGAGAAGATCAGGTAGCTTAGAAAGGAGGTAGTTTGATTTGGGGTCCACAGGAGTTTTGCTAGAAGCTGTGGAGGGGGAAGACAATGATGCACCCTGGAGTTGTGTCCTCTCCACTACTAACCTGTCAGACTTCCCTTTGTGTTCCACAAAATCCTAGACTAGAATGACTGCCATGGTAATTCTTATGTAAATGAATGAAAGAGAGTTTTCCCATGGCTAATTGTTTTCTAAAGTTGGAGCTCCCTATGAAGTGACAATACCTTCAGAAATTCATGAAATGAAAGAGAACAGGGAGAAAGAGGGGAGACACCAGACCCCACCGAGTGCTACTGTGTACACAAATTTTTCCCTCTTGAAAGAGTAACTCTTTCCTCTTGAGGAGAGGCAACAGTGTCTTCATTTTACAAACCAGGAAGGGAAGGCTCAGCAAGTCTAAGTGAGTTGCTGGAGGTTTCTGGCCAGAAGAGAAGGCACTGGGAGTTGAATCCTCAGTTACCAAAACAGAGTGGGGAGGTGGGGAGGGTCTGGCACTTTCCAGAGCAGATAGGAGAGTGTGAGAAGCTGCCCCTGGCTAGGCCAAGGACACCGAAGTTTCAAGTTCCCAGAGATGCCTCTGCTTGGCTCCAGTCAAGGTGACTAGTTTTTCTGTCTCTAGGAACCTCCACCCGGTGAGTATTTGCTGGTCTGCACTCTTCTGTTGGTTCCTATTGTCTTGGTTCTCCAATTGGGGCTGGCGGATAACACATTCTCCAACTTACCACTGAAACTGAAATCTGAGCTCAAGTAGGCTGACCAGCTTGTAAAGATACTATATATATTATATATGCATACATAGAATATGAATGTATATTATAGATGTATACATAGTATATGTATGTTATATATGCATATATAATATATCTACATAGAGTTAAATATGTATATATATGTATATATATACACACATGTCTTACTTTATTTCAAAGATATAAAAATGGTGTTTCTTTGAAATCATGTATTATTTGGTATGATTTACTTTCTATTACAGAAATGTTATTAATTAAAGAAAACAGAAATAAGACTAGCAAGCGGTGGCAATTGGTGGTAATTAAAGTCAGACTAAGCAAACAAATACTCTGTGTCAGGAGAACATAATCTTTCCCCATGCTCTGTCTGTGGTCCCACACAGCAGCTCTCCATAGCTCCGCCCTTCTCTTTCCTGGATGTCTGACTGTCCATGCACTGGGGACACAGCAGGTGATGAGGGTGGGTTATGAGACTGCCTACCCCCGTCTGGCCATCAGCTTGTTTCTGCGATCTTGTGGGAACCGAGTTCCTCTCAAAGTGGTTCCAGACTCAAATACAGCTTAAGAACCACTACACACTAAAACTGCCTCTTGGAATGGAAATGTACTCACGAAGATTCCATAGAATAGCTGAGGTTTTGTTTTAACCTAGAGGGTCCCCTACATGGCCTTTGACCCATACAATGTTTTTCTCTCTTAGACACTCATTACTAAGTAGCTAACAGGCTCTTTGCTTCTCATCAGCCCTATTGGTCCTGCGTGAATTGCTTTTCCTAATATCTATAAGGTTCCTCCCTCACTTGCTTCAGTTACTCCTCAAGTGATAACCCAAGTAAGACCACCGCTTATCACTCAGCCCTGTTTTGTTTTAAAGAATTTATCTCTTTATTTATTTATTTATTTGCTTGCTTACTTACTTACGTACTTATTTTAGAGAGCATGAGCAAGAACAGGAGGGGCAGAGAAAGAGAGAAAAGAATCTCAAGCAGACTTCATGCTGAGCATGGGGCCTGACTCGGGGTTCAATCCCAGAACTCTGAGATCGTGACCTGAGCTGAAACTAAGAGTCAGACGCTTGACTGACTGTGCCCTGCAGGAGTCCCGGCACTTAGCCCTGTTTTATCTGCACCCCCCCAAGCTTGTGTCACTGTCTCATATTCTGTTTATCTGCTTGTTTAGCTTATCTATTGTGTGGTCTCACAAGGAGACCAGAGCTCCTTGGGAGGTGGGGTGGGAAGGGGCAGTGATGTTCTGCCTGGTGGGGTCACTGCCTCACCCCTAGGCTTCCAGCAGAGCCTGCCATGGGGCAGCCACTCTCAGAAGGGAAATGAGATGGAGGAAGCAGGAGGGGGGCAGACAAAGAGAACATGTGTGAAGGGACAGCACCCTGCTGAGCCTTTCTAATCTCTCCCTTCAGATTAGGACTCCTAAAGGGATCTCTTTAGGAGTCTTGGGTTTTCTCTTACCCTGTATTCATTAAGCAAACTTGAAGCACCTACATCCCACACATACCAGACAGTTAACAAGGCAGTGGCGACGCTGCAGTGGGGAGTCCCCGCCTTCAGGGGAGGGTCCCTCTTCCGGGCACCCGTATGAACGGAAAGAGGAAAGGCAAACACAACTATGTCACCTTCTTAGCTGTAGTTCTGTCTTCTCACAAGGCAATATGTTTGCTCTCCAATGTCTTCTGTCGCCCTTAACATGAATGTGTGGAGAAGCAAATAAATCACCAGGAGAAGAGGATTAAGAGTCCATATATGTTGAAGAAGAGAAGATGCTTTACATTTTCTTTCCAGTTTGAAATTTGGCCTTCCTACCTGCCAGGCTACGTATCGGGTCAGATGCCCCTGCAGTCCCCCTCCCCCAACTCACCAGGATCTTAATTTAAAAAATAACGGTAGTGTAATTTGACCCTCTGCACACTTGTCTGGAATAAATTCTTTAAGAAATCTGACATGTGTGTGCTTACAAACACATTTAAGAGCAGAAAGCACAAAAATCCATTTCGACCATTAAACCGGATTTAAAAGGCATCAGGTGGTGAATTAAAGGCTGACAACAAACCCTTGGAACCTGAAATGCTATCCCAAGCTCAACTCGCAGATTCTTTAAACCAGAGAATTCTCAGCACATGGAAGCAGATCAGAGCAAGGAGTCTGGGAGGAGTGGGTTGTTTTTTTATCCAATGCTTACACACAGAGATGCTCTGAGGAATTTGAAACATGGACAAAACACAGCAAGCCACATGGAATCTTCTTCTCACAGCCACAGACCTTAGCCCCACGTTCCTGGCACCACCTGCAGCTGTCTATTCATTGCGAGCAAACGGGAAGAGCTTTTGGTGAAGCCCGTGAAGTTCCTAAATAAATGTGTCCATGTGTACTTCCGAAATAAAATGCTCAGTAGTTCAAGTCCTTCAAATGGTTGAGAAGCCTGCCTGAAACATTTGGAGAGCCTGGCCGTCAGCGGCCAACCGAGAGGCACAGAAATAACTCCCCTGACTGCTGTTCTCCATCTATTATGAAAGAACGAAAACAAAACCTTGGGGGGGAGGGCAAGGGAGATCAGAACAGATTAAGCATGCCTGGAAATCCTCGAAAGCTTCCAACTTATTTACACTTATGAAGGCGAAACATGATCCCCCCAACATGTTAGGAGGCGGTGCCGTGAAGCGCTCTCCCTCCCCGTCCATCTTCCGTATGTTCTCAATCACCAGCCACCACAGTTTCGTTCCATTGAGAGAGCAACTGCATTCAAGCATGGCTTGCCTTTTCTTTTCTTCTTCTTCTTTTTTTTTTTTTTCTAATTCCCCAGTTAGTAGAATTTTCAAAGAAGGGGATGTTGAGCCCATGGTTGAGAGAAGTTATTGTGCACAGCAAGGCTAAAATGGAAGGTGTTTCTGAACCCTATTTGCCTTGAGACAGTCTGCCAGGAAGGTTTCAATGACTTATACCCAGTAGAGCTATGAGTACGTATTTTCATATAAAAGGCAAACTGGTATTTTGGCAAGGAAATGGGGTATGTTATTCGTTGACCTTTGAGACAAAGTCAAGATAGAGATCATGTATTCTTAGATCATCACCTGCCTTCCCCCCCAGCTTATCCCAAGGAGAGGCCCTCGCTGCTTTTGGCTATGTATGATATGGAGTGAGTAGGAGACTTCCACTTCTTTTTATGGTCATTGTGCAATGAGTGACAAATTCTTGCTTATAAAATCCTTTTATGCAGAGAGGTTCATATCGTGGACTCCTGTGACCTTAAATGTGCTGTTTTCTCCATTTTCCAAAAACAAATACTAGGACAAGAAACTTAGATGCCAACCCCAGTTCTCACTTGTAGAATGACAGTGTCACAGTTAAAGACAGGAGGGGTAGAAGGACAACTTGATGAGGGGATTGCAAAACCATGAGGTGGAATTAGGTTTGGATTCATCCATTTGTTCTGAAGATATATATTATTCAGCCCCTCCCCCCATGCCAGGCACTGAACCAGGCAAGGGGGGTAAAAGGGTGCCCACGATAGACAATAGCTTAATGAATAGGAGGATTTCAGATTGTGCTAAGTGCCAGGAAGGAAATTAGCAAGGGATAGAGATTAATTAACACTAGGAATCGTCTTTACATAGAGGGGCAGGAAAGGAATATGGCAATGCCAGCGAAATCTGAGAGGCACAGTCCACAATGTGAGGACAGACTGTCGAGAGGAAAAGGGTCTGTGAAGGAGAACGGCACGATCCTGGACCCTGGGGCGGGGGGTGGGAGCAGCTTGTGCTGTTCACAAACACGAGTGGGAGCAGAGAAAATGGGGAGCCTCGGTGTTGGGGGCCAGGGTTGTGAGGAGACGCCGTGGGGTCTTACAGCCTGAAGAGAGGCATTTTTAAATGTTGTCATCACCACCGTGGAAAACCACTAGAAGGGTTTAAAGCAGCAGAATGATACAATGTGCTATTGGTTTTGCAAAGGTCACTTTGGGTTCCTTGATGGAAGTGAATTGAGGAGAGAGCAGAGTGGAGCCCCCACTCAGAGGCTATGGCAGTGGTCCAGGGGAAGGTCCCAGAGGCCAGTGTGCCTTGGGCAAAGGAAGTGAAGGGAGGTCACAACGTGATGCCACTCTGCCTGCTGTGTTTATCAGAGCTGGCATGTGGTCTCTCCTGTGTTTTTCACTTCCGAAAGTAAGATCCCAAGGACTAGGGCTTGTATTTATGATTCCAGAATGTATCAAAAACATTTCCCATATCTGACAACTATAGCATTCTCCCTGTTTTCCAGTTAGTGACCTTGAAAGTTGATTAACTGTGAACTTAGGTAGTCTGGAATTTTGACCTGCCAAAGAACCATTTGCAGGGTACTGGTTAAAACGGCAGATTCTTGGGCCCACTCCTTGTCCTTCTGACTCGGGATTGTCTGGAAGGGAGCTCAGAAATTTGCTTTGTGTTGAGAATCTCAAGGAATTCAAATATAGTGTTTCAGGGGCACATTTTGGGAAAATATGCAGTAGAGCTGGCCCTTTGATCCTGCCTCTTGCTGGAATCCTTGTAGCTTTCTAAGTTTTGTTGGTTAGTTTTCAATTGAAGAATAGTCTGGAAGGGCCAGGTTGTGCTGCAGGACAAAATAATGTCCCAAATCACAGTGGCTTGCAAGATAAGATTCATCCCCTGTGGCTTACACATCCATTCTGTATGTATGGGGTGGAGGGCTCTGTTCCCCATTGTCTTCACTCAGGACCCTACTGACAACTCCACCTTCGGCAACTTTGCCGGCTGCCATGTTTGAAGGAAGAGAATATGGGGAACCCGGGACTGGCTCTACCCTACTCTTAACATGGTCACATCCTTTCACTGGCCACAGCTAACACTTTGAGGTGTGAACATGCATCCTCTGGTGAGCCAGAAGGAGAAGCAAACGGATATCACAACCAGTGGCAATGTTTGCGCCAGAGAATACAGGAGGCAAAGAATGAAGCCTACAAAAATGGCCCCTAAGCTCTCTGAGGAATATGGGGCATCTATGGACAGTGGAGTTACTAAAATAATGTGAGCATAGTACTAAGTATTTCCAATATTAGAAAAATCCCTTCATCTCTGTTAAGTATTTTTATATCTGCCGTGGTTAAATTGAAAAATAGTTAATGCATGTTAATAGAAAATCTAATTAATCTAATTAAAGTTTCTTTAAATATCTGCTAGTTTTTGAGGACAAGAAACACTGCACAGGAGTAATACCTGTTAACTACATCACGTGATGGACTTGTTCGTGGTGGAGAGCCCCCATTCCCTGGTGCTGGTCCTCAGTGAGGGTGGTGGGCACCAATGTCTCTGTTCCAGCTCCACGGGCCGAGTCACCTGCTCTACACACCTGAATCCCCTCCCCCGCTTCATTTCTCTGCACCTGTTTCCTCCTCTGTAACATATAACAGAGAGGGAGAATTGATTGCTAATGTCTCCGCTTCAGTCCTCATGTGATCAAATATGAGAAGCAGGTTTGAGTCCCTCACTGGGAAGGAAGAACCGCAATCCAGTATCTGCAGCTGTGTTCTCGGCTTCTGGGGAATACACCTTACCTACCTTACCGTGATATGCCTTACCTACCACAAAGGAGCGAAAATGGCTCCCACATTCTTAGATGCTAAAAATTCATTAAGGAATGAGTCTTAGCACGTGCTTTACGAACACGGGTTTGCGTGTTCACTCCTGCCACTTACTGGATGTGTGCCTTTGAGAAGTTGCCCAATCCTTGGATCTCTCATCGACAAAATGGATTCTAACTCACTTGTGACGTTCCTGTGAGAATAAAATGAGATGATGTGATGAAGGGCTTAGCATCACATCTAAGACACACTTAGTTTAGTTAGTTTGTTAGTTTGTTTACGGATTGCTTCATGAATGTGGAATGAATAAAATGCCCAATTAGTAAATGACTATTTCATTGTTATCATCATTAGTTTTGTGTGCTGTGTGAGTTTGGTCACACTTGATCCTGTCAGCTTCCGACAACCTGTCACAGTTCTGGAGATTCCTTCCATTGAGAAAAGAATCTTTTTGCAGACTTCATTTCTTTCCCCAACTAGAAATCTCTCACGGCTGGTACATAAAATGCCAGTCAGGGAAGTATTTGGTCCCCATCAAGCCTTGCCTGCCATCCTGCTTACCATGACAACATGAAACCCAGGCTTCTCTGAATTTTTGTTAATCCTGCATCTCATTCTAATGTTCCAAAAACAGCTCTCAGGGCCGCCACAGCCCTGAGGCCAAGGGAACACACATACCACATGACGTTCCTTCTGTTTTACCAGTGAGGGAATGGAGGCAAAGTTTTAGTCAGTTATCAGAGGAGGAGGTTTCTAAAGACTGTTGAGGCCCATCTCCCTCTGGCTTTTCCTTCTGCTGGGTTTCTGCCAAAGCAAGGGAGTGTGAGCTGAATATACGAGAGAAATCCTCCACGATGGTGCCTTGTGCAGAGCGAACAACACCGCCACCAAGCCTGTGGGCCTTCACGGGACAGCTCTAGGAAGCCATGTGGAAGCCAGTGGGACTCTTGGTCATCTCACAGAGCTAAGTGGACAAGGCAGGTTTCAGATTTTCAAAATTGTGGTGAGATTCACCATCCTTTCTGAGTTAAGAATCTATCCAGTTCCTCTGGAACATCCTTAACCTTGTTATACCTTCCCCAGTGCATCTTCTGGGCAAAACACACCATGTCCCTCCTCAAGGACAGCAGAAGGGAGTAATGCTGATTCACTAAATTGCTAAAATGTGCTTCCTGACTGTTGAACTATGGGCATTTATCTCTGTTTACCCTTCTGAAAGTCCTTGGCGAAAAAAGACAGGATGTACCTCAACATCACAGTGCACTCAAAACTGAAAGAACACTTCTCTAATGACAGCCTTGTCTCTGGACTAAGCAGGCTCTGGGTTATTCATCATGGAACAGCTGAAGTCTTTTTCTAAATTTTATTGGTGACCGTTTTGGTAAGAGTGAAATTGTTTGAGACAGGTTTGTACACACAGGCCGCAGATGAAATTAATAAGATGAATTTAAGAGCACTTTGGTTTTAAAATATAAGACACTTTAGTCTGCCGTTCTCTGTCTTGAGCTGGGCTGTGGCGGCGGGGTGGGGCGGTGGGGGACAGAGCTGGAGTTGTGGTGTTGAGTTCAAGCCCTATTCTGCCTCTTACTTCCTATGGGATCTTGGTTAAGGGGCTTCACCTCCACGGAACTGAGGTTCTTCATCTGTAAAATGGGATGGTAACTACCCCCCAGCCCAGGTTGGTTTGATAACACTTACTGAGTAACTACCACAGGACTTAAAAGTGATCGGTTAAGAAAAAATCCAGTTGACACTTATGAAGCATCTAACAGATCTGGGCTGCTGTGCTGTGACCCTGGGGTCACCGTTCACATTATAATCATTGGAGATTTATGAATTATTAGGACTTTTTAAAAAAAATAAATTGTTTTGAGGAAGGTATACCTTTTAACCATTTACACACAAGCACTATTTAAACTAGCAAATGCTGGGCCCATGGGCAGTGCACAAATTACTAGGTGGTGGGAAAAGGCAACACAGAAATGCAAAAATATCACCAGTTGATCCTTGTGTTGGGTCTTGAAAGAGCAGGGGTGTGCAAGGTCAGGAGGAAGGAAAAAGCATTCCTCACAGAATGAAAAACTACTGAAACAGCAATAGTGGTGATTCTAAAACCTGTCCATAAATTCTCATTCTTTCCTTTAAAAGATGAGGTCTAACTCTCTTCTCCATGAGTGTGGGCGGTATGTAGTGATATGTTTTTGATGATTTGAACACAGTGGAGGTGTGTGACTTCAGCTATTGGATCACAAAAGGCTCTGTGGCTTCCTCATTACTTTCTCTCTTGGGCCAACTCCCTTTAGAGGAAGCCAGATGCCATGTTGTAAGGACTCTCACTACCATCACGTGATTCATCTTGGGGTTTCAGATTCTCCAGCCAGAGTCAAGACTTCAGAGGATGCAGCCCCAACTGACATTTTGTCTGGAGCCTAACGACATTCCCTTGTGCCAGAACCATCTAACTACGCCGGTACAGGAGTGGTGGACTCCTAATCCACAGAAAGGAGATAATATATATTTATTGTTTTAAGTTGCTGAGCTTTGGGAAATTTGCTTTGCAGTAGCAGATCACTAACACAGTGGCAATGGAAACTTCTTCTGCTTGGAGCCTGGGGGCGTGGGGACACAGAAAATGGGGTCTGAAAGGTAAATGCCCAACATTCTCTGATAAGAAATTGAGATTTATCCTTTCAGCAACATATTCAAGCTGGAGGACGTCTTTCCCTAGAGGAGTGATGCGATCAGAGTCTTTGGCGTGAAATGGGACGGGAAGGGAGATTGGCTGGGGCCGAGGGGACTCCAGTTAGCAGGCTACAGGAACAATCACTCCGGTAGGAAGAGGAAAGCCTGAATTAAGACAATGGCAGAGAGGGTGGATATTGGGAGGACTGTCTTAAGATTTGGCGGTTTTCAGAAACAACCAGTATTTAGAGCCATCTCGTGAAATCACGCTTCACTCTGCCTTGTGTCGGGGGAAAAGTATGCTGAACTACACAACTCTGTATTCCTACCAACATCATCATGATCATCACACACACACACACACACACGAGATAATTTTCAAGCACGCACAGAATCAGCACTTTGTAAAAAGGACTTCACAATTAGGAAATGTCTCACTCTTAGGATTTAATATTAAGCCTTTCAGGGGCGCCTGGGTGGCTCAGTGGGTTAAGCCGCTGCCTTCGGCTCAGGTCATGATCTCAGGGTCCTAAGATCGAGTCCCGCATGGGGCTCCCTGCTTGGCGGGGAGCCTGCTTCCTCCTCTCTCTCTCTGCCTGCCTCTATGCCTCTATGCCTACTTGTGATCTCTGTCAAATAAATAAATAAAATCTTTAAAAAAAAATTAAGCCTTTCAAACAGTCCTTTATAGAAACACTAATTTCACGAACAAAAAAATAATAAGCTCCCCCTTCCATAAAGGGAACCAAAAGGCTCACATGTGTCCAATGCACAAATAAGGCCACAGAGGATTAGACTGAATTTTGGTGGGACACAGATTAAATGTGACTTTGAAATGTTGAAATCTTCAGCAGAATCCATGACTAAAACAGCAGACAGTGGGGGCGCCTGGGTGGCTCAGTTGTTAAGCAGCTGCCTTCGATTCAGGTCATGATCCCAGGGTCCTAGGATCCAGCCCTGCATCCGGCTCCTTGCTTGGCGGGGAGTCTGCTTCTCCCTCTCCCACTCCCTCTGCTTGTGTTCCCTCTCTCACTGTGCCTCTGCCAAATAAATAAATAAAATCTTAAAAAAAAATAAAATAGCAGACAATAATATTAAATTAGCTAAGAAGTGCTCGCCTCCCAGAAAACTGGTGTCCTTAGAAAAATGACATCTATTTTTGGTATTTCAATAGCCCTAGAAAGAGATGCATATAAATTCTATGCCATGAATATTTCAAATGGCCACATTTCTGCCCTAACGGTGAGGGGAGGATATTTATATATATGTGTATGTGTGTGTGTGTGTATATATATGCATATATATATATATACACATATATATATATTTTTGAACTAAATGAAAGAAACCTATTTTCATTCTATAATCTTGAATGCACTGTGTCATCACCACTGAAAGCTACATCTCCAGAAGTTTCTTTCTGGAAAGTAAGCGTTCTAGTGAGACAGATAACTAATCAGAGAACTAGAAAGAATTCCAAACCAGCAGAGAGAAAGTAAAGCAACCACATTTGATTTCCAGAAGGAAAAAGTTGCAAATTGTAGTAGCTGAGAATCTTATCATGTCTGCTTCTGAAAACTGCTTCTTAATGCTTTCTTTTACATTTACACAGTATATGAAACTTTTGAAGCAATGTTAATCTTCAGATAGCTTGATCCAATAGATACTTGAATACTCCGCATCCTACCAAGAGAAGATAAGATCTGTCCACTAAGAGGAATGCTGTTTCTCTTAAAGGACGCAACTATATTCCTTGAGGCAAAGGCTGTGTTGTTGACCACAGTGGTCCTGTGCCAACTGCGAGGCCCCAAAAGGGGGCCCCTCACCAAACGACCTGTTGAAAGAGGAATGAACGAACAAGTGGACAAATGTATGAACACGTTTAATGCTAATGACTCTGGACTTGTACAAATAACATTCAAAGGTAGGTCTCCGCTGTTAAGAACTCATAAATATTTACAACCGAAGGTCTTGCGGAAGATGTGAAAAACTCTGATGTTTAAGAAAAGGTAAAAATAACGCAAGTGTGAACTAAGTAAAGAAGAGGTGGCATATTTTAGGAAGCTTGACGAAACTCTTTTAGCAAAAGCACACTGCTATCGCTGTTCAGAATAACTGTGATATGGCGAAAGTAACTTAATGAAAACATGTTCCTTCGAAGCTACTGAAAACCTGCTTCTGGCTCACAGTCCAAAGTTAAACTTTTCGTGGCAGGAGCAAAGACAAGGACAAAGAGAAACCACCACCGTTAGTGCCTGCACCAGAGCTATTTATTTAGCGTAACTTTTTCTTTTTTCTTAAAGATTTCGTAACAACTGAAGTATGTACAAAGTCTTACAGCATTTACACCATAAAAAGTTTCCCATTAGCTGATAAAGTCTAAGGTAGTGCTGCTGAGAACTTCAGAGCATGAGTACGGCGCAATGAAGCAGACTGCTACACGTTTTTACCTCTCCGCCACCACACACTACAACTGTCAGCTGGTCCACAGCTAACGATCCACCTGCAAGACAGGTTACTGGGGAAAACGGGAACGAGTCGATTATGCAGCACTAGAGACCAAGGGGTGGAAAAGCTACATGGCATCATGTTTCTACAGTTTCCTAGAGCTGTAACAAAGGTCCACAGCCTGGGAGAATAACATATGCAAGACAACACAATCGCACTGCTCAGATAATGGTTCGGTTAAGAAAGGTATTCGCTTTTGAATGGGAGGCTCTATACTGATATGGCTGGTATTTCCATTTGTGTTCATGTCTTCAGATAGCTCACACCTGCACAAGCCCCACTCCCCTCTCCCAAATAAATCAACAGCACAGGGAGGGAAGGAGAGAGGCAAGAGAGTCAGCACAGAATATCAGTTCTCGATCAAAAAACAAACAAGTTTTTTTTTTTTTTTTAAAGACATTTAGTATCAGCTTTAGGATCATTCCCGTCATAAGATTAATAGTAGAAATTTTGGAATCAACCCAAATCAGAAGAACATCAACAAAAACCCCCAACCCCCAAACTCCTAGATTGAATCACCTTCATTGTTTCTGATTGTCTTTCCTTGGGGTATTACACAGAAGCACCAACATTTACACACTTAATCGGACACAAAACGTAGCACTGTTGCCCTAACCACTACTTTAGTAAGTGGCAGGAGAATTCCAATACGCAAATGATTGACATCAGGCTCACCGCTTTCTTCCTCAGAAAACCCAGCCTGGTTCTCTAGCTTAGGTCAGTCACTGTATCTGTTTGGTAGCAGAGCTCATGGATTTTCCCCACTGTTTCAGGCTCACACGTAGGCAAATTGGCTTTTTATTTCAAAAAGATTCTACTCTCAACTTAAAAGCCAGTTGATAAAACCTTTAATTAAGACACAAGAGCGCGGGATATAAAAACACAAGAACCACATAAATATCGAAGAAGTTGTATACCATTTTTTGTGTAAACAGTTTTGCTTAAGATTGAAGCCCTAACCGGATTCTGGCCTGAAACTCTTGGCAGATGACGTTGTGTTCAGCCAGGCTCTGCAGCGATGGTTGACGTGGAAGCCAGGTCAGTCCCCATGTTGACAGGCATGCAACTTGGAAACATTGCACAACGAGCAACACAAAGAGAGTGGAGAAGCTCACAACACTTCAAGGAGACCTCACAACCTTCACGACTGCGGATGCACAGACAGAGACCCACCCCTCCCTCCTCTGCACGCACTTGGTCTTACACGTGGGAGACCTTCTGTGACTCTCTAGCTTGTTTGATGCTATATAACCACTTGATGATCCTAGCATTTCTTTCGATGGCAGAAATGCCATATGGCACTCGGTCATTGGCACTGTCATCATTTCTAAGGTCACTGTTACTGTCCTGAGACTGTTCGCAGTCTGAGCTGATCATGCTTGCGCTGCGGAAGTTGAGGGATATGATGTCGGAATTAGCCCTTGCAAAGTTTTCCATTCCAAGGTTTTCCAGCTCTTCAGGGTCCAGTCCGCAGTAGTTGAAGAACCTCTCCACGTCCGCGTCCACGCGGAAATACCTGTCACTCAAGTCCGACTTAGACCGCTGGAGCGAGGGTCTTCGGCTGACGCCGCAGGCCGGTTCCACCGGTTCGGCTTCCGGGGACTTCACGGTGGCCATGGCCGCGACCTTGGGTTTGGGAGGCAGGGGAGGGGCGGAGCTACTGCAGGGGATCGCTTTTAGGGGCTTCACACTGGTCACTTTGCGGATGTCCGAGGAGCTGTGGGAGACGTGGAGGAAGGACTCGGCCGACTGCTCCAGCAGCCTCCTGCCCACGTGGGAGCCGCCCTCCTGCGGGCTGCCGCGGCCCTGCGTGGGGTACACCTTCAGGGACTCGGCAAAGGAGTGCCGGTGCAGGTCGGTGGAGTCTGGCCGGTGAGGCGGCCAGTTCCGGGAGCTGTGCTTGTGCCCCGAGCCCGAGCTGGAGCCTTCGGAGCTGTTGATGATGTTTTTCAGGATCTCGAGCTTCAGGTTCTCCCTCTGCACGCCACTCTCGGTCTTGGCGTGGCTGCCGAACACCCGGAGCGTCGGGCTGCCCAGGGCGCGCTTGGCGGCGGGGCACACCGGGGGCTTGGCCAGCACGGCCGGCTTCACCGGCTCCTGCTTGGCGTTGATGACCTCCTGACTCTTGACATACTTGGCCTTGTCCGCTTCCAGCCTTTCCACGGCGCTGAGTCTTTTGGGGTTGGGCTCGGCCTGCCTGCGAAAGTAGTCGGGCCCTTTGTTGAGAATGCGCAGGGGGACCGCCGAGGTGAAGGTGCCCGCGGGGCTGACCGGCTTCACCATGCTACCTGTCTGTAGGGTCTCCGTGGGCATGGTGGGTGGTCTCTCCCCGGCAGCCGTGTTGGATTCTGGTCTGGGCGCCTCCGGATACGCTGAATAGACACATGTACACGAAGCACAAAGGGCAGCGGACGGAGCCTGGAATCTGGGTGTCAGCAGCAGCAGCAGCAGCGGCGCCTCATCTCACAGCTCATTAACTGCCACCGGGCCTCTGATTCACTTTCCCCCTTTCCGAAAGGCCACAAGCCACAAGTTCCTTTAATCTGCTTAGCTGCCTCCTTTCTTCTCCCTGAAGGATGTGGGAGTCTCCTCCAGGTCTTTGTGCTCAACTGCAGGCAGAGCTGAAACACACAACAACCAACCGCGGGTTAGGATGGGCGAGTGACATCACGGCTGTAGCAACAAAGAAACCCCGCGGCGCCCCCGCCTCCGCCGGCCTCCCGGCCCTGGGCCGCTTCTGGGCGGCGATCCCGGGGTCCCGGAGCGCGGACCGCCCGCGCCCGGCATCCCAGCCCGCGCCCTGGCGCCCGCAGTCGGACCCGGGTGCTCGGGGACAGAGAGGGGCCGAGCTTTCCCACGCGTGGGCTCTTGTGGCCGCCTCCCCGTTGGTGAGATCCGCCCCCTAATCACGCCCGGCTGGCATTTCTTGTATCAAACCCAGGAAATCCTGGCTGAATGTGGAAATGCGGGTTTGGCAGAGCCGCGTTCCCAGTTCACTGAACGCCCCTGGGTTCCTAGGAATCCGGCATCTGCTGCAGTCTCTGGCAGCGGTGAATTAGAATACGTCTCTTTCTCAGCGAAGCAAAACTTCTGATTTCTTACTACCCAATCTCTCCATAACATCTGAAACGAGCACTTCTTTAATTCTTCAAAAACTGAAAATACTGGCAAGAAAAGGGATTGGCAGCAAAGATGAAAAAAAATAAAAATAAAAAAGCGTGTTTCGGTTATCTTACTTTTGCCAACTAATATATTTGAAAACATTTTCTCCTGAAAACGGAGACAAATGTAGGACTTCCTGTTAACTACAAGCTTATTTTTTAATTAAACAAAACTAGAAAAACCTCTAGATTAACCTTGTAACTAGATAATTTGATTATAAGTGCTCCATGATTTTTTCACACTTAATGAGCAGAAAACAAAAGTGTCTCTGTGTTGTGTAGGTCCCCCAATCCCTTAGGGAACTCAGAACACAATCTTAAAGAGGTCAGTCACACCTAAATATGTCACGTTAGAGAAAACTGGCATAATAGTTAACTATTGAGGTACTTATTATTCATGGCTTTCTGAACAATTTGACCACCTTCTCCCTCAACCAAAACCACTGTAAGGAAACATTTATCAGTACTCCCAAAAGAAATCTACTTAGTACACAATATATATACGTCTTTCTACTTAGTACACAATATATGTAGCATTTTTCTAAGAACAACTCTGCTCTCTGCCTGTTACTGCTGGCAGAGAACATTTTTGAATGCATCAGCATCCCAAAGTAACTGGGTACAGACTTTTTCGGCGTCTTTGGCTATAATTAGGAATATTAAGGATCATGTATTCAACTAACATCAAAAAACTAATTTGCAAAATAAAGAGAGTGGTATAACCATAAAATCATCTACTTGCATGTTAAGAAAATGAAGTGTCTATTAAGAACAAGAGTGGAGGTGGGGGAAGGGAAGCCTGATTGTTCTCCCTTACCATCTTTTTTTTAATAATTTTTTTATTTTTTTAAAATTTTTATTTATTTATTTGACAGGCAGAGATCACAAGTAGGCAGAGAGAGGGAGGAGGAAGCAGTCTCCCTGCTTGAGCAGAGAGCCAGATGTGGGGCTCAATCCCAGGACTCTGAGATCATGACCTGAGCTGAAGGCAGAGGCTTTAACCCACTGAGCCACACAGGCACCCCTCCCTTACCATCTTTTAAAAACTCAATCTCCAAATACACTCACCGCCATGTTTTGCAAAGAGACAATTTCGGTAATCTGCAAAAGGATTTGTTCTAATAAAAATATTTTCCGAGGCAAGACTTGAGAAGCCCCAAGGCAATTCCTACATAATAACTTCCTTTAATTGTGCAGTTGTTATGACACTTCAACTTAGTTGAAAGAGCCACCTCTTCCCCCCTCTCATGAAGATTAAGTGAGATTGCTTCTTTGAACAAATTCTGAATGAAATGCCAGAGGGGAGCGGCAATTTCTCCACGGAGCCTTCTGTGTTTCTTCATCTACCACCCTAGGGTCCACCTAATGGAAGGTGAACTGGAGCCCCTTTCCCTGTGGAGCTCAGAAGCAGAACAGGTAGCAGAACCTGGGCTCAGAGGCAACCCCACTGGATCTTTCCAGGCGCTTGAGAGAGGGTTGCCCCACCCACCATGCCCCCACTCCTACCAGGCCACATTTCTCCCCAGTAAGTGAATGAGTATAACATCTCCAGCTCCATCTTCACATCTGGGGCTTCCAACTGTGTCTGCAGTTGGGACAGTGGCAGTACATTTGGGAGCAAAGTGAAGGACATGACTGAGATTTGCGCCCATCAGCTTTGTGTTAAAGACCAAAGCAAGCTTTCTGCAAGGCAAGTGGGAAGGTGGCCCGGTGGGGGGTAGGTGACGGAGCTCATACCTCTTCTCCGGGGTCTCCTCCCTTCATCTGGGATATGAGGTGCTTGAATGAGATTCCCAAGATCCTCTCTCCCTCTAAACCATGGGGTTCTGAGAAGCTAAGAATGAATGAACTATCTCCACTTTGAAAATGGCACCTGGGACTATTGGCCTATGATTGGACCATGGTTCCTGCATTCACTGTTCTTAGGAAAATACTCTCTGAATGATGAGTTGTCCTGATCATCCTTTTGTGAACTGGCCTTAAAGCCCATGCCCCTGCATGACTCTTCCCTTGTAATTCCATCCATTCCATCAGGACCAGAAGCCCAAATATCTATGTTGTCACTGACCCAAACTCTCCAGCATGCCCTGTCACGGCGGGCTCTGAGATCTTTGAACACTAAATAAGAATCGTTACTCTCAACGCACAGGACTGACGGACACCGGTCTGTGTACCAGGGCTCACGCCTCAGGAAGCTCCCTGGGCTGCTTTCACACTGATTTCTTCCTGGAAAAAAAGGCGAGAAAATGGGTAAACGGAGGCAGACACCCTCCGGAGGGCTCCTGCAGGCAAGACTGTCTGCTCCCAGCCATCTAACCTTGGTGAGCAGTTTCTAGAACAAAACCGGTGTGGAAGGATTATGTAAGAAAGGCACTGACTGCAACCACTTTCCACTTCATTTCCTTTTTGCTCCACCCCGCTTCTTTCCTCTGTCATGCCCAATTGCCCTAATAATTTTCAACACACTGATATTTACACAGCACTAGGTTCAGAGTTTAAAAAGCTTTAATTTGAACTCTTCAGAGAGGACAAGAAAAACAGCTTCCTGAAAGAACTGAAAGCAGAAGACAATGCTGTAGGAACAGGTCGCGTGTTGGAGGATCTGGAGTAGCCAACAAACTATGCGTACTTCAAACATAATGAAGGTGGCTTAGGCTGCTCCTTCTTCTAATACTTATTTAATCATATAATCCCTAACTTGTGTTCTTGTGCTTTTCATTGCTTCAACAGTGTGGGCTGGGACAGAGCTGTACATTCCCAGAGTTCTGTAAGGTATATGGTCTCGATGAGGACCAAGTACATTTGGTGAAAAGATGGGTCAAGTGGTAGATGACACACCTGGAAACTCGGGGCTACATCTCGACGTCATTTTGTGACAACCACAAACTGTGCTCAGGGAACACTGTGGCACATGACCCTCTGCTGACGCAGCCCTGCCACTGGTCCCCAACACCTGGGCAGACCCCTCAGGCGTGGCCAGGAGAGACTGCTGTTGCCTCATCCTGTTCCAGGAAAGCAAAATTTGACCTCAGCTGCACAGGACTGCTTGCGCCACAGTTATACAGTCCTGCTTGAGCGCTGACTTCTGGCTAAGAAGAGGAAACATAAGCCAGATGGAGAGAAATGTCCACTTGCAAACTACTTCGCTATATTCGACCTTGCTGAATATTCATTGGAACATTTCATGAAAGTCTAGAATGAACTGGAGAATAAAGCTTGGCAGAGCCAAGGTACAAAATGGTCAGCTGAAGCAGAGCACGTGTGAACTCCACTGCGCTCTGGACATGTTATCTGTGTGGCAGTGGAATACCAGGCAGGGACAGAGGGCGCAGAAACAAATGGTGACTCCCACTCACTGTAGCAGTGTTTCTGAAACTTGAAGGTGCCGGTGGCTGCTTGGGGATGTCCTTGAAATGGAAAATCCTGAAGTAGATTTGGGATGCGGCCCGAGCTTCTGCATTTCTCAAAGATCCCAGGTGATGCCCAGGAAGCTGGTCCAGCCTTTGACTGGCCAGGGCAAAGGGAAGGAAGCCCGCTGCTGTACTAGGAAGCAACAGGTTGGAACTGAAATGCCTCTACACACTTTATGTGAAAACTGCTTAAAGGTAAAGGTGCTGGAATCCGGGTACCACGCACTGCAGTGCCTCTGAGGTGGGGCTGATGATGGGCGACTGTGGCCTGCGTGAGAGGCCGCCAGCTAAGGGCTGCCATGGGGACTGCTGTTCACTGTTGAAGCAGCAAATCCAGATCTCTGCAGAAACTCACCCGATTTTAAAATTCAATTTGTGAAACACTGGGGGCCAAGTGCTTCTGGTAAGTAAAAAGAAAGAGATAGTTAATGCTTAATTGGTCTTTAAATTTTAAGTATGAAGAAAGCACTGCAGTTAGAGCAAGGACACCCTGGGATTGAACACAGTCCCAGATCCACCTACAGAAGTTTCTTAAATATGTGAAGACTGGCCATTTCCCAGGTGCCTTCCGGCATGGACAAGGCGGTAATGTTGCTGTCAAGGGGGAGTTTAATTCAATTTCTGATCACCAAACAGCTCAGTGTGGTGACCTTATCTATAAAAATTGAATGTGTTGAATTTGGTGAGCTTGAGAACATCTTGGTTCAAACATTCTTGGAGGCAAATAAGAAAAGAAGCAGTTTACCTTTGAGGTTAATAAGGATTCTTGAAGAACTGATCTTTCTAATTTCCTCATGTGTCTGATCACAGAACACTGGGATACATATACAATTGTGCCATGTCGCTTTCTGACTTTTTTTGTAATAGTGTTTGTGCTAATGACTTGCTGTGTGGGGGGGTCCCTCTCACAGCTGTTCTTGGATATGCCCGTTTAAGAACAGACAAGCATCCATGTCAGTGAAGTAAAAAACGCACAGTTTCATAGGACAATGTGACGTTTGAATTCTTAACAAATATAACAGAAATGCACTCACAATGTAGGAGTGCTCACTGAATGATGGGCTGTGTTCAATCAGTTAGTACCTGTCGATGGAGCAATTAGGTGTCAGGTGTAAAGAAACAGGAAGTCATGATAATTTAGGGGGAAAAAAAAGACTCAAAATGCATATGACGAATATGAATTGAATAATGCCAGTGACAAATGTGGCAGGACTGTCCCAAAAGACTTCCCCACAAACCACTTCTCAGTAGTCAGTCATATGAAGGGCAGTGAGGATCTGGAATAAAGGCGCGTCCATCCATTCTCAAAGCGGCTGTCTACTGAGTTCATGGTACAATTCAGAAACATCAAAGACAGCCAGTGGCTGGTCCGGTGTGCTAAGGGGACAGTGGTCAGAGACCCACTGCGGGTGGCAAGGGCAGATGGACTCCAGGTTTTAGGCAGAGTATGGGGAGCAAACAGAAGGGGAATGAAGCATCAGTGACATGGTCAGATCTGTATTTTTAAGAAATCCCCAGCTGGCAGAGAATGGGTAGCTGGAGAGGGGAGCCAGAGGGGCTTTGACAGGAGCCAGTCAGAACTGTCTGGGGGTGGGAGAGAGCAGCAGGGCTCAGAGCAGCTGACTTTGGGTCTGGGTCCTGGCTCAGCCCCATAAAGCTGAGTAGCCTTGGGCCTCAACTTCTCCATCTCCAAAATGGGGATAATAATAGTACCCACTTCTTTACGGGATTTGAGAAGATTCAGTAGGGGCAGAGGCACTTTTTGTTCACAGAACAGTTATGAGGAGGGGGTCTCTGGGGATGGACGGAAGCATGGACAATTCAAGAGATGCTGACGAGGTACACTGGGCTGAATTTGCAGACACACCAGGTGTGGAGGGTGAGGGGGCATACTGAGGATGACTGGGCTTCTGGTATGACTACTGAGAAGTGGCTTATGGGTAAGTACACTCTCTCTTCCATTGCTTGCTCTTCTGCATGCCAGGCCTGAGCCAAACCCAACTCTAGCGGCCCCTACAAACCAGCCCAGTGCATGCACACATCGGTCCTGACCTCCAACGCTGGTGATTTCTGAACCAGCAGGGTGTCACAAAATTTGTCACCTCCTTAATACATATCGCACATAGTTAACAATACCGTGGTTATCACAAAAAGATTATATTTAGAAGCAAAATGCGTTAAAAAATAATGCTTAAGAGTTCTGGGGGCTAAAGGAAGCAATGCCATTCCCCTTGGAAGACACTGATTTATCAATTTTAGTGAATACGCCATGTTTTCAACATCTTCCCTTCCAAGCGCAGACTCCTTTCGGTTTCTTTCACAGTGCTAAAATAATTGTAAAAAATACAATGCAAAAGTAGAGGAGCATATCGGAAGTGGAAAAGTAAGTATGTTTCCAAAAATGGACTGAATTTGCACACTAGTGACTGAACAGAAACTAAGAATTCAGAGGGCCAACCATCTGGAAGCATTAAGTCAAAACCACTGCCCTTTCAGGACCTGTACTTTTTCAATTACTGAATGACGTGCCTCGTTCTTTCTTATCATCTGGTGAATCCCGCTCATCTATAATTCTGATGGCTGAAGCTTCTCTTTTTTGACCTCAGCATGACCATCAGCATCAGCTCCAAGCTGTAAGTGAAATAATCCGGCCATTCACACTATCACTTTGAATACTCTTGGAAGCCAGGGGCTTTTCCTTTGACTTTTTAAAAAAATATTTTATTTACTTATTTGACAGAGAGAGAGAGAAGAGAGAGCAGTGCACAAGCAGGGGGAGCAGGAGAGGGAGAAGCACGGAACCGGCTGCAGGACTGGATCCCAGGACCCTGAGATCATGACCTGAGCTGAAGGTGGACACTTCACCAACTGAGCCTCCCAGGTGCCCCTAGGGGCTTTTCCAAATAACGTTTCAACTTCTGATTCCAGTATCCTCATCATTTTTCAGCTTATTTTTTTCAGTTGGCTAGAGGAGGTCTTCATTCATATGTTATTTAGTAACAATCTCCACCCTAGGTTTCCATTACTTTGTTTCAATTTTCCACATGTTAGGTAAACCACTTCCACACTTTCTCAGCACCTCCTTTAAGTCCTGTTTCTCCTGAAATGTGCCTTCTACACAATGGTAGGATACAAACAGATGTTGGAATGAGGGCACATATGTGGGAGAGGCCAACTCTTCACTTAAAACAACTACCCAGATATGGATCAAGAAGTGATGTCTATCTCACTAGCTCTCATATAATGTGCTGGGGCACACTGGTGCAACAGCAGGAGACTTGTGCCTGCGTTTTGATAAATGTGAGAAAATTATTCTGACAACCCAGGAGGCCCTGTGTTATGGAAATACCCTCCAGGTGGCGCTGTGAGCCGAGCAAGTCCAGAGGGAAGCATGGAGGGGTGCAATTTGTTACCCACAGTGTTGCCTCATGTCAAGTCGGCAAACAAAGACCAGAATGGGAGACAACTTTGCCATAGGAGTCTCAGCTCTCTGCTCAGGACTGTGATGTAGGCGGCTATGTCTGTCTAACCTGATCTCAGACAGATGAGAGGAAGCTGTGTTTCCATGCGTACAGGGATGGGAGCTTCCTAGGTCCACGTTCGTACTTGGGAAAAGGTGGTCTGGGGTTATGATAAAAGGAATTCCCCCAAAGATTCACCCTCAACAGAAGCCAGCCGCCTTGCACCAAGGGAAAGGCTGTGAGCACCCCCTGAGTGGCTGGAGGGGGTGTGGCTGCCGCCAGGCAACCCAAAAACTCCCAGCAAGAGCCAGCTGCGAAGAGCCCATGCCCAGGGACAAGGAGAGGAATCCTGTCCTCTTCCCCACAACACTCTGCATGCCCTGCACATTTGCACGCCCTCACAGGACCTACAGGGAGAGGTCAGAGGTGATCCCTAATCATGAGTGGGAAAGGAACTGGAGAAAGGAAGGAGAGAGGAAAAACCCACAATGTTTATTACAATGTCTCCTCCTCCACAGTAATTCCTCCTCCTCCCCTTCCAAGCCAACACCAAGTTGGAAGAGGCAGAAGCTCATTTAAACCAGATGAGAGGTTGGAGTCTGGGTTGAGACAAATGCTGGCCTGGGCTCTTTTACCCTGAAACTGATCTGAGAATTTTCAATTATTTAAGACTAACTGAAGAGCTATGGGTCCCATCTGAGATTTCATCGTGGGGATGGAAAGGAGAACTTGGCTAGGTGAGTTCTCAGGGCACTGGGAAAAAGAGTACACACACTTCCAGTTTAACCCTCATGAATCCAGGGCAAAAGACAAAAGGGCTCCACATAATATCTTTCAGGTTTTCCCTCTGCCCTTGGACTCGCTGCCCCTCCTCAGTTCAGAGCCCAGGTTCCAGGTCAAGGTCTACTGCGCTTACTCCACAGTGGGGTCTGCGACCCCAGGAAATTACTCAAGCTCAGTGTACCTCAATTTCCTCATCTATGGATAATGATTCCTACGCTTCCTAGAGCTGATGTGGGAATTCTGTGAGGGAATACACTGAAAAGGGCTCAGCGTGGAACTCGGCACCAAGTTTGCTCAGTAAATGTGAGCGGTTATTAAATTTCGTCCCCAGTGTCCACAAATTGGCACTGATAATCACCATCATTAGATTTCAAGCTTTATGGTAACTGAATGATCTTTTGTCTTAAAATGATTCCATTACTCTCCAGCGATAGTGTGTGTGTGTGTGTGTGTGTGTGTGTATGAGTGTGTGCTATTTCTGTCAAAGTGGATGGACCATGCAGTTTCTGTCTGAAAGGTCATTTGCGTGACCCCATTTTTATCTGAGTTACAGAGAAAATATGTGGTTTCGAATTTCAAAGCAAACAGTTATGTGAGTGAACCAGGCTAGAGTAAATAATAAAGTCATTATTAAAAACGAAATCAAACCTAAAATTGGTAGGAGAAAAATAGTAGGTCAAATCTCAATCTATGATGGATTCTTTAATGTCATTCTCAAGGTCATTTAGAAAACATATTCACATGCTTCATTTTCAGTTTGAAGTCAATCCATTATTTAAAAATGTTACGGGTTTCTTTGAAAATGCCTTTCTCCTACTTAAGACAATTTAAAGGAAAAAGGGCATTAGAGGGGGAAAAAAAAATCACACTTCTGGTTCAATATTCTTTTTTGGCCAAAGGTAAAGGAAACGTTGCTATAAGAGGGCCACCAACTTGTTCCAATGTGGGGAAGCTCTGCCTGATTTCACCGGAGATTACAGAAATCAAGGCTGTGTGTGTAGCCAGTGCCAAAAATCACTGGCCAATATAAGTGCTTGCTTAATGAAAAGAACTACAAATAATTAAAAAGCAGGGCTACTAGAATTCCTAATGAAAATCCAATAGGCCTGCCTGTCTTCTCCGAACAAACATAAAATGATACCACTTTCGGATCACTTTTATTCTCTTTATTCTGTCACTTTTATTCTCTCTAGTGAGAATTTTATGTGGCTTTACGTTCAGCTGCGAGAATGTGGGAGGCCAGGGCCAAATTCTAAATGAATGTTGAATTCAAGGGACCACGTTCCTTTTTTATAGACTAGGGCACTCAAATCGCAGGCCTTAGAAGCCTGGCTAGTTCGCGTTGGTCTCAGTGTTAGCTGGTCCCCTAGGTAGAGACCAGGAACCTAATGGTCTTGCAGGGGCTTAACGATGTCGCGGATTATGAACTCTGTGAGCTACGTGTATTGTTCACGGAGATACTGCTAAGAGTGCCACCGTATCCATCCCCATGATTACCCCCGAAATGCTATCTGAGCCCCTGTATAGGAGGAGAGGGTAAGTACTTGTGCCTCGCCTCTGAGAGAACTGACCAGAATCTGGGGCTGTGTGGATCTGGGTACCCTGTGCCCCATTCTCCACTGACATTCATTCTCAGTAAATGCATTTTGCATACTACTTTTCCCTTTAGCTGTGTAAACTTGTACTCTACGGCAACCACAGCACATACATGCAACAACAAAGATTAAGGGTGACAATACAGAGCGATCCTTCATTTCTGAAAATATTTTTAATTTCTAGGCATCAGCCTTGGGGTAAAAGGATATTTACTCTGAAATACACTTCACAACGTGTTAAAATAAATTTGTGAAACATTTTTCAACCTGAAGGGAGAAAAAACAAAGCAGCATTTTTTTTTTTTTTTTTTTGACAGTAGATCAAGATCACTCTAAATGTATTAGGTAAATTCCTAGGTATTATGTTTAATAATTAACGTGTTAATCATGACCACTTCTTGGTAAGCACATATGATGTCCTCAGGACTGCATTAATGCATCTTATAGGTTTTTATTTTTAAAAAATTATTTATTTGAAGGAGAGCATGAATGAGCTCGAGCAGAAAGGAGGCACAGAGGGAGAGGGAGAAGCAGGCCCCTCACTGACCAGGAAGCCCAGTGCAGGACTTGACCCCAGGACCCTGAGATCATGACCTGAGTCAAAGGCAGATACTCAACACACTGAGCCACCCAGGTGCCCGAGGTTTTAAAATTCAATCTTGCCAATGTCCCTAAAGGAGGAGGCCCACTTCACTGAGTCACACCATGACTCCAGTGCTTTTAAAAAGATATGGGTGATGCATTTTACGTGTTTTTTATTTGAGTAATATGGCTAAGGACCCACGCTAATTATATTTTAGTTCTAAACTCTAACCTTGGTTATTTACTGCTTAGCAAATGGCTATTTACTACTTAGAGTTTACCTTCCTAACTTTTTGTGAAATCAAATAACCATGCTATTTGCTAACAGCTTAAAATGCAGAAGTAGAGAAGGTGGAGTGGTTATAAATTGGGTTCCATTAATTTCATTTTCTTTCTGGATACCGCTGACTGCAGAGCTATCAAAGTTACCTGAACTTGGATGGAAATAATGAGAAATAAATTAGAAAGAACAACGAGCAACATAAGACGGAGATTTCATACTATCTTACGACCCAGAGCATCGGATAGTAGGGATCACGTGCTTTTGATTGCTATTTCTAGAAAAGCCACCAGCCATGCACATAGTAGGCTGAAATAAAATACCAAGCACCCAGCAGAAGATCTAGCACATCATTTTATATTATAAAGACTCAATTAATATGTCAAATGAAAAGCTCCAAAAGTGCAACTGGGAAGAAACTTTACACATTTGAAACTACACTCTAAATGCCTCCTTCTGGGGGCGCCTGGGTGGCTCAGTGGGTTAAGCCTCTGCCTTCAGCTCAGGTCATGATCTCAGGGTCCTGGGATCGAGTCCCGCATCGGGCTCTGCTCAGCAGGGAGCCTGCTTCCTCCTCTCTCTCTCTCTGCCTGCCTCTCTACCTACTTGTGATCTCTGTCTGTCAAATAAATAAATAAAAATCTTTAAAAGAAAAAAAAATTATAAAAAAAAATGCCTCCTTCTGATTGGAGACTCTGGGGCAACAGCCTGCCAATGCACAATTTAACGAACACACCAGCACTGAACTCTGCTTAGAACGCTAATGTGGCACAAAGGGAAATTAATACAAGGTAGAATTTTAAAGCACAACCAGTAGGTTCATTTCAAACAAATACTGTGGATCTCATTTGCCAAGGAACACTTAGAATTACTGTTTCTTGAATAGTTGGTATACAGCAGTTGTTAGAACAACT